>NW_026607175.1:490000-939783 GCF_029890125.1 Rhinichthys klamathensis goyatoka
CTCGGGTCAGACCTTCAGACTGTTCTGACTTAGTGTGCTATATCTTTTCAGACTGATTTGACTTTCAGATTTCTTAAAAATTAATATTAAAAACCATAAAAATCCCATTGACTTTCATTGCAACATGCTCAAATTGAGCCAAGGCTACGGTGGCCCAGTAGTGTACAACACAAAAACTCAAATCTAAACTCCCTGAAGCCCTAGACTCAATTAAACTACCATTCTATATGTACTAATGAATCTATCTATCTATCTATCTATCTATCTATCTATCTATCTATCTATCTATCTATCTATCTATCTATCTATCTATCTATCTATCTATCTATCTATCACTAAATCTTTCTTTCTAACTAATCTATCTTTCTTTCTTTCTAACTAATCTATCTTTCTTTCTTTCTTTCTAACTAATCTATCTTTCTTTCTTTCTAACTAATCTATCTTTTTTCTTTCTAACTAATCTATCTTTTTTCATTCTAACTAATCTATCTATCTTTTTTCTTTCTGACTAATCTATCTTTCTTTCTTTCTTTCTAACTAATCTATCTATCTTTTTTCTTTCTAACTAATCTATCTTTCTTTCTTTCTAACTAATCTATCTATCTTTTTCTTTCTAACTAATCTTTCTTTCTTTCTTTCTAACTAATCAATCTATCTTTCTTTCTAACTAATCTTTCTTTCTTTCTTTCTAACTAATCTTTCTTTCTTTCTAACTAATCTTTCTTTTAGTGAAACCAATCTTTCTGTCTAACTAATCTTTGTTTTATTTTCTAACTAATCCATCTATCCGATTTCAAACTACTTTAAACTTCTTCAAACTCTCTGGTCCGGCTTTCTCAAGCCAACTTAAAGTTTGTTTCATCAAACTTTTTTTCTAGTTGTACTTATCGTTATGATGAAAACATGAGTTAAATGATCATGACATCTTTTATGATATTGAAATGAACCCCCTGAAGCAGCATGTAGAAGCAGGTCTGAACTTTAGACTGGACCTGTCAATCATGTCATGGATTAAGTCTCTGTTTCTGATTGTGAAGTTCCTGCTTATCTAATCCTGAACTGAGAGACTGAAGAGTGTCATTGTTCTCTACAGGTTGAGAGGTTGTGGTGTTACAGATGAAGGTTGTGTTGCTCTGGCTTCAGCTCTGAGATCAAACCCCTCACACCTGAGAGAACTGGATCTGTCATGGAATAAACTAGGAAAAAGAGGAGTGAAGCTGCTCTCTGATCTGAAGGATGATCCACATTATAAACTGGAGACACTTGAGTGAGTAGTGATGACTGAAAATGTTTGAATTTTAATTGTAAATTAATATAGTTTCTTCTTCTGAGGTTACTTTCTTGGTAATATTTACGCATTGTAAACATGTTTAATAATAGTTTGATTCCATTTATAGTTAGAATAAAGTATATTAAGTATATTATCACTTGTATCATTAGCTGCGTTTACATGGACCCTAATAATGCGATTGTAATCAGACCAGTTGCACAATCGGAATAAAAAAGTAACATGTAACACGTCAATCGGAATGAATTGGCCAGATCTGATTAAATTGTTATTCAGATTGTAAGGGGTGGTTTATTCCTTCTGTAATCTGATCGAGAGGACATGTAAACACCCGATCGTATTGAGAACTGAAACTGGAGAGTACTGCGCATGTGCAATGCCGTAGAAATAGCGTGATGACGTGCGGAACGAGCTGATCTTCATGATGAATAAAGTGTAATAAATGAGTGTCCTGTCATTCTGAGATTCTCTTAGCACTCATCGTCTGTGAAGTGGAGCAGGACAGTCCTCGTCTCAGACTCTCATCCACAGAACACACAGTTTTGGGCTCGGGAAGGGGCTTTACTGCTGGATAAACACAAGCAGCACGACTCAACGGTTCATGTGCTCGTCGTCGCATTATTAGGACCCGGAATAGAGAAATATTAAGTCTGCTGTTTAAAACAAAGAAAAGGAGGATGGTTAGTGTGCAACAACAGCAGGAAACTCTGTATATTCGTGCAGTGTGCGCATGTCAAAAGATTAAGATCAGAAGCTTGTGACATATAAACACACATTAACCTGATCTCTTTTTTAGCGTTCATGTGAACACTGTTCGGATTCATCAATCGGAATGAATTAATTGAGAATAAAGTGTCCATGAAAAAAAAGTGTCCATGTAAACGTAGCTATTGACTACATTTACATGAACTCTCATAATGCAATTGTAATGAGATTTAGTCGTGGAAACACAATACTTCAATCAAATTGATTCGATTAAGCTCATAATTGAAGTAACTATAATCTTAGTAAAATATGTGCCGTGTGTCAATTTTAATTGCAACAAACAGGCATGTGAACACCGTAAGGGATAGTTCACCCAAAAATGAAAATGAAGTCATCATTTACTGACCCTTGTGTTGTTCTAATGCCATTTACCCTCTTCCTTTTCCAGACCACAAAAGCAGAAATTTAAAGAAATGTCCCGCTCGTGCTCGTACATAACATTTCTTTAAAATACTTCATTTTCATTGTTGGATGATTGATCCCTTTAAACTATCCCGCTCTGACCAAAGTGCAGATGTGCTGGTACGCACACGGATATGACGTGTGTTGTTCACACAACTCCATGAATGAAGTCTGCCGTTATTGTGAAGTTTTCCCTCCGCTCTGAATCGCTGAACTCACCAGTGTCTGCTGCTCATCTTCATCCAGAGACAGTGTGAAGAACACAATGGCAGTGTAGGAAACCCCGTCTGAAGCGGCATTGCTATCACAGTCTGATGTTCATCACAGCGCAGAATAACCATCCAATACGGCCATAGAAATGTGTTTAGCGTTTGACTTAAGTAGATTAAAACAGTGGCCGGTAACACTGCTACTCTATGTGAGTTCATCACTTGTGCTGTGCATTGGGGTATGAGAATAATGGTGGTAAAAATAACCACACTTCTTATAGCGAATGATCAGAATTATGAAAATTGCATTATTTTGAATGACATTTGCAATAGAAGATAATGGCAAATATTTATTACTACTCTTGTTGTAATAAATAAAACTGATCCAATGACAGAAAGAGGACGGTCATACAGGATTATGGATAAAGGTCAAGGCAGGGTCATCATTCATGGTGGTTTGGATGCAAAATCAAAATCTGAATGGTTTAAAAGATATTTAAAGTTGTACATCACAGGGTTATTTTATTATCTCTGACTAATAGTGTGAATAGATTGTTTTAGTTGTTCTTCAGTGGATAATTTGACTGTCTGTGTTTTACTGACAGGTTTTAATGGTGAATGATTCTGACCTTCTCTGGATCAGCTGATGGAGAATAAAGAGCCGCTACACACACATCACATTCAACAGAATCAACAGACACACCCATAGTGATCATCACACACATGTGTTTGTGTGTAACTTTCCAGAGTGATCCGATCCTTCATCCAGAGTCACGAGAAACATGGAGAACTTTTGTTTCTTCTTCAGAACTGACATGTGTCCTTTGCACTTTTCTGTCTGTTATGTTTTTCTATATAACTCTTCATACTATTAAGAAACGGTTATGAGCAGGTTTAGAGGTTTGAGTGGGATTAGCGGCTCAAAATATCACTTTACTGCTATATTGTGACTAAAATTTTAATTTTCCTACACATTTCTGTCCATTATGTTGTATATATATTTTTTATATTCTCTATAAAATGGTAATGTTCAGGTTTGAGGTTGGTTTAGGATATAACATTTATCTATAAAATGGTAAAAGGGAAATTATACAGATGTCTTTATGATATAAAAGGTTTCTAATGTTAATAATGTCTAATGTTCTAGGTTAATAATGTTTACATTTATGTTACCAATAAATCCATATTGCATGTTTCAGCATCTATCCGAACTAACAAATAACTCTTGTGTCTGTAAAAGTTACGTATTATAACTATGAGACCACTCAATAAGTGCCATAATTAATGAGGATATAACTTTCACTTTAGAACAGTGGGTCAAATTGTCTTTATTACACTATTTTAGCAATTTATTACTGTTATAACTGTAAAACCAGCACTAATTATTAACCATAGTTACTAACTTCATTGTTCAGTTAACTTAATGTTGTAATGTCTCTCTGTGTTCCCCCTGTCTTTGTGCTTTTGGTTCAGTCCTGTTCAGTTTTCCCGCTCCTCGTTTGTGTTCATGTATACCACGCCCCCTTGTTATCTTGTTTAGCTTGTTTGGCCTTGTATTTAAGTCCTGTGTTTCAGTCCAGTCCTTGTGAGTTCTTGTTGTTTTAACATTGATGTTGGTGGTTCTGTTCCTGAGTCTTGTGCCCTAGCCAGAGTCTTTATGTAGTTTGAGTTTATTGAATAAAGTGTGCTGCAATTGGATCCTGCTTCCTCCTTGCTTCCACCTCATCATAACACTTAATAGATGGTAAATCACTGGAATATAAATAAGTACATTACAACACAATATATATATATATATATACAGTATATATAAAATGGCTGAAAGGCATTTACTGTACATTCAGTTTATTAATTACTAGCTTATTTTTGCTTATTCATCGCATGAATGTGGATCCTTCAATGACTAATATGACCTTACTATATGGTAAGTTAATCAGTAATTACTAGAGTGTTTATGCTTAACTAATGCATAATTCTGGACCCTTGAAATAAAGTGTTACCAAATGGTTTAAACAGACATTGAGATGTTTGTACTTGTTATGGTGTTCTTTGCAGTTTAAAGACTTAAGAAGCTATTTATTTTCAAACTTATTCTTTTTTACATTTTAATCTGGAACATGCCCTAGAAATTTGAAAATGTTTTAATTATTTATTGTTTGGTCGCACTTTATAAATTAAAGCTCCATTAGTTAACAGTTAGTTCATTAGTTAAAATAAACTGGCAGTGACAAATAAAGCATTTCTTAAGCATTTATTAGTCTTATTAATTTCAACATTTAATAACACTTGTCACAGTGTGAAAAGGACCCAAAAGCGAATGCTGGTTGCAGAGGTTTATTGAGGATCAGATAAATGACAAAAATAGTCTGTGTGCCGGTCACCGGCCGTCTAGGCGGACACAGAACAGGACAATGAAACTGAAAAGGATGAAAGACACACACACACACTGAATCTGTGCTGAATCTGTTGATATCGACGGCTCGAGAATCAATTCTTCACTCGTGCAGGAACTGCTTCACTGCGTTATGTGAGAAAGCGGTGTTCTTTATAAAAGCACTTCAGAAATATTTGAAATTGCATTTATCAGGCCTCAAATTGCAAACTAAATCCAACCCTGGATATTTTATATAATTTTGAAACGAGTTCATTATTTGCATGAAAACACTTCAGTTAGCCTAACTGAACGCTGGGTGTATTACAACTGCAGAATTATATTCATATAGACCAGTGGTCTCAAACTCGCGGCCCGCGGGCCATTTGCGGCCCGCAGGGTGATATTTTGTGGCCCCCTACTTGACATTAAAGTTTAATGTTAGTGCGGCCCGTCGTTGCGTGTGCCGCGTTTTAAATTTTTTTTTTTTAAAAATTGTATCCCTTATGGGCTACCATAGATAGTCTCGTGGCACGGTGGGTTTGTTGTCAATAGTTGTCATAGACAACCGCGAAGTACAAACATACTGCGCCTGGAAAAAATGAGCGCATCGCTCAAATTATGAGCGCGCTTGCCGTGCGCCTACATTTGAAATAACGAACTTGAGCGCGCAAAATATGTGAGCGCGATATGTGAACGGCCCCTTGGCGAGCTACCACCAATCAGGCCACGAGCTACTGGTAGCTCGCGAGCGACGTGTTGGAGAGAGACCCTGCTCTAAAACAATGTGAGAATAATCATTTTGAGCTTGTAATATGTGTCCAACAGGTTCATAAGAAGGTTTGCTTTGATTTGTGCAGTCAGTAATTTGAGACACTATACATGTGTAGAAAGAATTCAATAAGACTGGCAGATATGACTGCAAATATTTGTATTTCAAAAGCAATAATTGTTTTTCTAAGTATAATAAAAGGAAATGTGCCTTCCAAAAAAAAAAAAACATTCAATATCATTAATGTGTTGTATAAAGAAAATAAAAAGGACATAAGCAAATATAAATATCACAAATATGTGTTATAGACAAAGAAAGTTTGTAAAAATGAACTTCAACTGTCAGAAGGACAGCTCATGAAGAACCAATCGTGTACAGAAAGGAATGTTCAAATTCAGAGGAACAGTTCAGAAGAAACGTTAATAATAAATATTGAGAAGATTGGATCAGTTGTGCTCCTTTTTTGGAATACTTGAATACTATTTTTTTGTGGAATACTTGATGCGGCCCAGCCTGACCCAGACTCTACCTCCAGCGGCCCCCAGTTAAGTTGAGTTTGAGACCCCTGATATAGACGTTCATCAGTGATAAGGTAAAGCTAAGAGTGATCCAGACCAACTGTAACCGTGCTACCCTCTAAATATGAGCTAACACTATGCTAGGTTCGGAAGGAGCTAAGTGATATAAACTGTACCCATTAAAAGGAAGTATCAGACCAGGTAAGTTGTAACCAGTAACTTTTACTCACATTACGTTGCAAGTAACAATTGAAACACAATTACATAGCATACATGAAAAATAAAAAATTGGGCCCTTTGAAAATAAATGAGTCTTTGTTTTTTTTTTTCTTTTATAGTCGTTAAAGTCTGTCTTTAGTCAATAGTCAATTAGTCAATCCACTGTCAATAGTTCTCTGTTAAAGTGTGTGTCACCAGTTCTGTGACAGTTTCCTTGTTTAAGAAGAAAGTTGGCACTTTTGGATGAAGTGTGTGTACCAGCTCAGGCGACTGATACTTTCCTACCACCAAGGGAAGTGTTCGATGAGTTGGTCTGCGTCTCTTCACGATCACACTGGGAGGCTCGCCATCGATAGAAAGGGATCTTCCAAGTAGTTCTCTCTCTGTCCATAAGACCTGACCTATTTTTTGCAAACAGGTTTTTAAAATTATGTTTTATATATCTATATGTTGTACAACAATCATACTAAAGCATAACAACCATGTAACATTTAAGCATCACATGCTGCATAATACTCAATGATCACATGTTCAGGCCTATTTATTACACTTCAGTTCAAATTTCAAATCTCAGCTCAATATCTAGATACAGTATATCTACAGTAACCAGCATATAACATGCCAAACCTTGTACTTATTCAATAACAGTTGATAATAAATCAACAGAAATAACATCAAGATACTCTTATCCCGGTATTAGGAAAACTGTAGGCAGTACAGGCTCTACATAAGTTAAGTTGCAACACATAACTGTAGTTGCAATGCTAATACTCTCATTAGAGTACCCTTATCAGAAAACTTTATCTACCCACAGCAGAATTTAAACATTAAGGTTTAACATTTCCACACACAACAATAAAATAAAATGATAATAAAAAACATAGTATTTTTTCCATAACCTTCCCTTCAATAGCAATGCTGTGTAATTCACTTATCTACTCCTTAAACAGAGCAAATGAACATAAATGCAGCTGTGCTTAGATAACTTAAATATCCCCTTACTATTTCAGGTGCTAATTAAAATTAAAACTTTATATCACTGTCAGAAATCAATTTATATGGCGCCAGGCCGTAAACACCCCCTTAACTCTTAATACAAATATAGGCAAATGTAGCACTGCCCACACAGTTAGCAACATTAGCGTCATGTAGTTCTTCTTCTTCGATAGATTTTATTTGGCAGTTTGCAATCATTGCCCATTACCGCCATCTACTGGACTGAGGAGTGATCACATTGGGACGTCATAAAATAATAATAATAATTAAATAAATAAAAACCTGCTTCAGCTGGCGCTGCGTGTTCAGCTCCTCCAGCTAAAAAAACAACAACTAAATTCTACTTGCTAATTGGGTTTCTTTAAGAAAAGTTATAACCGCCCTAACTGTGGACTGTGTGCTGGTTATATTCAATACATTTTTAATTGTTCATTCTTTCTTTACCGCTCTCTTCATATTTTCCCTTTGTCTGGTGTATTGTATACAATCTATCAGTATGTGTTTTACATTTTCTATTGCTCCACAATTTGTACATACTCCAGTCTGATGTTTCCCTATAATATGTAATCCACTATTTAAACTTGTATGTCCCATCCTCAGTCTAGTAATCCATGTTTCCTCCTGCCTTTCCAATCCACTGATTTTACTAGCTGTAACCTCTTTGTGTATGTTATATAAATGTCTGCCTTTTCCCTCCTTATCCCATCTCTCCTGCCACATTCTGTTAATTTTGTCCTTAATAATACTTTTAATTTCTGACCTACTTAATTTGATATCCAGTTCAACCAGTTCTGATGTAACAGCTTCCTTCGCCATCATGTCTGCCTTCTCGTTTCCCTCCATTCCCCTGTGTACAGGAACCCATATAAACCCTACGCTTATGCTCTGTTGGTTTATTTTAAAAATGAGTTGATTAATTTCATCTAATAGATCCGGTCTACATTTAGTCTTTCCACTCTGAATGCATTCTAGTGATGACATTGAGTCTGAACAGATGATCACCTTATTGGGTTTAACTTCTTCCACCCATTGTAAAGCCAGAATTATTGCTACCATTTCTGCTGTAAAAATGGCCAGACGGTCTGTTGTCCTTTTTTTAATATTAACATTATATTTTAAAATGTGAACTGCAACCCCTGTTTTCCCATTCTGATCTTTCGATGCATCTGTAAAAATTTGAACTGTGTCATCATAATTTATATCAATATATTGCTGAACGTTTTGATATATCCCTGATTTAATTATGTTCTTAGCTTCCAGATCGACCCTGGGAGAACAAAACATCCATGGTGGGATTGTTGATGTGCTAACCGTTTTGCAACACGCAATACTGTCAATTTCCATATCCTTTGCCTTTCTATTCCCATGCCATCCAAAACTGCATGATGGGCGCCCATACTCCCAGCATTCTAATAACACCTGCTTTGTGGGGTTTGTCTTGCAGATTTGTCCAGTAAGACATGGATAGTTGTAATCGCCTTAGATCTAAAGGCATTTCTCCTACTTCTACTTGTAATGATGGAATAGGTGTTGTCCTAAACGCACCACAACATATCCGAAGTGCCTTAGCCTGTACTCTATCTAGTTCTTGCATTAAGGTTTTAGTTGTTGAACTATAAACTATGCTTCCATAATCAAAAACAGACCGAATCAGTGCAGTATAAATCCTTTTTAGGGACATTCCTGAAGCTCCCCATCTAAACCCTGCTAAACACTTCAATATATTTATACTTTTTTTGCACTTATCTATCATTTTTTGAATGTGCGTTTTAAAATTTAGCTTAACGTCAAACCATACCCCCAAATATCTTATACTATCAACTTGCTTAAGATACTTCCCATACAGTTTTAGATCTATAGTAGGATTCATTCTTTTTTAGAAAAACATACTAAACATACAAATTGTGTCTTTTCAATAGATAGATGAAAGCCCCACTCATATGACCACTTTTCAACTTTAAAAATTGCTGTTTGCATTTTAACCTTCAGGTTGTCAATATTCCTTCCTCTCACCCATAATGCCCCATCATCAGCATATAAAGCTCTACCTATCCTCTGATCTATTCCATCAAAAATGTCATTAATCATTATATTAAAAAGCATTGGGCGCGTCATGTAGGTCACTAGCTTACCGAGACAAATAGAGGTGGAAAATGGGATTTTTTCCAAACTCCCGGTTGCTCCTCCTTATCCTGTCTTCAGTGTTGGTTCTTTAGCTTGCTAATACACTCACTTTTATCACTCTGTTAACTTTAAATCTGTTAATTTCCTCTTTTCTCTCGTCACCATCAAGTTTGTTCGTCGTCTCTCTCTTTCTCACATACACACGCGCAGGTTCTCTCCGCATCACGCAGTTGCGTCGTGACCTGTCAATCATGTTCAGCTGGGGGAGGAACTATCACTCCTGATTGGCTAATTTCCCTAAAGGTGTATTACGCTATTTTAATACATTTTTTAATTATTTTAACCCTGTATTGTCACTGGGTTACACAACCTTACGAACATATGACTACAGAAGGTGTACTTAACCAAGAACGACTTTGCGTTAAGAAGGTTTGGGGAAATCCAGCCCAGATCATAATGATAAGATAAAAAGAGTGACTTCAGAAGACATCACAATCACAGGTGATCTCGTCTCTTCAGACTGGCCAGTTTTCTGTTTTCTATTCTCCACATGAGGCAATGCATGCAAGATATTTGTCTATTCTGTTAGTTTCATCTTGACTGTCCCGTCTGCTCAAAGCTCGTCTGTTTTGATGACAGATGTTCATTTGCTCGTGTGTTTCTCCAAACCACGACTCCATTATAACGGTAAGAACAACCTTCACTATCACACACTGATCTCAGGTCAGTCTCTTTCTGTCCAGTTAGATCAGTCGCCTGTTCCTGCAATCCTGAGCTCTCAAACAGAGTTGAAGATGCTGAAAATGATCTGAAATAATAAAAAAAACCTGAATGTAACATTTCATTTATGTCATGCTGGACCAGCGATCAGCTCCACTGACACACTTGTTTCTGTCTATTTTAAAGCTCATGTGTTGTGTTGTAGAACAGCGCCCCGTGTGGCATCAGCGGACTACTACTGCGCTGAGCTTCTGGCTGTGAGTTTCATCTTTCTGTAGATGATGTTTTGTCCCGGGACTCTGGTGAGTGCTCTATATGTCTGGATGACATTGTTCAGGGGAACCATCGCTCGACTGGCCTGTCCCACAAACCTGCCAAGCCTAAATGAAAGCATGCATATACTTTGCACAGTTCTGATAACAGACCTGAAGGCTGTTTAACAGTAATCTAGCTGCCATCTTTACCCATGAGGCTCTTTAGAGATCAGATGCTGGTCTACAGTATTACTGCTTCATGTCCAGAAACATAGTGACTTCATGAATTACATACATTTAAAAAAACAGGACTTGTGGTGAAGCGTCACTTGTATCTTCACTTTTCTGAGATAGCTTTAGAAGTATCAATAGTGTAATATAGTTTATAATCAGAATATAGTCAGTTAAATAGTCAGGCCTAGCACTAATTTAGTCGTTCAAGCGTAAAACGAGATGAAAAAGGCGTTTAAATGTCAGTGTCTTCAGGGGACAACAGCTGAGCACTGTTGCGTTCCTCAGAGTTCCTCCTCAGCAAAATTCAATGCGACCATCAGTTTACACACTTTTCCCTCAGATGACCAACAACGAAAGAAATGGATCATAAATATAAGAAGAGACAACCTAATAACATCTCACCATACCCGTGTGTGTAGTCGACACAGTGTGAGAAGATGTGGACGAGCGACTGAAGTAGGAGGCAGACGGATGTTGAAGTCTGGTGCTGTACCTGTGGTGTTCCCCTGGACTATTACTCTCTTGCAGTGAGAAGGCTTGTGGTGTGGGAACGAGAGCGAGGCCAGAGAGTCTGGAGACTGAGGAAGATGTTAGTCCTGTGTGTGCCAATGACAACTGCACATCGCAGAACCCCGCGCTCGTCGACTCGCTTCTCAGAGGAAACTAAAGTCTTCATGATGAAATGGCCCGGCTGGAACAGCTGTCACTCAAACTGCATTTTGGGCTCAGAGATTTGCCGGCTCTGACAGGGGCATCCGCTTCTACACAAGGCATGTTGGTCTGTGTAAAAGTTATGATACCACACTCATACTTGTATTGTTATTTGACGTTGTTTCACTTATAAAATGCGATTGCCTATCTTATCTCTTGTTCTTTTCTTATTGCTAGTTACTTTGCCCAAATTGTCACAGAAAATAAGCATAATTAAAGCTGCTAGCAGCATTTAGCGGTGTTCAAGCATTTAAGACAGTTAAGACAGTTAAGCTCAAAAGCATCAAAAGACATTAAGGTTTATGTAGCAAGCATTTAACCACTGACATCATAGATGGAATAGACCATGTTTTAGCATGATTTGCCATGATATACAACATTTCAGTGTGATTGTTAATGATTTACTATGTTACAGTATGATTTACCATAGTTTACTATGATATACCGAGTTCTAGTATGATTCACCATGGTTTACCCTGTTCTTGCATGATTTACCACAATTTAACACATTCTAGTAGCCTATGATGTAATATGATTCTAGCATGCTTTGTCATAGTTTACCTTGATTTGTCTTAGTTTACCTTGATTTACCATGTTATAGGATGATTTACCAGGATTGTAACATGCTTTACCATGATTAATCACATTGCTAGCATGATTTACCATGATACACCATGTAATAATATTATTTACTGTGATTTACCATGTTTCTATCGTGATTTACCATGATTAATAAGTATAATGTCCAGCAGAGGGTAGTAGAAGACCACTTATTGCTATAGTACCACTTTTATTTTGAACAACTTGGTTTAATCAGTATTGTGCACTAAAGCAAACCAGTCTTTCAATGTGAATTCCATTGTGCATGCTTACACACACACACACACACACACACACAATTTTGGGTTATGATATTGTGAAAATCTCTTTTTGTGGTCCTTAAGAATTTCAGATATTTATTTGTGATGTAAAAATATTAAACTTTCTAATAAATCATTATTTAATATTATATTATTTATTATAAATATTATTTCCAACATAATAAATATCTTTAAGCATTTGTTTGTTAGCCATTGCTGAAAACTGGTTAAAAAGATTAAAAATATCTAATGCTGTTGCTCCCTCTAGTGGACAACAGCGGTTTTACAGCCTACATAAACGGTTGAAATGAATGACGGGAAATTCGTTTTTTTTTTTTTTACTTATATCTCGGGAAGGAGAAAGTGAAAAAATCTGAAACTCAGAACTTAGATAGTGTTAGAGGAGCTCTGTTGATCAAGACCATCCCGGTGTTGCTGGGTGATTGGGGGCGGGAGTAATGTCCGTTTAAATGCATATCTTTGTGGGCTTATATCTCGGGAATGCCCAGGCCAAATCGCACCAAACTCGAATCGAAGCTAGATGAGGACGGGCCCTTTCCAACAAGGATCTAGATGGTCTGGATCAAGAGTTACAGCCGTTTCAAGTTGGGGTTCTCACAGATTAGCGATCCGCGGGGGGGGGGGGGGCGCTCCCAAGCCCCGCGACGATAGATTTGGATCAAGATCCCCGAGAGGACCTTACCATCAAAATTTGAGCGCGCAGAGACTTTCCGTTTTCGAGTTATGAGTGTATTTGTACTTGGGGGGCGTGGCCCAATGTTTTACTTTCGTTTTGAGGCTTCCTGTGACAATTAATTATAGAGGCAAATTTTGTCTGATTTGTCTGAAATTTTTCAATGCCGTTCAGAGTGATATTACACATGTTCTTGACCTTTTTAAAAGAAGATCTGAGCATTCATTTAAGAGATCAGCATTTACAGCCAATACAGGCAATTTACCATAGGAAATGTATGGTTTTAAAGCTTTTTGATAGTTATAGCGCCAACTATAGTCCGATCTCCATGAAACTTTGCATGCTTCTTCACCATGTTATGACACATATGCTCACCAATTTTTGTGAAGTTCTGAGTTTTTATTTATGATTTATAGGCTTTTGTGTGTATTTGACACACCCCTTTTCTAAATGACTCTGTTATAGCCATACGAAAAATGCAAAGGTTCATGATTTACCACAATTGAACATATTCTAGTATGATTTAATATGATTCTAGCATGATTTACCATGTTATAGGATGATTTACCATGATATACCACATTCTAGAACAGGGTATCTGCACACTTCTTAAAGCAGCGCTCAGTAAGAATTCCGTTTTTGTCAAACAGCGACCCCTAGAGTCGCTGTGGAGTACTTGTACTGTCGTGAATAGCACTCACGCAGAGATGGCTCGCACTCACGGCCGGATCCCCTCCCCCTGTACACCGGTACCTGTTCAGTAGGATGGACGCTGTAACGAGTGGAAATAAGGTGTGGCCCCTTTAAGAGCTGCGCGCGCCCAACACCACATGTATACGGCGCCGGGTTATTTCTGTTTGATGCTCATTTTATCAGAATTTTATCAGATCTGTTTTTTTGCCGTAAAGCAATTTGTTACCTCGCGAGACCTGATATCACACGATACTTCCTAACACTCAGGCCGGCGGCTCGCCGGCCCAAAGTTGCAAGGGTGGTTTAGCGGCTCACAGGCACCAGGGGGGTGCGAGACGACCACCATTCAACACGAAATCAGTAATATAAACATTACAATGACTCCAAAGCTGTTCGGTTAAGGTAAAAAAGTTACTTAGTTCACCTTTAAAGTCAAATTTAAGGCTTTTTAAGACCTTTTTAAGACCTGAAGAAATCAAAATTAATACCTTACATTAGGGGTGCGCAATATTTAAAAAAAAATGTCTCAATATTTTCAAAGTTTTGTTGATGATAATTAGATGATATTTTACTGATTGTGTTTGTGTACTGGTACCATGGCTGGTTTAGGCCTGTTGTTGACAGCTGACTCACGAAGATATTCATATTTTTCATATTCTATGCAGTGGTCAGTTCACAGCAGTGAAAGGAATTAACATTTTTTTATTAAAGGGCAATATTTGCAACCTTAAATTGAGTTCCAGGGGCATTTTCACCCATATATGGACTTTTTTTTTTTTTTTTACTTAGAGGTATGCATCACCTTTTATGTCAAATTCTAACATTCAAATTAAATTATATTAGAATAATAACACAATACCACTGTTACCAGTTATATTAAATCATTAAATCAAAATCCATCTTTGCAGTGCAGAGGAGACACAGAAGCAGCATCAGAACTGGCATTAATATATTTATACTCCATTTACAATTGCATAAATAAAGCTATGATATATTCAATTCTTTCAATTCTTAATTCAATATTTAAATATGAACTGATTTCTAATTGTAACATTTTAATTACACTTTAAATGTGAAACTAAACCCGCCAGTAGGTGGCGGCAAGTCACTGTCTCAGGGAGTCATTCATACAAACGATTTGTTCAAACGGCTGATTCATTCAGGAACTGCAAGTGATTGTTCATTGAATCGTTAAAATGATTCGTTCAAAACGCGGATTTCAGTCAAGAAATCATCGCTGTCTTTTGCATTGAGTCTCTGCTACGGTTTCATTTTGAAATTCTCGTCAGCGAAATAAAGGGAAAACAAACAATATTGACAATATTGTTTATAAAATGTAACAATGTTAATTTAACTGTTATAAAATAAATATCATATTTGCTAGTGTGCACGGGAAAACAGCCCTCTTGCTGATGTAATATTGATAACAACATATGATATATAAAATACAAAAACTTTATACGTCTATTAGGGAACATACCTATAACTGCACTGACACATCACGCAGTGAAAGCAAGCATGAGAGACAAATGCGATGTCAGCTCGCAGTGCGCCCTCGTACATAGTTAACGTTAAAGTAAAACAATGATTACAATATCATAATAGACAATAGACATCGCACACCACTACGCACATAAAGAATGAACTTACAATTGAACTGAAATTAACCAGCTTTCTTCTCCTCTCCTGCTGTTTCGCGTGCAGGAGACAGACGTAATGCTGGCGCGAATGTGACGCGAAATGTCACGTGAACGAGCAAATCCACAAAGAACGAATAGTAAATAAAAAAGTACGCTAATTAGATCGTTTTAATTTGGAAAACATTTAGATATGTCTAACTCAAATTGCCATTGAAAATTTAAGACCTTTCATAAGTCAAAATAAGACTTTTTAAGGCCATAAATTTTTTAAATCTAATTTAAGACTTTTTAAGACTTTTTAAGGACCCGCGGATACCCTGTAGAATGATTTACCGCAGGATTATAGCATGATTTGCCATGATACACCATGTAATAGTATTGTTTACAATGATTTACCATGTTTCTTCTTCAGAACCGGTGCCCAGTTAACCAATTCCCTGGAACCGTTAGTATGCCTGCTTAACGATTCCGCTTATCGGTTCCGCTCGTTGCAAATGTGTCATGACGTCACACACGAGCTGCGTTATTTTGATTCAGAACGCATCAAACATAACATCGAGGCAGAAGCGCTCGTTTGGTTATATTTCACGAGAAAAGACGACAATATATGAGGTGCCGTCTAGGGCTTAAATCAAACTTCATTCACGCACACAAATATGAAACACTTGCATATACACGTATACTAAGTAGTCAAACATACATGTATACTGCTGAATGCTCAAACAAATACATATGAAATGCACAACGACACACCTAAAGTCGCTCACGCATACATGCAAACTCTACACACACGAGATGCGCAAAACTCTCAGGGCACATACTCATCTGAGACGCGCGCGCGCACACACAAACTTAAACTGGAATGTCACTGTTTCTGTCACTGCGACTTCACGAACGGGTGAACACGCGCACGCACACACACATCACTTTTGAAGTAAAATTGAGGATGCAGTGCATGTAGATGCATCGAGATATCAAATTGAACTGAATCGATAACATGATAATCGTAATCGAACCGAACCGTGAGACCATTGTAGGTTCACACCCCTAATACTCTGTGCTGTGTCAGCGAGTTAATAATAATTAACAAACAAAATAAGTTATAAGTTCAATAAGTTAATACAAACAAACAAATTTGTACTTATTCCCTCACCCAATGAGAATCGATAAGAGAATCGATAAGGAATCGAATCGATAAGCAATATCGATAATGGAATCGGAATTGTTAAATTCTTATCAATTCCCATCCCTAATCAAGTGTGTCAAAATGAAAGTGAGCCAATAAGTGGTCTTCTACTGCCCTCTGCTGGTCACACAAGTGCTTTTGCATTCAAATGTAGACATATGCTTACACACACACACACGGGATATGTTATTGTGAAAATCTCTTTTAATGGTGTATAAGCATGCATTTAACATATTTCTTTGTGATGTAATAATATAAAACTATATTAAAACTAATAAAAAAATAGCTTTAAGCGTTTGTTTGTTAGCCAATGCTGAAAGCTGATAAAAAAGATTAAAAATGTCGGTAACACTTTACAATAAGGTTCATTTATTAAACAGTAGTTAATGTATTAATTAACATGAACCATGAGCAATACATTTGTTACTGTTTTTGTTCATCTTTGTTAACATTAGTTAATACAAATCCAGCTGTTCATTGTTAGTTCATGTTAGTTCACAGTGCATTAACTAATGTTAACAAGATTTTAATAAAGTATTTGTAAATGTTGAAATTAACATTAACAAAGATTAACAAATGCTGAAGGAGTATTGTTCATTCTTAGTTAATGTTAACTACATTAGTTAACATTAACTAAGAATTCGTCGCGGGGGGCGTTCCCGAGCCCCGCGACGATAGATTTGGATCAAGAACCCCGAGAGAACCTTACCTAGCGTGCAGAGACTTTCTGTTTTCGAGTTATGAGTGAATTTGTACTTGGGGGGCGTGGCCCAACGTTATACTTTCGTATTTTAGCCTTCCTGTGACACAATTGTAAATAGTAATAAATAAAATAAATAAATGCAGTCCATAATACTCCAATAGATGAATTTGGACAAAATGTGATTGTAAATGTTAAAATAATGATTTAAGAAAGTCTACATTTCAATTATATATAACAATATTAGGGAGTAGTATGATGAAATGACAGCAGGGGGCAGTAAAATACCACTTATTGGCTGTTATAGCCATCCAAAATGTTACAGCCATCCAATTTACACTATTATAGCCATTCAAATGAAGAAGTTCAACCTTTTCTGATAATTATTGATGTAGAGAGTCCAGAGAATTGTACTGCACCGGTTTTAAACATTAAGATTTTATGATCATAGATGGAAAAGGCCATTTACAACCAATACAGGCAATTTACCATAGGAAATGCATGGTTTTAAAGCTTTTCAACAGTTATAGCGCCACCTATTGTCCGATCTCCATGAAACTTTGCATGCTTCTTCACCATGGTATGACACATATGCTCATCATTTTTTGTCAAGTTCTGAGTTTTTATTTATGATTTATAGGCTTTTGTGTGTATTTGACACGCCCCTTTTCTAAATGACCCTGTTATAGCCATACGAAAAATGCAAAAGTTCAACTTTTTTTCAATGATTATTGATCTAGAGAGTCCAGAGAATTGCCCTAGACTGGTCTGGTTCTGATCGGGCGAAAATCCAGGGACTAGTTCGCAAAAGTAGGTTTTTAACATATTCGTGAATATTTAATGAACGATTTGATTGACAGCAATGGTTCTAGAGGCAAAGTTGTTCAGCCTGAGGAGATCTATCAAATGATATGCATATTTTGGGGATGTGTGCAACACCACGTGATTACAGAGCCATAAAACTTGTTAGCGCCAACTAGTGGCCAATTTCTTTCAAAACTCTTACAGACCTCTTGGGCCATGAGTCAAACATGCCCATCGAGTTTCGTTCCGATTGGCCTCCGTTAACCTTGTCTAATAGGTGCTCAAATTCATTGGCCGATGGCGGCCATGTTTTTTGAGTTATGCCAATTTCCTCATACACATTCATGGCACCTTGGACCAAGACACTGCATACCAATTTTCAAGTCAATCGGACTAACGGTCAGGTGGTCATAGCCCTTTTTATGTTTATTTAATGTTATAGCGCCACCTAGTGTTAGATCGACGCGGTTTTTTTACTGTGACCTCAGACTTTCCTCATACACATGTCTCTTGAGATTGGTGAAGATATCTCATTTACTTCTCGAGTTATAGCCATTTTAGTAAAATAGGCTCCTCCCACAACGATCATTTTACTCCCCCTAGCGACCGTGAATCGAAAATTCAACTTTTTTTCAATGATTATTGATATTCAGACTTCAGACAACATGTATGCATTTGTTTGGTTTTGATCGGGCGAAAAACCAGGGACTAGTTCGCAAAAGTAGGTTTTTGACAAAATTCAAAATGGCGGAAAAATTTGCATACCGGAAATGAAATCGGAGATATACGTTTTTTACGTCAGGCCTCCAGCTTTCCAATGATATAAGACACTTGAGTCTACGACATACGGTTTAGGAGTTATGAGCAGTTTCGCGCAATTGATTGCTGTAGCGCCACCTATAGGCCAATCGGGGTCATACTTTCTGAGGCTCTCCTCGATTTTTGTACTACCATCTGACAAAGTTTCAGAGCTCCAGCCCTTACGGTTTGTTCTGCACGATGCGTTTTACGGCAGAAGAATAATAATAATAATAATAATAATAATAATAATAAAAATCAGTACAAATACAATAGGTTTTCAGCACTTCGTGCTTGAACACCTAAAAATCACATTGCAAAAGTGAAAAGCCTTTAAGATCATGAACAGTGGGTCATACAAATGTGAATTACTGTCAAAAATAATACCCAATGTATTTACAAAAATGTGTTTTAATTGAATGTGGAGCTGCTGAATGGTGGAGAGATGCATGTCACGACATTTCTACTGTTGCAGGTTTTACAGCCGATAGATGAATTGTTCCTGAACTTTTGTGTTCTGCATTCCTGACTCACAATGAATTTGGATCCCAAAACTAAATGAATGAGTGCTTGCCAGCAGAGTTCAGGACTACCCAGACACCGCCATAATCCTGGACGGCACAGAGCTCAGGAGTCAAACACCTTCCTCTCCTTTACTACAGAGCGAGGTGTATAAAAACTACAAGTCCCACTGTACCCTAAAGCGAATGATTGTCACGGTGCTGTAATCCTGCTGTAACCCTTGTAGAGTCGAGAAGGGTCTGGCTGCAGACTTGCACGCTCAGACTTGCACGCTCAGCAATATAAGTGACGTCACTTGCAGTCGACACCTGCTCTCCGCTACCGGCTGTGGCGTCACTTGCAATCCCTTGTTCTCCGTGTTATTTCACAGAGTCGATTGATGCCAGATTTGAAGATAGCCAGCAAGTGGTGTTTGGATCAATCTAGTGCACTGCATGGTTCTGTGCACTGCATGGTTCTGTTCATTTGCCCAAAGTAGTGTGTATGGAGGAACAAGACGTTGCGGAAGCCATTGAGAGATTAGAGAAGGCTGAGTTTCCACAGGACAGAATCGATGCTCTGGAACCCTTTTGCTTCATCTTTACTGCACTCAAAAAAGTGCTCATTGGCATTCATTGGATGACCATAAATCACTTATTTTAGATCAATTTAAATATTATACATTTATAAGCAGATGTATTTTTATTTTTTTGAATAAATGTAAATTGCCTAGGTTCCACATGTAATGAGAGTGAATTTACTTGGATTAATGACTGAAATTTAAGTTTGTGGCCTGACCACGCCTACTGCGCATGTCACTGAGAGCTGTTTGGACTGCGTGCAAGGAACTTTTTAGCCGCCATTCCAGAACTTTCGACGGATAGCCTACTGCTAAAGTTGGGTGAGTATTTAAGAAATTTCTAACAATAACGATGTAATTTCTTAATCAGTCACAGTTAAAATAAGTATTTCCTCTTTATGTGCACTTTGTTAGGCGAAGCTGTAACGTATTAAATGGTGAAAAAAAAAAACGTTTCTCTTGACCGTGAAATCATTAACGTTAGTTAATTACCATTAGCTTTAAGTTTGTTAGATGTTACAACTGTCTGTTATTCAGAGGTGTTTTGTGTAGGCTATTGTTTAAACTAAGAACCCAATTGTCTGGTGATACAGTAAGGAATAGATCGCATTACTGACAGTTCTCCGCACTTTTCAACGGTCGTGATATGACGTCACATTCTGCGGCATCTTTTTTAAAAGCACACATTCAGTAGGCTAATATATAACAAATAATAATATATATACATGTAAAAATATACAATCTCCTCTAGTGATGCGTCGTTTATTTTGAACAAATCCTTTACTCGGGAGTAAGTTATTGAGTTGCCAGAGTGAGTCGACCGTAGTGGACGTAACAGAGGGCATTCCGCCATCTTAAAAGTGAGATTCGAATCCGAAGGGAGGGGACTCGGGAGCGAACATGTTCAGGTCGAAGGGCACTGAGAACGGCAAAGGGAATAATGGAACATCGATAGAGATAAACGTAGAGGTAAAATCACCCAACTGTCATTGCACAGTGTCACCATCAGTCAGCAGACTCCGCACTTACGATGGTCGACTAGTGGTGGACTTCTTTCATATTCTTTCAGATTATGAATAATCAAAGTACCCGTAACCCGGCTAAATGGCCGTCTTGACAAGTATCCTCTTGTTTATGTCATGTGAACAGTTGAGAAAGAAACGGCGTTACAGTTTGTCAGTTTTTTCGGTCCGTGATGTCGGGCTTAAAGTGACAGCACACACCTAAAATTATGTATACTGTTGTCTGTCATTAATATTGATAAAACGACAAAATACAGCTTTAACAAAGATGAAAATATATTTAATTTTTACAGTGAACAAATAGTGTTATTTTAAATTTGTGCTTAATTATTAATTTTTGTATCGGAATACTACTGTTAGACTTTGTAACTTTATTTAGTATTCATCTCTGCTTGTAATTTGTGTATTTGGTCTTATTTTATTACCGACTGTTCACTTGTTTTAAATAATGTGTGAACTGTGGCTAGTAGTTTTTGATGTAGTAGCTATCAAACAACTTTAGCTTTAAGTAATAAATGAAAACAAATATTATTATTTTTCCTGCTGATTCGGAAAACATTCAACAGTCTGAAAATAATTGCAAAAATTGTTCACATTATTTTTTGACTGATACTGAAATTCTTTATTTTCCTAAATAGAAATCTTGGACCAGTGCATATGGACCAGTTCTATCAACTTCTACAAATAAAAAAAACGTGGCAATCTCCTAGTGGCTGTAAGTACTGAATTTTGAATTTAATTATTCGCAGGCTACACATAGTCATCACTTCATTAGCTAGGCTTATACCTGGCAATTTAATGCTATTCAATACAACAGACTCTTAATGAGTCTAAAGGTGATGATACACAGGGCAACTTTTTGAGCAATGTTGCTGGGCAATCTTGCCGAGTGATTGTTGCTTGGTCACTCTCCCATTGAAAATTGGCAATAAATTTCTATTTGGATAATTTAGGTCGTGGGCCCTGGGTCTCATCTAGGGCTGTAACGATACACCAAACCCACGATTCGGTTCGTATCACGATTTTTGACCCATGATTCGATTCATATCGCGATTCTATCACGGGGGCGGGGCGGGGCTTGGGTTGAAGAAAAGATTTTTATATATTTTTTTATTAAATAACATTTGAAAAACCTGTATAAACTGAACACCAAAGAACAATATTAACTATGCAAATTATTAAACTAAACTAGGCAGTACAGGCTGCTGCTTTTGGGTTGTTTTCTGTGCTCCAACTAAATAGATTTCGGGATTGTGCCGTAGGATATGCATCTGCATGTTGGACGTGTTGCCGGTCATTTGAGGAAGCTTCTTAAAACACTTACGGCCCATTGTGTGGGTCTTGTCAACTAGCCTGCACGATTTCCTCACGTTCTTCAACTAGCTCGCGTCACATGGAAAGGTAGTACTCACATGACACGTAACATGTAAAAAGACGCTTACAAGCAGGGCCGTCGCTAGTGGGGTGAAAGGTGGTGACAATTATAGGGGCCCCCGCTGCCCAGGGGGCCCCACAAAATCCAGCAGTTATACTATTTAGGCCCCTGTTGTATGAATAATTCTAATATTTATATTAGTTGTATGCCTGAGATTTAAATGAAAACCACAAAAACGTGCAATTTGGGTAAATATTTTTCCAAATATCTGCTTCTCTTACCTCCATAAAAATGGTTTAGTCCGACCTAAAGTATTTATTAATTATTCAGTCAGAGTCAGTGACAAAAATCAGATGGACCCAATAAAATTGTAAGTCCCGCCCCAGCTCGTGAACAGAACCAATCAGAGTTGAGGCGGCAGCCTGAAGATAACGATGAACTTGGTGGAAGAGCAGGAGACTGACTGACTGAAAAATGTCAGGGAAAAGAAAACATAAATCAGGGAACCAGAAATGCCAGGAAAAGACGGAGAGGGAGGCAAGGAGAGTGGTTGTATCCCAGTCGATCAAGACGTTCTTAAAGACCGGTTATTGTTATTTCGCTGGGAATTAGAAAACTTCCGTCTACAGTCTGCCGTGTACAGTCATTTTTTATTATTGTTGCGCGCCACAATCGACCGAATGATTACGTGCTCTAAATTCCTGTCTTTTTACACTATTGTAAATAGAGTTTTAAAAAAATTACACGAGTCACGACGCATTGCATTATACATCTGACCTGCCGGCTGATGATATTTAAAACATCGAGAAAACACGAATACAACACACTGCACTTGGATGAATAAATGTATTCGCTTTATTTAATAATATTACCAGTTCCATATTATCTTAATTAAAAAATAAGGCAATAAATGGTTTTATTTTTTTAATTAGACTGCATTCTTGTCAATTTCTAAATGTTTATTTTTTGATTTATGAATTATAACAGACTGATGGGGAAAAAAAATATTACTTTTTAATAATTGGTTTTTATTATTATTTAACAATTTCTTGCTTTTTGTTAGTTTTTATTAGTTGTAATTTTTATATAAACATTTAACTTTTAAAATAAAGGTTTTACAACAACATCACCATCTTCTGTTATATGTGGGCCTCCATGTTCATCTATTGTACAGTATATGATATTGGTGGAGGTGGTGGGGGCCCACATCAATATTTTTTCAGGGGGCCCCGAATCCTCTAGCTACGGCCCTGCTTACAAGTAAACATTTTTTTAATAGTTGGTTGGGATGAGTCACTGAGTATTTAATTATAGAATATCAAATAGGTTGTGTGATTATTGTCTAAAAAAATCTCCATGTTTTCGGTGCTTGAACTGTATGTCTTTTCATGTCTTTACAGATCAATGCAGAATTCAAATAAGACACACCGGCTTTGCATTTACAAAACTAGGTAGGATGAACGCATAGTTGTCTTTTCATTATTCTTTGTATGGCTATTTTCGCTGTCAAATTTCCTCTTTAGACTCTTTGATCGTGCCATTTTCTCTCACCAGCTAGCTTAAATTTGAACATCACTCTGCACACGACGTAATAGCGTACCTCCAGCACGCAAACAATAAAAAAAAAAAAGAATTCTGCCCCAGCCCTCAGTGTTTCTGTTTGTAATGCAAGTTTAGTGGGATGTTTTGTTGTTTTAACCATTACACACACACAATGTTTGTTTCTTGTGCTTTTTTCCAACTTCAAGGACTGTGACCAGGCTGAGAAGTCCAAAGAAGAGATGGTCCTGGGATCTGTGTCCTCCATCCAGAAGGTGCACAACAACCACCAAAAGTGTCGATTGTAATTGAGGGAGTAGAGGTACTCGAGGAAATTCAAACTGTTCTGTGTGCCATCACTTTGCTTATGGGCATCATTTATGCTCTTGATTTGAGGTACCCATCCAACCTACAGCATACTTTCGAGGTCTTTCAAAAACTGTTTCTTAATCTGGATGGACAAAGGCTGTCAGACAGAGTCCAAAAGCTCAAGCTGAAAATGTTTGAGTAGATCAGCTTTTTTATTATTATTATTTTTTTTGTCTGTATTTTCTGCATTAAAAAAATGAGCACAATTGTAAACAATTAAAAAAATTGTAAATGTGAACTAATTGATTACCTGACAGAGTAAATTGTGTGTTGACAATTGTTTTTAGCCATTTGTGCAGTTCTTAAATTCATGAAATGAATAAACAAAGTATTTTTTCAAAGTATTTTTTGGTATTTGTTTGCTTTTTTGGTGTGCTTACTGTAATTGCATATTTCTGAAGGTATGGTAATGTATAATAATAATAATGCATTAGATTGTGACATTCTTTACACCTACTAGAAAAACACATTGGTCCGTGTACACAAGTTACATTTTACTCTGGAAAAATTACATTATTTGAATTAGTTTGACTTTCATTAATTTTTAAGAAAATGACATTAGGTCAATGTAATACAGTTAAGTTTAATTTCCTAGAAAATTATATTAGGTCAATGTAATAAAGTTCAGTTTGATTTTCAAGAAAATTACATTAGGTCAATGTAATTGTGATAATTCAGATAGAAATAGTTTGATTACATCCAACAGACATGATTACATACAGCTTTATTAATGTAATAATTTTATGTGGAAATTTGCCACATGATTAATTCACATTCAACTGATGAGGTATTTTTTTGAGTGTGTAATGAATGACATGCAAATGTTTCTTGAACATGTAGTCGATGTCATGAAATTAAAGGTAAACTGTCGAACTAGAGCAAAGTGAATAATGTGCTAATGTGTTTTTATATATGTTGTATATTGTCTATTTGTACCTTGTATTTGTCTGTTTTGCACATTAACTGTGTGTAATAACTGTAAATTGCCATTTACAATAAAAAAAAAAAAAAGCATCATCTTGATGTTTTTCATCTACAAACTGTTCCCACAAAGTTAGGAGCATGAAATTGTCCAAAATGTCTTGAAAATAATAAAAAATAATTAAATATATAATAATAGTAAAAATAATTTCTTTCTTTCTCAAAACTGAGTTTTGATTTCTAAGTGATCAATTTATGTACAAGTGTTTTCCCACATGATTATTGGCTGTAGGTCATCAGTAAATGAATGTGGCATTTAAATGGCAGTGTTTCCCAAATGAAACACAAGAGCTGTTAGTTTTGAATGATGTGTGTAATGTAGAGAAATGTGTTTAGAGTTTTGCAAATAGTTTGTTTTTCAAATGCAAACTGAGTGCAAAGCATATAATGTCCTTGTATTTTTGCAGGCTTGGTCTAAAGATTGGGTACATGAGTGAATGGTTTCACTGAGTGAGCCTCAAATTCCACTTGTAGTGTTTTAGCAATTTGAAAAAAACTGTCAACAAAATGACAAATGACACCTTAACACGACCAAAATGAGCGTGTCTACGCGTTCAAAAGAAACACGTAAAAAATTGCCGCGGACAAACACTGCGTGTTGACGCGGTCAAATTTCACGCGTTTCGTTTAAAGACTATTGGCTCCGATCGCGTTCCGTAGAGAGCAGGCGTCGATTGCAAGTGACGTCACTTGCAGAGGAAGCGCTCGTGTCTGAGCCATAGACAGTAAAAGAAATGGACACAGCGACCCCCTTGATTTCAACGGAGAGAGTTGAAGCCCAACATGGGCACTCACTTCCTGATAGCCAAGCGTTCTGCGCAGGCTCACACTGAGCTTGACGACGTAGATGTGACGTGAGCAACCGTTCTGACCTTCTAGAGCTGTGCCGGGACAAATCTGAATTGAAATCTGAAACAAATCTGTTGTTGAAATATTTTGTCCCGTTGCTTTTATGAACTCTCTATCTATGGGCTTCTCCCTTGACTTTATGCCTCCATGTCCACCCGATTGCCTCATAGACAGTAAACGATTGCCTACGAGCTTCTCCTTCTGTCTATACGGTAATTTCTCTACTGTGCGACAGAGCGTCCCGTGGTTATGACGCAATCGTTAGCCTATTTTTACAAGAATGGCTTCTACGGGGCCATAACGTAAGATACAAAGTAATGGAGCCTTTTATACATTGTCGTGTTTCTTTAGAAATAAATAATGGACAAATGGAGTCTTTGGACGCCTCAGATGTAAAGTGATTCGCTGTCAAAGTGACGCCAAAATGAATGGGAGTCAATGGGATGCTAACAGTAGGTGATAGCCAGCTACAATGGCGGCCCCCGGAGGAAGCTTCAGTTTCCGGCTGATGGATTACCCCCTTGGTCTGAGCGTGCAAGTCCGAGAGTGCAAGTGACGTCACTTGTCTGCAGCCAGACGCTATTGGTAGAGTCCTGAACACTTACTCTGCTTAGGCCAGACATGGAGATCATGGTGGACAGAGTTTCTGCTGGAGGACTGTGTGCCTGTGAAGAGTTAGGCCTGCGTTATTAGCCGGGAGACCTCAGATGCCAGCAGACGAGGCCAGGGAGACCCAGTCTACCTTAGAGGACATGTTGAGCGCCTCATCATCAGATTAAAACAACACAAACAAATCATCCATCTAAATATGTCTGGGAACATTAACCAGCTCTATGTAGTTGTGTGTCTCCTGCTGAATTATCAGAGCGGGCCACCAGTGAAAGCTTGCTCAAAATCAATAAACCCATGTTAAATGTCAAATAATAATTTGCCTTTTGCTTCCAAAAACATTGTGTATTTCATTGTGTTCATGACAAACAGCAGTTTTACAATGCAATCTTTAGGGAAATATATAATTAAAGGGTTAGTTCACCCAAAAATGTAAATTCTGTCAGTAATTACTCTCCCTCATGTTGTTCAACCCCGTAAGACTTTCGTTCATCTTCGGGACACAAATTAAGATATTTGTGATTAAATCTGAGAGCTGGATCACTCCTCCATAGGCTTCTAAGGGATTGAAACTTGACAGCCCCGAAAAGTTATTAAAGACATCGTTAAAATAGTCCGAGTGACTACAGTGGCTCAACCTTAAGTTTATCAAGCGCAAAAAAACCAAAAATAACGACTTTATTCAACCATCTCTTCTCTTCCATGTCATTCTCCTAAGCTGTTGACGTAGTGTAACAGCGCAGCACTTGTGGGTTCTACGTCACACGTAGGCTCACTATTGGCCGACGCTGGTCATGTGTGTGATGATGTGTGTGACGTTCAACCAGAAGCGTTACGCAATAACACTACGTGAAATCTCCAGGCCCAAAGAGAATACTTGAATAAAGTCGCTATTTTTGTTTGTTTTTTGCGCTCAAAAAGTATTCTGGTCGCTCGATAAACTTAAGATCTAGCCACTGTCGTCACTCGGACTATTTTAACGATTTCTTTAATAACTTTTCTGGGCCGTCAAGTTTCAATCCCTTAGAAGCCTATGGAGGAGTGATCCAGCTCTCAGATTTAATCAAAAATATCTTAATTTGTGTCCCGAAGATGAACGAAGGTCTTACGGGGTTGAACAACATGAGGGAGAGGAATTACTGATAGAGTTTTCATTTTTGGGTGAACTATCCCTTTAATAACAGATCAATTCAGGTTTTGTATAGATTTGTAAACAGAGAAGAGTAACACCTCTACATTTGTGGAGATTGTGTAGAAGTGAACAATGAATATTAGTTTGAGTTATGTATGGATTAGTTAAGAAAGAACAGTATAACACCTCTACATTTGTAGGACTGGTTGAACTGGTTGAGAGCCATTAAAGGGATATTCACCCAAAAATGAAAGTTTACTCATCCTTATGTTGTTCCACACCTGCATGAGTTTCTTTCTTCTGTTCAACACAAAAGGAGATATTTTAAAGAATGTTGAGAACCAGACAGTTGATGGCCACATTGACTTCCATAGTAGTTTGTTCCTATTATGAAAGTCAATGGCTTCCGTCAACTGTTTGATTACGACATTATTTAAAACGTCTTCTTTTGTGATCAACCGTAGAAAGAAACTCATACAGGTTTGGAACAACTTGAGGGTGAGTAAATTAAATGACGACAACATTTTCGACAACATTTTCATTTTCGGGTGAATTGTCCCTTTAATAACAATAGACATTTTTAAGCCAAAAGCATAGGTAGGTAAAAGTAAAGGTAGTCAATCTTTTGTTTGATTATTTTTATGACTCCCCCATCTCTAGATATTCTTTGAATAAACATGTAATCTTCAGCATAGAAAACAACATCACCATTCTAAACCACTGATGTGTGTGTGTGTGTGTGTGTGTGTGTGTGTGTGTGTGTGTGTGTGTGTGTGTGTGTGTGTGTGTGTGTGTGTGTGTGTGTGTGTGTGTGTGTGTGTGTGTGTCTTGTGCTCTCTTCATTTTGTGTCATGTGTGTGTGTGTGTGTGTGTGTGTGTGTGTGTGTGTGTTTGTGCTGTCTTCAGTTTGTGTCGTCATGACCTCAGATGCTGAAAGTGAACTCATGTGCAGCACTTGATGGTAGTGAAGCACATAACCGCACTCTGAGGGATCCAGACTGTAGTCTTCAAGGGGTAAGGATGGCTGTGGTGTGCAGTAGTGTGTGGACAGGTGTTTGGTGTCCTCATGCTGGGGATATGAAAGAACACTCCCCGCTGGGACTCTTCCAGAGGCACTGTCCACCAATGCTTCATTCCCATGGTGTAATTGGTGGTTATAAGTGGAGCTCTTTCCCTTGGCATGCCTTGGTAAATGTCATTCACCCAAAGAACTGTCATGTCTGGAAGTTCACAGCTCAGGTTACAGGCCCCTTTGTACAAGTTACTTCTGGAATAACACATGATGTTTTATTAACAAAGTTCGGGAGGAGCACGTTCAGATAATTAAACCTAATTAAACACATGTGGAGCACATTCAGATAATCAAACCTAATTAGACAAGAGTGGTGCTTAATAAACGAGTTAAGCGCTGTGTATATATACAGCAAACTAACCTCCGTTCATTGACAGTTTAACAGCATCCCTCCACCACCCCATCTCCTCACTTATAGTCCTAATACTCTCACAACAACGGGGGGAGTACTCTGGGTTCGGGCAAAATTCCGAGCTCGGAGCCCTCCCCCCGGACAGCACGCCAAATACGCATAATCTTTACTCTGTTTAATTGATGTAAGTGTGAACTCGTGAAATAAATAACCAGTCCTGCAGGTATTCATGCATTGTTATTATTGTTTTATGTGTCAAATTACTGAAGTGTAATGTCGAACCATGAAGAGGAAACGACTGGAGCTTTGAGGTGTTGATGGACTCGATCTTCTCCATCTGTGTTTGGATCATCGTTCTGAATCCCATCCGGATGAAGTCTTTGACAACAACGTGATTTTCTCAGATTTTGCTTAAAATGTCGTTTTTTTATGAAACAAAACCCAAAGTTTTGATAAAAACAGAATGCATGAAGCTTGAATAAAATGTTTTTAAAATGGAAAGAGTTAAAGTACAGTTTTGTCGTAAGTCGTATTGAAACAGTACACTTAAAAGTATATTTCTAGTACATTGATATTAGTATACATACTACATAAAGTATACTTAAAAATATACTTTACTTAATAATAAACTTTGAAGTATACTTATTTCTCATATCCATAGGGGATTTACTGACCCACAGTGACAATTTTGTTTTAAAAAGCTATAAAAGTTAAATGTACAACATTTCTATTAAAGTTATATTAGTAAACGTTGATTGATGACTTTAAATGCTGCCCAGGATCTACAGTGTATGAGCTGTATGATATGAGCTGGAGTTTTCTCTCCAGATCTCCAGGATTTGGCAACCTTGATGACAAGATGAAAGTGAAAGTAGTTTGTGTTTTACATGCGCCATTTTACACCTGAGCGTAATGTCCTTTACATCAGCAAAACTGAGCAAGAATTTGTCTAATAGTATTTCTTTTTCTGTTGTTTATGCAGGAATTTACATGTAGTTTATGGGAAACCATGAACATTTTGAGAATCTGAGTCTAGAAGACAAACATTTCAGTCAAGGTGAGTCTTCAGGTGAGCTGCTGAAAGTGACTTCCTCATTGCCTTAAATAACCATAACTAGACCTACTTACCTCAAATATGAAGCATTTAAAGTAATATGTATTTATTGATCTTATTATCATATCTTAATTGTCTTTCAGAAATTTTTGCTAAAAAAAAAATGTAATTATTAGTAGAGATTGGGGAACATTGCTACATTTAAATGCTACAACGTTCTAGAAACCACAGCTAATCAAATTAATTTAACCAAAAACAATATAATTTTGTGTATTTTAATGTCAAGCACAAATTGTACAAATCTTTTACATCTTACCTATCAGAGTTAGAATAACAGGTTGGGTGGTTACATTTACATTTAGTCATTTAGCAGACGCCTTTGTCCAAAGCGACTTACAAATGAGGACTAAAGCAAGCGAGTCATCATGAAGAGGCAAAAACAACACAAGAATTGCTCAAAATACAAAGTTCAGGCATTGCTCAGTCAGAGTAGCATAAGCCAGACAAGGGAGGATTAAAGGAAAAGGAAAGATTTTTTTTTAAAATTAAGAGGTGAAGTGCTGTCGGAAGAGATGAGATTTCTGCTGTCTTTTGAATGTTGTCAGGGATTCTGCACTCCGGATGAGGGCGGGAGATCATTCCTCCAGCAAGGAAGCGTGAATGAGAATGTTCTGTGATTTCGTGGCTCTCTGTGATGGTACCACGAGCCGTCGCTCATTGACCGATCGCAATAGAAACGATAGGTTGTAACTGGAAATCAGTTTAAATTTTGTTTGAATTTATATTGTTTATCATTTTAAGCAGTTTTAAATGGGAAACATTCCAAGTTGGGAAACTGAACAAATATGTGTGCATGTTTAGTCACTTTCACAGTCTCCTCAGCCATGATATTTCTGTTTTTTACAAAGATGAAAAATAATTGTCAATGTTTTACAGTTCATGCAGGATTTTGAAATTTTGCGAAGAATCCACATTTGCGTTAGGTTGCATTTTTGTCATATTTCCGCAGTTTTTCCGCAAAAGCATTAAAAACTGAAAAGCAGTCGTTTGAAAATATAAATGAAAATTATTTGAGGTAAAGCTGTGACAAATATAATTTAATTTGGGCGGCAATAATCAGAAAGATTAAATTCTGCTATAATCCTGTGAAATTATTTTGGGACTGGTTACATATCAAATTAAACTAGTGAAATTCTTTACATTTTTACACAAGGTTGTGAGTTTGTTTTATGCTAATACATTATTATTTTTTAAAACATAACTATATTTTCACATTGTTGCACATGCCCTTGTGACCTTTACACATTACCTCATCCGACACACATTACCTGACCCATCTTTACAAATAAAATAGTTAATGGGCAAAATTAGTAAGAAAAAGAGATTGCAAAAATGAGACTTTAGTGTTGTTGTTATATTTCTTTATGATTTACAAAAGTTTGAGTTTGGTATTATTTTTGTGAACTCATAAAAATACATAAACTGTGCATGAAATTTTGGTTACATTATTGTAAAATTTTAGGTGTGGTTTTTAAATGATTTTTTAAACCTATCATACTGTGATGTACAGTAACCTAAATTCAACCAAAATGAATCGTTTTTAACAGTACTGGGCAGATTGACCAAATACATGTTCCTATAAAGTGCTTTGACAGGTCAGCCATCTCATAAACCAGATTATTTTGTCCCCATAAACACATTCAAGAAAATCACAAATGATATGAAATGCTTTTGTTTGTCAGTGTGTCTGAATCAGTGTTTTTTGCTCATTAGATTAGACATGAAGACTGAATGAATCATGGAGGACACACACACATCGATTGGAGATCTTTCTCCAGAATGCAGGTACAGTCTTGAAGAAAATACACTATACGCCATATAAAAATGTTTTCTGGGAATTTGCAATAGTTATTAATGTGTTCTTAGTGATCATATTCTGCTGCAGAGAATGGATAGATGTGAGCAATATTATCCTTGTGAAATGTCATTAATTTTCTACATTTCTAAACTTACTTTTGGATTGATAAGATTCTCGATCTGAGTTTTATCTACATGTTGTCACACTTATTCAGTTATCTCGTCTTAGTCTGATTTTCATGGACTTTTAGTTTGTTCTGCATTGCTTCCTGTTTCTTTTGTTCATGTTCTTTCACTATTATTATTTACCATGGATATTAATTTGATTATTACATGTTAGTCTTTTAGTTCAGTGGTTCCCAACCCGGGGGTCACTAAAGATTTACGAGGGGTCATTTGGAATATTTGGAATACGTGCAGGACAGGGGGAAGGCAAGGCAAGTTTAATAGAGCACATTTCATACACTGGCAATTGAAAGTGCTTTACAGAGAAAGAAATTAAAATAATCACAAAATGAAAGCAAGGGAAATTAAAACAGTTATAAAAGGAATTAAAAGAGTAAAAGGATGATACATAGATAAACTTCTCATCTGGCAAAACACGTCTGGTGTGTATCATTTTTCACAGCTCCCAGTTTTACTCTGAGATTTCCCCATGGTGATCACACTGTGTCTGTGGTGTTCTTTCGGCGCGCCTAAGAAATCTATTGGACGTCTCCGATCGACCCGATTTTCCCCTAAAATCGGACACGAGCTCTAGGACTGACTCATGGGTAACCTCGAGTTCACTAACCCATCAGTCCACAGAACCTCGAGTTTAATTACACGCCAAACTCCCTACTCCACCACAGACCCAGGTCATCAGCATGGTTTCATCTCTCAATTTCACCAATTAAGAAGGAAAACAAGCTGAGGAATCAAACTTGACTCCTGACATCGACAGCATGGCAAATGATGTTGAGATCACTTTGGTTGAAAAGTTAAAGATGCATCCATTTTCTATCCAACTTGATGAAACTACAACCGTGGCAGATTAAGCCGTATAGATTGTACAGTACATTGAAGACGCTGAAATAAAGCAGTTATGACAAGACATTCTTTTGTCTACTAATTTATCCAAAACGACACGAGGAGAAGATGTTTCCCACCCAATTGACACATACTTTACCAAGCAAAACATTCCCTATAATAATTTAGTCGCATGCTGCACAGACGGAGCTGCTTCAATGATAGGAAAAAATAAGGGCTTTAAAACACGTTTGAAGGAAAAGGCTCCCCACTGTCTTGTGTTTCTCTGTATGATACACAGTCAAGCCCTGGCCAGCAAACACATCTCTGATGAGCTGAATGAAACGCTCAAGACACTTGTAAAAATCATCAACTTTATTAAAGCCCGTCCGTTGAACAAAGGAGGAGGACGTGGAGTATTGAGAAGCAGAGGACGAGCTCTTGGATGTTAAGTCAAATTCTTTTCTGAGGAGATTCTTTACCGAACACGGGTACAAACGGTTCTGGCTGGTAACAGGACTCGACTTCACTGCTGAGTTTGCACACCATGCCACAACCAGACTCATCCGGCCATTCACCACAACATATCTGTCAGAGACTGCTTTTAGCTCTCTAGAAACCATCAAAACGAAGGCACGCAACAAGATAGACATGCACAATGACTTTTGTCTGGCTGTCACGAAAATCATGCCTGATATTCAATCACTCGTCCAAGAAATGCGGCCCAGAGTTTACATTAAATAGCCTTTCACAATTAAATAAGGGCTTAATTCAGTCAAGAATACAAGAAATTGATAATTTACAATATGGAAAAAGCATTTGGTTATATTGCTGTTCTTCTTAAAATTGTTTAGGGTAAAAATACATACAATACATGAATTATCTGATTATTTGACATTCACATTGATAGATATTTAATTTGCTCCTGATGTATTTTCATCAATTTAAAATAAAAGTAGAGCCTGCTGTTGCAAAGAAACCTTCTGAACACTTGCATGTTGTAGTTATATGTTTTGAAGTTATAAAATGGATACATTTGTTTAATAACATGAGGTTATTTCTTTGATTAACTGATAGTTTACATTGACAGAGTATGATTTGCTCATGTTATTTGTTCATCAGTTTAAAAAAAAAAGTTGAACCTGTTGTTAAAAAAAAAAAAAAAAACCTTATGAAGTAGCATGTTGCTAATTTTCTTCATTTGTTGCATCGATTGAAAACTTAAAGCTCCAGTCCGTAACTTTTTTGAGTTAAAAATTATCCAAAATATTTTTTTGAGCAAGTACATAACCAGCCAGTGTTCAAAACTGTTGGTTGTCTACAAACCGGAAGGTTGGTGGTTCAATCCTCGGTTCCACCTGACCAAGTGTCGAGGTGTCCATGAGCAAGACACCTAACCCCAGCTGCTCCCGACGAGCTGGATGGCGCCTTGCATGGCTGCCGTCGCCCGTCGGTGTATGAATGAGTGAGTGAATGGGTGAATGTGAGGCAAATTGTAAAGCGCTTTGGTGGCCATTGGGTCTGTGAAAGCGCTATATAAATGCAGTCCATTTACCATTTACCAACTATCTGCTTGCCGTAGCTCGATTCAAAGCGGTAAGCTTGTAATGTTTTTTAACTCCAGTGGTACTGGTGGATTTTCACGGGAGACTCAAGCATGTCTGGGCATCATTACATCACATCTGTACACACACACATCTGTACACAAAAAGAAGAGTCTCGGCTAGTCGGCTAAGAGTGTGAGGATGTTGGAGGTGGAGATTTATAGCCTTTTCTCACAGCACTTGATATAATTACACTTATTAATTTAATGGTGGATCCAGAAATGTTCAAACGAAAATCACCAGTGACAACTGGAGACTCACCCGCTGTAAAATGCAAAATACTTCAGAGGATAAATATCGGAAGGGCTTTTGAAAGGTAAAATTTTTATTATATTCCAGTTTTAAATATGCATCTGATTACATATACATGTGTTTGTATTTCAAAGAGAACCAGTTCTAAGGAACATTAAAGGGTTAGTTCACCCAAAAATGAAAATGATGTCATTAATGACTCTCCCTCATGTCGTCCCAAGCCCGTCAGACCTCCGTTCATCTTCAGGACACAGTTTAAGATATTTTAGATTTAGTCCGAGAGCTTTCTGTCCCTCCATTGAAAATGTATGTACGGTATACTGTCCTTGTCCAGAAAGGAAATAAAGACATCAAAGTAGTCCATGTGACATCAGTGGGTTAGTTAGAATGTTTTGGAGCATCGAAAATACATTTTGGTCCAAAAATAACAAAAACTAGGACTTTATTCAGCATTGTATTGTGTTCCGGTTCTGTTGTGGATCCGCGTTCAGTGCCGCTGCTGACGTAAGATGCTGCTGACGTGTGTCTGGTGCGCCCGAGCTTCGTTTACAGTCTGAGGGAGACGCACGCTGGAAACTAAACAATCTTCACAAACATGTCTAAGGATTTCGACACAGATGAAGACTTGCATTTTTTTGCCCAGCCATATTTATTTGAACCCGAATACACGGATGCACCAGATACACGTCTGCAGTGTTTTACGTCATCAGCGGCACTGCGGACTCGTGAACGCGGATCCACAACAGAACCGGAAGACAATACAATGCTGAATAAAGTCGTAGTTCTCTTATGAGAGGTTCTTCAAACTTTTGTTTTTACGTTAGTTTCACTGGACGCGCGAATTAACACAAAGTGGTGAAGCGTCAAGACGCGGTAGACGCAAATTTGACGCGCTATTCGCGTCCGGTGTGAACACACAGTCAGGCCAAGGGCTCGATTTGGCATCCTCGCCCGGAGCTGTGGTCCCTTCACGCATGGGCCATCAATGAGTACCCGCAAACCTCCCGGAGGAAGTGTTAAACACGATCACGCAGGCTAGAGCGCCGTCTACTAGACGACTCTATTCCTCAAAATGGTCTGTGTTTTCTGGCTGGTGCAAAGATCGAGGCTTTTCACCCCTAGACTGCTGGGAAGTTCTCTCCTTCCTTCAAGAGCTACTGGATAAGGGCAGAACCCCATCCACGCTCAAAGTTTACGTGGCGGCTATAGCAGCGTTTACAAAACCCGCGACTGGCCAGTCACTGGGGAAGAACGATCTGGTCATCCGCTTCCTTAAAGGAGCTAAGAGGCTGAATCCTCCCAGACCCCCCTTCAGTCCCCATGTGGGACCTATCCACGGTTTTGGAAGCCATGAAAGGTGCCCCGTTCGAGCCAATCCACTTGTCGGACAAGAAACATCTGTCATTCAAGACAGTGTTTCTTATGGCTCTTGCTTCAGTGAAGCGCATAGGGGATTTACAAGCGCTCTTAGTAAGCGCGACGTGTATGGAATTTGGGCCAAATGACTCGAAGGTCATACTCAAACCAAGACACGGATACGTGCCTAAATCCCTCAACACACCGTTCAGGGCTCAGGTTATTTCCCTGTCTGCCCTGCCGGTTTACAACGAGGAAAAGGACGCGAGCTTCCTTTGCCCAGTCAGGGCATTAAGTGCTTATGTGTCTCGCTCGTCTGTTTTCAGACAGACTGAGCAGCTCTTCGTTTCGTTCAGCGGACGTGCTAAGGGACTAGCCGCATCGAAACAGAGCCTATCCAGATGGATAGTTGATGCCATAGCGCTGGCATACACGTCTAAAGGCTTGAAGTGTCCTTTAGGTGTTAGAGCGCACTCCACGAGAGGCATGGCCTCGTCGTGGGCTTGGTCTAGCAGGATTACCTTGCAGGATATCTGTATGGCGGCAGGCTGGGCCTCCCCGTCTACATTTATAAGGTTTTATAACCTAGAGGTTCCCGCATTACAGGCTAAACTACTTTCGGTCTAAAATCAGTATTGTCTGCCCCGTTGCTTCGGCTCAGAATACTACAACCGCTTGAGCACCGCTCGCTGATCGATAAAATTACTCCATGGGCAGAAGTAAGACCCATAGTGTTACACAGTTCAGGCCGAACATTTTCACCCTGACTGTGTGGAACACTGTTAATGTGATTAGCTCCCTTAGAACGCTAACTTATTGGGAATTACGCTTCTAGCCTCTCTTCTCAGACTCTTTGTGAGTCCCTGGTGATTATGCACTATATGAGCCCCGGGCACCTGCCCTTGGGACTTTGGTGTTGGATGTTCCAGCAGGCGTTTTACACTGTGTTCCCCTAGCATAAGATATTACGCAGTACGAGAGAACCTCTCGTAAGAAAACGTACTCGGTTACTAAAGTAACCTCGGTTCTCTCTAGAAGAGGGAACGAGTACTGCGTATCTTTGCCGTGCCTGCAACACGCTCTGGTTCGCTTCGGCGATGAAACAACAGATTATATCAGCCCATCGAGCAATATTTATAGGCCCAGGCCACGCCCGCTTTGGCGGGAGGTGACGTAGTGGGCGCGAAGCGCCCCCATTGGATCTGACGTCACCAAGGGCCTCTCTCGATAGGCTGCTGCAGTTGCCGCAGGACGCGAGACGCCTTGCCTATGTCTGCATACTGCCGCAACGCGTTTTACATTAATTCAAAATTAAGGATAATTTTTGGCTTCAATGTCTGGTGGAAAAGAGGTTTTCTTCTAGAGAGAACCGAGGTTACGTGAGTAACCGAGTACGTTTTTGTTATTTTTGGACCAAAATGTATTTTCGATGCTTCAATACATTCTAACTAACCCACTTGTGTCACATGGACTACTTTGATGATGTCTTTATTTCCTTTCTGGACAAGGACAGTATACCGTACATACATTTTCAATGGAGGGACAGAAAGCTCTCGGACTAAATCTAAAATATCTTAAACTGTGTTCCGAAGATGAACGGAGGTCTTACGGGCTTGGAACGACATGAGGGTGAGTCATTAATGACATAATTTCATTATGACATTGACAAAAATTTTCATTTTTGGGTGAACTAACCCTTTAATTTGTTGGTATGACCATTAGAAATTAGACTGCATAGAAATTGAAACTGAACTACAGGTAGCCCTAATACACATTAAATGTAGTCAACCAATGCTGATGTTGTTAACATTAACAATTTGAGAACAAAGTATAATTTGCACAGTTTGACGTGATATGATAATCGATCGTTAGATTTAATCAGCACAATTTACTGCAATGCTTTTTCCCCCTTAGTTGGTCAGAGCAAAAGTGTTCAGATTACATTTTCCGGTGAAAATTCTTATGTTGGTCATACTTCCACAAAGTATAATCTGTGATTCTGAATGCCAGTATCCACACCGGCGAGGTGACTGACAGCCACACACTCTCCTCAAAACATGGGATTCATCCGCGCTGTGTCGTTCCGAGGCACAACTCGCGTAAAGTTGATCATTCCGCGAATAACTGTAATTGCATATTTCGAATAGAGATGGCGACAAAGAGGAAAAACTGCGGACTGAAGCTTTAACTGAATGATTTACTAAATGAAATGTGTTTACTAGTGCGTGTTTGATGGGGATGAGGGGGGTTGTTTAAAGATTTTGAATGTTAACATTTACATTTATTCATTTAGCAGATGCTTTTATCCAAAGCAACTTACAAATGAGAACAATAGAAGCAGTGAAACTAATAATAAGATAACAATATGCAAGTGCTATGACCCTTCCGTTCCCAGTTTAATCTAACGCAGTACACATACTTTTTTTTATTTTTTTTTTTATAAATGGATATAGTGGAGTGGAAGATAAAGTGTTAGTATTATTGGGATATAAATATGGCGGACGGGCGGACGCGGAGTACGGCAGGTGCTGCTGGCGTTTGCTCAGCCAAAACCAAATATAAGTACAATACTTACTTCAACAAAAATGTTTTTTTGTTGCAAATCAAACTTCAAACCGAGACCTGAAACTGGATTAAAGCAATTCACTGGAAATATGGCGTATCGAGGCGGAATGATTATTTACATCTTAGCTCTCCTGCTGCTTTCGCTCCGTTGCTGCTGGCTTGGTCGAGCTGGCGGTGTTGCGTGGGGAAGCGTTGTTGTCTTCGCTCAGCTGAGTCATTAAGCTGTATATCAAAATATCCTGAGCAATGGAACGGCTAACTTACAAACTACTGTCCGGCCACGCTCTAGGATGAAATCTTCAAGCCCAAACTACAAGCTAATGTCACAAGGTGACAAATCTAGCGGAACCAATTTCCGCTAGGAGTGTGTTTCCCCCCCGGGACGATTTCACCGGCACACCGTGCTGGTTTGCTTGTTGTCAGTTGCCATGACAGCGGCAGCTGATTAGCTAAGCGGTACCAGGTGCGGGTGTTTGGTGTGGGGATCTGTGATTGGGAAACACGGCCCAGAGAAGCAGTTAAAAGGAAAAGGAAAAGGCATTCGAGTGTGGTACTCCCCCGGGAGAGATCGATTTCTTTGGCAGTGGCTTGGGTTGGCTGGGATCTTTGGAGCGGCTGTGAGGATCTGACTGGAAAGGGGTGCAACGGTGATTGAGGGAGTGCAAGCTGGAACGTGAATTGGATGTGAAGTGAGTGAATTGTGGAGATTAAGTCAAGATTGGAGAATGCCATCACTCGAGGGAGAAAGATAAGCAATGAAACACCGGATCCGTGTGAATGCATGTCTTGCACTGAATTGGATAAGGAATTGTGAAGTGTATTGACCACAAATATAATTACCACTAAGAGTGTGAACTGATTCATCTTTGAAACCCTGATATCTTCTTCTGAGTGTGAGTGTTGAAGACGCTGTGTTCCATGCGGTGCGAAATCCCCTGCATCTCATCAGCTTCTGAGTGTTGATTCAGCGCAACAGTGGAGGGATTGAACATTGGGTGAGTGCTGGCCTTATTGCACTAGGATTTGAGAGTGGATTGCGGTGCCTGAATTGAAGTGTCACACAGTATTGGACTTGACGTGAAGTTGCAGTGTGTGGATATACATGTTTATTTAACCGCCAGTGTTCTCCAGTTCACAATCTCGCCAGTGTTTGCGGAACGAAGCCCTCAGGTTGGATGTTTATGTTCCACTTCGGCCACCAGGTCCTGTGATATGGTAGAGGAGTGTGATTGTCCTGTTTAACTTGTCCTGTCTATCTAAATAGAACGTTCCTCTGCCACGCCTTCTTGTGTGCTGCCTGTTCGGAGGAAAGACACACCCCAGCCTTCGTGTTACCGTGGGAACCACCCAGCCCAGCCGTAAGCCTGATTCCCCATTATACGAAAGGATTATGTTTGTTCTTGTATCAAATGCTCCGTCTATTTAAGATTCTTCTGCCACTGCCTTCTTGGGTGTTGCCTGTTCGGAGGAGAGACACACCCCAGCCCTAGTGCCTGTGTGGAGCAACCCAGTCCAGCCGTAAGCCGATTCTCCATTATACGAAAGGATCCTGTTCGTTCTTGTATCAAAGGCTTTGCCTATTTAAATTCTTCTGCCTCGGCCTTCTTGTGTGCTGCCTGTTCAGAGGAGAGACACACCCCAGCAGCAGCGCTGCTTGTCCCGAACCACCCGCTCCAGCCGTAAGTCCATACTTCACCGAAATAGAATTGAACCTGCACACTTGTCTCTGTCCTGGATTATACAGGGTACCCTTGTCTCTGGCTGGAGCCGTCAAGGGCGGAAAGGCACTCGGGGGACCTCACACCTGCTGCTCAGTGACGCCACGGGGGAGAGCACCCTACACGGAGGAGACCTGCCTACCCGACTACCTACCTGACCGGCAGCGAGTCCTCCTCCTGGACTCCATCGCCCCCTGTGCCGATCACCTGCCGAATAGCTGACGCTTGGGAAAAACTTACCTGCTACCCACCTGTCCTGTGGAGAGAGTCCCCTCCTGGCCCGTGGTCCCGGCCCTGGTCTGCCCGGACCGTTGTCCGCCTGTATTACGCCGAAAAGAGCCTCCTTACCACGTTACTTACCTGCACGCCAGACGGGCGTTCGGCTCCCTCCTCCTCTGTGGCTGCCAGTAACCCGGGCCCTCGCAGTGCACCCCTCGGTCTCTTCCTCCCTGAGAAGAGAGACGAAGCCCGCATTAAGACTTTTAATTCTTGCTTTTATTCAATAAAGATTGTTGCTTTTAGAAATTCTTCTTTTCTGTCTGGTCTCTGGTACACTCCTCGAGGGGGTCCTGGGTTAGAGGGGTGGGCGCAGTCTGGCTTGGCCCCCCCGACCTGTGACAGATTTGGCGTAGTCGGCAGGATACCACCTTGAGTTGAGCGGCCAGAGACCAAGATGGCGGACGAAGAGGCACCTGTGGTGCGGCAGCCGGTCATGCCGATCTTTATGGGAGCCCCATGGGCCCAGAAGTATGGAGGCCCAGGATCGGAAGTGAGTTTGTCGGCATGGAAGACCCAGGTTGAGTACCTGGTAGGACTCCAAGGTTTAAGTGCCCCCCAAGGAGTGCAGTTTGTTTTAAATTCACTAGAGGGAGAAGCGAGAAGAGAAGTGCAAGCAGCATCGGAAGCAACGAGAACCACGGTTCGGGCCATCTTTGATTTCCTTACGGAGCAATATGGAGACACCACCCCGGTTGCTGTACTGCGAACACAGTTCTTTAATTGTAAGCAGGGACCGCGACAAACTATCCGGGCATTTGCACTGCAGCTGAGGGAGCAGTTCTCCCGGTTGAAGAAGAGACAGGATCATGGCCTGGGAGGTGAGGAGGTTCTACTGAGGGATCAGTTCTTACTGGGATTGCTGGAAGGTCCCGTGCGCCAAAGTTTACGGATACAGTTCCGACGAGAGCCAGACCTCACTTTTGAAGACCTACGGAGGGAAGCCTTAGCACTTGAGCAAGATCATGCCAAGAGTGTAGTTCCTCCCCACTGCATGGCCACGAATGCTGCTAGTAGACCTCCGTCCCCCGTCATGTCTGATTGGAAGCAGGCCTTCCGTGAAGAACTGAAGAGGGATGTTCGTGATCAAATGTCCTCACTGACCAAATCCTTTATGGAAGAACTTCGCCGAGAACACCTCCATTCCTTGTCTTTGCCGAGGGAGCGAGCCTATTCAGAGGGGAATCAACCTCCAGCACACCGTCCATTTCGGCCAGCCGGGACTCGATTCCAGTTGGATGAGCAAGGGCGTCCCATCTGCAATGGTTGCGGAGAGCCAGGACATTACCTTCGCCAGTGCCACTCTCGCCGTGCCTCACAAGGGGGTTTTTAGTGTCACCGGCCACTGTGGGTCAAGTGGTCGGGACCCCCTCATCGGACCCATGTTCGTCTGGGACTTCCCAGGAGAGTTTGGTGGGGCGTTGCCCCGTGGTGATGGTCCAGGTAAATGGCCAGAAAGTACAATGCCTCCTGGACACCGGGTCACAAGTCACTCTCTTCTCAGAAAGTTTGTCTCGGGAGTTGTTTGGTGCCCAGGGCCGGCCCATGACAGAAGCCCCATGGCTCACCTTGCGGGGAGCCAACGGACTCGACATCCCGTACGTGGGATATCTAGTAACCGACCTGGAGATACATGGGATTGTTGTGCCTCAGAAAGGAGTGGTGATCGTACGGGATGCCTGCCTGGGGTCCCACCGCGCACTGCTGGGCATGAATGTCGTCTCGGAGTGTTGGGAGGAAATATTCCGGAATGGACCCAGTCGAGCAGCATCGACGTCGGAGGGCCTAGAATGGAGTCGTGTGAGAGCTGATTGTCGTCGAGTCTGCCTGGTGGAGTCACAGGGGAACCGCGAGGGCACCGGGAGAGTAGCTTGTCGGTATGCTCTGGAAATTCCAGCTCGGAGTGAGTTCATCAAAGGCTTCTCCCACATCGCCAAGCCTATCAACCAGCTGTTAGGGGGCACTGGACGGTCCCGGGACCGGGGATCTCCCTCAGTCCAGTGGGACTCAGCCTGTGAGACTGCGTTTCAGCGACTCAAGCAGGAGTTACTGCAAGCACCAATTCTGGCCTACGCTGACTTCACTCAACCCTTCACCTTATACACCGACGCCAGCAACCTGGGTCTGGGAGCTGTACTGGCTCAGAAACAACAGGGCAAGGAAAGAGTCATTGCATACGCCAGCCGAAGTTTACATCCGGCTGAGAAAAACGATGCCAATTACAGTTCCTTTAAGCTTGAGTTGCTGGCGATGAAATGGGCGCTGAGCGAGAAGTTCAAAGACTATCTGTGGGGAGCGAAGGTGCTCGTCGTGACCGACAATAACCCCCTGGTACATCTACAGACCGCCAAGCTGGGGGTGGTTGAGCAGAGGTGGGTGGCACAGTTGGCCAACTATGACTACCAGCTGCAGTATCGTCCAGGAAAAGAGCACACCAACGCTGATGTACTGTCCAGACTTCCTGAAGCGCGATCCGTGGGTCAAACATCAGCGCTGAACGAGGGACGTGAGGAAGGATTGATGGTGGGCATCGTGGAGGCACCAGGCCAACCACCCGTTGAACCCCCTGCAAATTGGGGATGGGACCCCCAGCGTTGGAGGATGTGGCAGGAGGAGGATGAGGATGTGAGGCTGGTACGGACTTGGCTGAGTGAAGGGGCTTGGCCCGAAGGCGAGGAACGCCAGGCCCAGACACGGGTGGTGCGGGGACTGCTGGGACAGAAAGAGAGGCTCTTCCTGAAAGAAGGGGTGATGTGCAGGTCCCTCCAGGACTCAACTCTGGGCGAAGAGGTCTGCCAAGTGGTGGTCCCCGAAGGGAAATGTCATTCCCTGCTACAGGCTTATCATTCCAAATTGGGACATCAAGGGCAGGAGAGGACATTGTCCCTGTTACGGCGGCACTTCTATTGGCCTGGGATGGAGGGAACTACGAGGACTTACCTGCAAGGATGTCCACGCTGCATGCTCTTCAAGGCGATAAAGGAGGTGCTGGCCCCATTGGTGCCCATTCGGGCTAAGGCCCCGCTGCACATCGTAGCTATGGACTATCTGACACTGGGACGACCGATGGATCGGATACAGAACATCCTTGTCGTCACAGACCTGTTCACTAAGTATGCCTGGGCCATTCCAACTTTGGACCAGACTGCCACCACCACCGCAAGTGCCTTATGGAAGTACGTCATTCAGCCATTTGGGTGTCCCGAAATACTCCATGCTGATCAGGGGCCCAACTTCGAGTCCCGAGTGATTCACGAACTGTGCCAGCTGTATGGGTGTAAGAAGACCCACACCACCCCTTACCACCCTCAAGGGAACGGAGGTTGCAAACGGCTGAACCAGACGCTGCTGAGTCTCCTGGGGACCCTGGAAGGAGAGCAACAGGGACACTGGGTGGAAAAACTCCCAATGCTGGTCCAGGCATACAATAACAGCGTGCATAGCACCACCGGGTATGCTCCAAACTATCTGATGTTCGGGAGACACATGAGACTGCCTATCGACTTGCTGTTAGGAGCCACTCCAGCGGAGGAGGGGGGCAACTTGACAGAGTGGGTGGCAGGACACCACCAGCGCCTTCACACCGCCTACGAACAGGTCTCAGACCGGATAAATCAAGCAGCAGTCAAGAATAAGAGGCTGTATGATCGAACAGCCCGGGAGGCACCGTTACTACCTGGAGAAAGAGTACTGGTAAGGGACAATCGCCGCCAAGGGAAGGGTAAACTGAGTGACCGCTGGGAGTCCCAACCATACGTGGTACAGCGGCAACCTCGCCCAGACCAGCCTGTATATGCCATTCGTCCCGAAGGGAGAGCTGGCCCAGAGCGAGTGTTACATCGGAATTTGATCCGCCCGTGTCCCAATTACCCGAAACCAGTGGAGAGAAACCCCCCGGTTGAAACACCATCGATGCCCTTGCTGTTGGGTTGGGCAGTGGTCCCAAGGGGACTGGGCGCAGAGCCGCGCCAAGTAGATCCTGCCTCACCGCCGAGGCGATCACAGCGGGGTAATCGAGGCCAGCCTCCAACACGGTACGGAGACTGGGTGGCCGAGCCCCGTTCTAGGGACTAGAACGGTTTGGTGGGGGGGTATGTCACAAGGTGACAAATCTAGCGGAACCAATTTCCGCTAGGAGTGTGTTTCCCCCCCGGGACGATTTCACCGGCACACCGTGCTGGTTTGCTTGTTGTCAGTTGCCATGACAGCGGCAGCTGATTAGCTAAGCGGTACCAGGTGCGGGTGTTTGGTGTGGGGATCTGTGATTGGGAAACACGGCCCAGAGAAGCAGTTAAAAGGAAAAGGCATTCGAGTGTGGTACTCCCCCGGGAGAGATCGATTTCTTTGGCAGTGGCTTGGGTTGGCTGGGATCTTTGGAGCGGCTGTGAGGATCTGACTGGAAAGGGGTGCAACGGTGATTGAGGGAGTGCAAGCTGGAACGTGAATTGGATGTGAAGTGAGTGAATTGTGGAGATTGAGTCAAGATTGGAGAATGCCATCACTCGAGGGAGAAAGAGAAGCAATGAAACACAGGATCCGTGTGAATGCATGTCTTGCACTGAATTGGATAAGGAATTGTGAAGTGTATTGACCACAAATATAATTACCACTAAGAGTGTGAACTGATTCATCTTTGAAACCCTGATATCTTCTTCTGAGTGTGAGTGTTGAAGACGCTGTGTTCCATGCGGTGCGAAATCCCCTGCATCTCATCAGCTTCTGAGTGTTGATTCAGCGCAACAGTGGAGGGATTGAACATTGGGTGAGTGCTGGCCTTATTGCACTAGGATTTGAGAGTGGATTGCGGTGCCTGAATTGAAGTGTCACACAGTATTGGACTTGACGTGAAGTTGCAGTGTGTGGATATACATGTTTATTTAACCGCCAGTGTTCTCCAGTTCACATTCTCGCCAGTGTTTGCGGAACGAAGCCCTCAGGTAGGATGTGTATGTTCCACTACGGCCACCAGGTCCTGTGATATGGGAGAGGAGTGTGATTATCCTGTTTAACTTGTCCTGTCTATCTAAATAGAACGTTCCTCTGCCACCGCCTTCTCAGACTGATCTCATGAAATGGCGTATGTATGACACGCCAATTCGTATTTCCATTTTTGGCGTGCTATCAACACGCATAATCGCTTTTCAGCGTGTTTATCAACGCCTTTGACTTAACGTTATATTACTGTATTATGTATATATAAATATATGACCTACCCCAACCCCGTCCCTAAACCTACCCGTCACTGGGGTTAATACCATTTATGAGTCTTCTCCTACCATCCTAGGAAAAGAAATATCGCTCCACAGATGCAGATATAGATTTTGCTTCGTTTCGCTCGGACATTTAACGGCGTACACATACACGCGGAATCACTCGGACATTTAATGGCGTAGACATACACGCAAAAGATTTCGGCGTGGACATACACGCGGATATCTCAAAATGCGTATAGATAACACGCCACTTGAATTGAAAGTGGCGTGTATGTTTACGCAAAGTCATGATGTCATGTTGGCCTTCTTGTGTGCTGCCTGTTCGGAGGAAAGACACACCCCAGCCTTCGTGTTACCGTGGGAACCACCCAGCCCAGCCGTAAGCCTGATTCCCCATTATACGAAAGGATCATGTTTGTTCTTGTATCAAATGCTCCGTCTATTTAAGATTCTTCTGCCACTGCCTTCTTGGGTGTTGCCTGTTCGGAGGAGAGACACACCCCAGCCCTAGTGCCTGTGTGGAGCAACCCAGTCCAGCCGTAAACCGATTCTCCATTATACGAAAGGATCCTGTTCGTTCTTGTATCAAAGGCTTTGCCTATTTAAATAGAAGATTCTTCTGCCTCGGCCTTCTTGTGTGCTGCCTGTTCAGAGGAGAGACACACCCCAGCAGCAGCGCTGCTTGTCCCGAACCACCCGCTCCAGCCGTAAGTCCATTCTTCACCGAAATAGAATTGAACCTGCACACTTGTCTCTGTCCTGGATTATACAGGGTACCCTTGTCTCTGGCTGGAGCCGTCAAGGGCGGAAAGGCACTCGGGGGACCTCACACCTGCTGCTCAGTGACGCCACGGGGGAGAGCACCCTACACGGAGGAGACCTGCCTACCCGACTACCTACCTGACCGGCAGCGAGTCCTCCTCCTGGACTCCATCGCCCCCTGTGCCAATCACCTGCCGAATAGCTGACGCTTGAGAAAAACTTACCTGCTACCCGACTCTCTCCTGTGGAGAGAGTCCCCTCCTGGCCCGTGGTCCCGGCCCTGGTCTGCCCGGACCGTTGTCCGCCTGTATTACGCCGAAAAGAGCCTCCTTACCACGTTACTTACCTGCACGCCAGACGGGCGTTCGGCTCCCTCCTCCTCTGTGGCTGCCAGTAACCCGGGCCCTCACAGTGCACCCCTCGGTCTCCTCCTCCCTGGAAAGAGAGACGAAGCCCGCATTAAGACTTTTAATTCTTGCTTTTATTCAATAAAGATTGTTGCTTTTAGAAATTATTCTTGTCTGTCTGGTCTCTGGTACACTCCTCGAGGTGGTCCTGGGTTAGAGGGGTGGGCACAGTCTGGCTTGGCCCCCCTGACCTGTGACACTAACCAGCTACCTGCTAATCACGATCTTATTGGCAGGTGACGTTCATTCAAACCCAGGACCAGTTTGCAAAGTTGAACGAAAGCCATTTTTGCCGGATAGCATTACACCTCAGCTTGTAAACGCCACTGAACTGCATTATGGAAGTGTCAATCGATCAGTAAGTCCGATCGCAACTCCACAAAACACTATTCTTAACTTGAATGGCTGCAAAGAACATTTAAACAGAATGACGACTAAAAGAAAGTTTGAACTTTTCCAACCAGTAAACCAGTCTAAAGTATTGTGGGATAAAAGACTAAAACCCAAAGGCCTGCTTGGCGGACATTTGAACATAAGAAGTATTGTATCAAAGACAGAGCAAATTGAGGTCTGCTGATGGATTCTAATTTGGACTTTCTTATTCTCTCTGAATCATGGCTAACCGAGTTATCACCAAAGACTGCTTTTGCTGTACAGGGATATCATGTTTTTAGGAAGGATAGAAAATCAGGTAGAGGAGGAGGAGTCCTTCTGTATGTTCGTAATCATTTTAAATGTGTGGAGGTTCATCTTAATTCAATTCAAGATCTAGAATGTATTATTGTTACTATTGTTTTATCTCCTCAAATGTCTTTTACTGTGGTTGGATTATACAGACCCCTAATTCAACGAAGACATTTTTTGATAAATTGAAATCGGTACTAAAGAAAATTGGTCCAAAAATGGAATTGTTTTAGGTGATTTTAATATAAACTGGGCGGAAAAAACTAAGAGATATCAACTTAAAAGCATATCAGATCAGTTGAATCTTACACAAATGATCCTTGGCCCAACTAGGATTACTCAATCAACACCAATTTTTTACCAATAAACCTGAAAGAATTACAAAATCATTTAATTTGATAACAGGTATGTCAGACCACAACTTGACATTAATCGTAAGAAAGTTGACCAAAAAAAAAAGGTTTTTATATAGACAAGAAGGTAAAAGTTTTTAATATCATACCAAAATCCTGAATCGGCCAATTCGAGGAGAAATTAAAGCACTTGGACTGGAATGATATCATGCAATCTGATGACATAGAACAAGCATTTATCTATATGATGGATAGAGTTAATGACTAAAAATGAATTTAGTAAAAATATATCTTACTCGAATAAAGTACATCTGCCATGGTTAAATGAACAGCTCTGGAAGCTAATGAAGCAGAGAGACTTGGCATTGAAGGCTGCTCTTAAATCTAAATTACCACATGATAAGAGAAAATTCCAGAATTTGCGAAATAAAGTAGTAAAAGAATTAAGACAGGCCAAAGCGAATTATTTTATTAAATTAATTGAGGATTCTAAAGGAAATTGTAAATTAATTTGGAAAAGTATTGATAAAATTACAAAGGAGAATAAATCACTTCAAAATTGGATTATACGGGACCAATCGAAATTAATAGAAGATAAAGAAAAAAATAGCTACAATTTTTAATTCCTTCTTCTTGAACTCTGTACAGTGTCTGGCTAGGAAATTTGGTGCTAGATCTGGAGTACTAGAACCCATAAACAATGAAATGCCTGTCTTTACTACTGAAAATGTCTCAAAATCTACTGTATTGAAAATAATTGATAATTTAAAAGGATCTAAGTCTAAAGATGTTTATGATACTGATGCACGATTTTTTAAAACTTATAAATCAATTCTTTGCAAACCTCTAACACACTTGACAAATCTGTCAATTACAAACTCCTATTTTCCAAATTGCTGGAAAGCGGCAGTAGTGACACCTATTTTTAAAGCAGGTGATAGGACTCTTCCATCAAATTATAGACCCATAAGTATCCTTCCAATAGCATCAAAAATTGCAGAGAGAGTAGTTTGCGATCAATTAGTTTCTTATTTAAACGAAAGTGAAGTAAATCTACACCAAATGCAATTTGGGTTTCGAAAAAATTATTCTACTGAAACTGCTAATTGTTATTTTGTCGAACAAATTAGAAATCAACTTGACAAAGGTGGTGTTGTTGGAGCTGTGTTTTTAGATTTAGCAAAGGCATTCGACACAGTGAATCATAACTGTTTAATGTCAAAACTTCAGAATTTTAAATTATCAGATGCTGCCTTGATGTGGATGAAATCATACCTCAGTAATTGTCAAGTCCTACTCTTTTTCGACTTCCAAAGGACACAAGGACAACTCAAATTTCCAAAAAAAAATCACTTTTATTTTTCTTTTGGTTTGTCAGTTGATTGTGCTGTTCAGCAAATTAGGTTGTAAACCTTTAAAGACAGAGAACAAAAGTTACAATTTTATTCAAACATTTTAATCAAACATTAATGCATTTTAAATTAATTAACCACTTAAGCCTTTTAGATGGAATAAAGAAAAATGATTTCATTAATCTTCCAAATATGTTTGTAAAGTTAACATTTTACCACTTTTACCTTTATACCATCCTTTTTTTATCTTATACTCTTAAATTTTTTCAAACTCAATGTAATATTATTTTAGCACAAACACAAAATAAATGAAGGAAATGCTGCAATGTGTTACTTAACATCTACACAGCAGTTAAACATAGCTCAAACATATTAAGCACAAACACCATGAAAGTAAATAAACATATTACAGACCATTGGCGTCTTCGGACTGAACCTACGAATGAACTTGGAGCCTCTTCTCTCTGAAGTTTTTTTTTTTTTTTTTTCTGACTGACTGAGAACCTCCATGCTTTTTCAGGTGCTCCAAATCAGTGACAATTATAATCAGGTGACAAGCAGCCGGTTTGCTGCTGCTGGTGCACTCTGGGAAGTGAAGTTCTTTCATAATCACTCCTGAGATTCAGCTCAACATTTCTGGGGAGAGTTCAGACAAGATTTTGTACAAAGTAAAAATCTAGAAGTCAATGCACAAGAGTGGCTGATAAATGCTCTTCATTTGCTAGCTGTCCTACGGGGGTTCCTCAGGGGTCAATTTTAGGACCGATTTTATTTAGTATTTATATTAATGATCTGCCTCAAGCATGTCCAGGTATAGACGTTATAATGTATGCAGATGATACTGTGCTTTTTACTCATGCAAGAACTAAAGAATTAGTTGCAAACAAACTGTCATCTGCAATGGTGAAAGTCTCAAATTGGTTGAATGAGCCTTGTTTGTCTCTAAATGTAAGTAAAACTGTATGCACATATTTCAATGCACGAAAACAAAATTCTGTGAATCCAGATATCATATTTAATGGTGAAGCAATCAAATTTGTGACGCATGTTAAATATTTAGGAATAATAATTCGACCAACACCTGTCTTTTAAACAGCAACTAAAAATGGTTATAAATAATGTTAAATTCAATTTGAACAATTTTAAAAGCATCAGGCACCAGCTCTCTGAATCAGCTGCACTTCTTTTAGTACATACTCTGATTCTACCTCACTTGTTGTATTGTATAACAACTTGGTCACAAGCAGATGCAACTACACTTAAGCCTGTGTACTCCCTTCATAAACAAATCATGAAAGTGTTAGATAAAAAACCAAGGGACTACCATCATTGTACTATTTTGAAAAGGTTAATTTTTTTAAATATGAATAATTTTGTATTTTATACTGATGTGTGCCTGATGTACAAAATTATTCATAATCTTGCTCCACCCCCTCTTCAGGGATGTGTGACCCATAATGGAAGTGCAGGTAGGACTAGAGCCTCTGCCAGGGGAGATTTGGTACCGCAGTACAGAAAAACAACCTTTGGGCAAAAAGCTTTTTCAGTTAGAGTAGTGGGGTTGTGGAATTCCCTACCTACAAATATTCAAAGCCTCAATAGCTTCTCAATTTTTAAAAATAAGCTAAAGTACTGGCTACTATCACAACAGATCTGCAACCACTAATGACTGTGTTGTACATTATCTGTTTTATATTCTGGTTTTAAATTTTATATTATGCACATGTATGTATTGTGATGTTTTATGTGGTGTATATGTAATGTATGTTATTTTATTTGTTTACCTGCCCAGGGACAGCAGATGTAAACTAGCTATTAGCTAATTCTGGTGCAATTACTTTTAATTACTTGTGCATTGTCCCTGTAAAAATAAACAATAAAATGAAATGAAATAGTATTAACGGATCAAGTGTTGCCGAAAAAGATGCGTCTTCAGCCGTTTCTTAAAAATGGCCACGGACTCAGCCGCTCTGGTTGAGTTAGGCAGATCATTCCTCCAGCAGGGAACAGTCCAGGTAAAGGTCAGAGAAAGAGATTTTGTGCCTCTTTGAGATGGCACCACAAGACGGGTTCACATGTTAAAATAGGGGTCTCCTGAAAAAAACCACTGTTTTAGTTCATTATCTGTGTAGATTTAAGTTCCTCTGAGTTCTCAGTTCTCGGTTTGGTTATTGTGTTAACGCTTGTGCTGAGACGCACTGTCTAGTGCAGTGGTTCCCAACCCTGTCCTGGCGCCATTATCTTCGTGCAATGTAAAATTGTCAAGTTAACTACATGAATTCTTTTTATCACTATTTCTTTTAAAGTCAATTACACAGTCAGACATCAAACTCACCGGAGTCCAGCTGTGTGTCCATGAAGAGTGACCGGTCTATGGACAAACCAGTAAAATTTAAGGGAAAACACACATCAACTGATCTGAGGTACAACATGATGGATGAATGGATGACATTATCTTCGTGCAATGTAAAATTGTCAAGTTAACTACATGAATTCTTCTTGTCACTATTTCTTTTAAAGTCAATTACACAGTCAGAGATCAAACTCACCGGAGTCCAGCTGTGTGTCCATGAAGAGTGACTGGTCTATGGACAAACCAGTAAAATTTAAGGGAAAACACACATCAACTGATCTGAGGTACAACATGATGGATGAATGGATGACATTATCTTCGTGCAATGTAAAATTGTCAAGTTAACTACATGAATTCTTCTTGTCACTATTTCTTTTAAAGTCAATTACACAGTCAGACATCAAACTCACCGGAGTCCAGTTGTGTGTCCATGAAGAGTGACCGGTCTATGGACAAACCAGTAAAATTTAAGGGAAAACACACATCAACTGATCTGAGGTACAACATGATGGATGAATGGATGACATTATCTTCGTGCAATGTAAAATTGTCAAGTTAACTACATGAATTCTTCTTGTCACTATTTCTATTAAAGTCAATTACACAGTCAGACATCAAACTCACCGGAGTCCAGCTGTGTGTCCATGAAGAGTGACTGGTCTATGGACAAACCAGTAAAATTTAAGGGAAAACACACATCAACTGATCTGAGGTACAACCATTTGTCTAGAGAGACAGATACATACAATTGTGTAATGATAATGGGGTCATGACATGCATTGTTTTATTGTTTCATAATGTTTCCTGTGGTGCACTTATAGGGCCCTATTTTAACGATCTGAAACGCAAGTGTCAAAGCGCAAAGCGCAAGTAACTTTGTGGGCGGATCCCGGCACTGTTGCTATTTTCCCGGCGGGATAAATGCCTCTTGCGCCTGGCGCAAATCTAAAAGGGGTTGGTCTGAAGTAGCTTCATTATTCATAGGTGTGGTTTGGGCGTAACGTGAAATAAACCAATCAGAGCGTCATCTCACATTCCCTTTAAGAGCAGGCGCGCATGTTGCATGGCGGATTGCTATAATAACGGCGGATTTACCAGGCGCGCGGCAGGAGCGGTTCACAGCCGAGGAGACCGACGTTCTTGTCAGGACCGTGAAAGAAAGAGAAGTGACGTTGTATGGGGATGGGAGAAACCCACCCAAATCAGCGTCGGTTAAACAGGCATGGGAGGAAAAAAACTAAATTTTTTACATCTTCATGGACACCACAATGATTTCCCTCATGTGTATATATTTTTCCTTGTTATAATGTATGATTTGCAAAAATAAAAACTGCTGCATCTGTGTTGATGAGAGAATCAAAGTGTATGCACGTTGTGCACCCGCTACATTATGGCCAAGCATGCGCGCTTAAAATAGCATTATGAACAACGCGCAACGCGCCACTGACTTTAGACTAGGACTAGGCGGAATTGTTTTATAGAACAGCAAAATAGCATGAGGGAAAGTTTGCGCCGGAACACGCCTCCTCTTTGCGCTGAACCGCCCCGGGGAGCGCAAGTGTATTTCTTAGTTAACCGACGTGTGTCTGTGGAGGGAAAAGTCCGCTTTGCGCGGGTGCAAAATAGGAATGATACATGCGTCAGTGTACAAAGTCATTTGCGCCGGGTGCAAGATAGAGCCCATAATGTTAGTGTGATTTTGTTTTGTTTTTTACATAAAAAATTGTCATAATTTGGAAATAAAAGGCATTTTCTCTAGCCTGATTTTAGCATCTGATTTGAACGCTCTGTTTGAAGGGGCGTGTCTGCTGAGACTTCAGTGTAAACGCCCACTGCTGTGATTGGCTGACACCTTTGCATATGAAATCGCTAGTATGTGGAAAACTCTCGAAATCTTTTAGCACGTTTTTACAATTACTGCTCTCAATGTTAACTAATCGTGAAAAGTGTTCATTATAGTATTATATTTAAATTTACAACATTATATTTAGATCGTGGCATGAAAGGTTGCAGTGATGAGCATTGTAGTCGATCACAGACATGTTGAACGTTTATATTCATGAATGCAGCGATATCTTCATTGCAACTCGATTCTAACGAATGCTTTCATCATAACTAACACAAGTGCAAACACGATGGGAATAAGAGATTTGTTGGTTATAAGGGGTGTTTTGGCGCGAGTTCAGAACAGAACTAACTGAAAACTCGTGTCGTTTAATTGACAGCTCAATAAAGTTGAGTACTTTCAATAAAGTAGCACATTCCCCATCCTGTCGTTCAGATGGATCGGCTTTAATATAAGCGGTTTTAAGAATAACGAGAAAGTTTTGAGCTCTGAAACTTACAGGATGTTTTTATAGTACAATGACCTTTTATATGTCAGAAGATCAAGGGAATTTTAACATTTCTGAAGCTTCTCTTGGGAAGACCAAATTCTCTGTGAAATAAATAAATAAATCTTAAGCATCTTAAAGACATTTTATAAATGTCTATTTAACATCTGACAGCAAACATCCTCTGGTGGTGCTCTTCGGCCATTTTTGACCGAAAGATTTTACATTTGTTAGTCTTTTTCGTCATCAGAATGGTACGAAACTTGGTAAAGGTTTTGGCACTTGCTATATGAACACACACAAAAAAATCGATGTGATTCAAACAGGTTAAATGGTCCTGAAAAAAATAGTCACATTTGTGCTCCTCGTCCTCGCGGTCAAAAATGACCGAATTGGAAATTAATGGGAGACTAATTTTATCTAGTGGAAGCGTTTGGTATCGCAGCCAGACAACATCACACTGTAATTCATCAGGGTCAAATTTGAAACACAACTTTTTTAGATTTTTGGCTCTGATTTTCTCGCATTTTTAGAGTAAAACTTAATATAAAATTTGAAAATAGTATTTTTGCACATTTTTCATAACAATAAAATACGTAAAAATCTTTTAAGTTCACTTTTTAAAACTTTTTTCACATCAGCAATAATCTGCCAAGTGCCATCTTTGAAAAGAGATAAAACTTATGTCTGTGCTTTAAAGCATTCAAGATTTACAACAGTTGGAAATTTTATTTTCAGGTCTATGCTCAAAAAGTGAATAAATGTATTGTATAATACAGCGTAAATATAATTTAGTACCATAAAATCCATTAAAAATACAAAATATTAAATAAATAACATTATCGAACTAAAATTTTTGTTTAAAATTTTTTAAACTATTATTGCCCAGAGATTGTCCACCTACCTGTTAAAGAATGGCTTCATTGACACCTCAGTTCAAAAAGCGGGTATTCCAGGGTTCTCAGGATGCTTAGAACACATCAATGTTATCTGGCAACGAATTCAGTCAGCTAAAAAGGAGAGGAAGGAGCTCCATGTGACATTCCTGGATTTGGCTAATGCATATGGTTCAGTGCCACATGAGCTTCTTTGGGCAGCATTTGATTTTTTCAGAGTACCAATGTCAATAACAAATTTAGTGAAAGCCTATTTTGGAGATTTGCAATTCAGTTTCTCAACTCCAAAATTCAGCACTGCATGGCAATGCCTAGAGGTTGGAATAATGGCAGGATGCACCATTTCTCCACTGGCTTTTACCATGGCGATGGAAGTAATCATGAGGGCATCAAGATGGGTAGTAGGAGGAGAGCGCTTGGCTTCTGGGATGCGACTACCACCAATCAGAGCATACATGGATGACATGACAACCATGACTACAACAGTAGCCTGCACTAATCGGTTATTGGGGAAGTTAACAGATAATATTGAATGGGCACGAATGAAATTTAAGCCCTCTAAATCAAGGAGCATCTCGATAGTTAAAGGAAAGGTAGTAGATAAAACATTCTTCATTAATGGTGAGGCAATACCAACAGTTTCTGAGAAGCCAGTGAAGAGTCTTGGGAGATGGTACGATGGGGATCTAAAGGACACAGTTCGGGTGGGAGAAGTTAGACGACAAGCAGTGGAAGGGTTGAAGAGCATAAACAGCTGTGCTCTACCTGGTAAACTAAAACTCTGGTGCTTTCAGTTTGGTCTACTGCCGAGGTTGCTGTGGCCACTGACCGTGTACGAGGTTTCTTTGACAACAGTGGAGAAGCTGGAAGCGTTGGTAAGTTCATACATCAGGAAATGGTTGGGAGTTCCACGCTGCCTCAGCAGAGTAGGACTTTATAGTAAAGGAATATTGCAGCTGCCAGTCTCTGCTTTAACCGAGGAGTTCAAGTGTGCCAAGGTCAGACTGGAAATGACCTTAGTAGAGTCACGCGACAAATGTGTAAGGGAGGCAGCCCCTGTGTTAAAAACTGGTAGAAAGTGGTCAGCAAAGAAATCTGTAGTAGAGGCAAAGGCTGCCCTTCAAATTAGGGATATCGTGGGACAGGTACAGCATGGAAGAGGGGGTTTTGGGCTCAGTTTAGCTCCTCCTAAATGGCACAAGGCAGGCCCAGCTCAAAGGAGGAAGCTGGTAGTCAACGAGGTGCGACAGCAGGAGGAGAGGATGAGGTGTATAAAGGCCATTTCACAGGCCAAGCAGGGAGAGTGGATGAGATGGGAGAGTGTGGAACAACGTAAGATGGGCTTTTCAAAATATTGTGGAAAGCAAAACACTGGATAATTTTATTTGCATCTGCAGTTTTACTTCCTTTTCCGGGTCAGAACGTCTACATTTGGTAGTTTCAGCAGTGTATAGTGTAAATGCAAAAATCGGATACGGGTCACTTTTAAAAGATGATGTAAGCGGGTCGTCAAAAAAATCGGATATAGTCAGAAAATCGGATTTGGGCATCAAGATCTGCAGTGTAAATGCAGCCTAAAACATCTTCCAGATGAAAAAGCACACATCAAATACAAATCTCTGCAAAGTGTTTGTGCTATATTTTTTACATGTAAAATCAACTGTATGAATTACTGCCCATATTTTAATATTTATATTCTATTGTCTCTCTTCTATTAAAGTCAATTCCATGTGAAGAGATCAATCTCACTGGAGTCCAGCTGTGTGTCCATGAAGAGTGATCGGTCTATGGACACATTAGTAACATTTAAGGAAAAACACACTTCAACTGATCTGAGGTACAATATTTTGGTTTAGACAGACGGATAATAATCTTGAAAAATCAGTTTAAACATTTACTTTATTTTCAAAAATAAAACTGCAACATTTTGATCAATAAGATCTTTGTCGTTTTTTTTTTTTTTTTTTTTATAAAAACTTTACTGGTTTTATTTTTGGACATTTTCCGTGTTTATTGTTTTGATACTTCACCAGTTGGGTAGAATTCGGATGTGTGTCGATTCTTCCTCTTTCTTTAGACAGACAGAAATGCCATTTCATTTCATCCCTCAAACCCTGAGTATTTGTTTACTTACATGTGTAAGACCACTTCACTGAAGCCAAATAAATAAATTACGTTTTAAAGGATAGTGTTTATTCATTTTGCTATCACTTTTACATCATGACACTTTTACATATCACTTTAATTCATGTTGTAATCTATTATTTTAATCTTTCAGTCGTGACTCTCATCTGGTGCAAAGCAGATTCAAAACAAATCTGCTGAAGAAGTTTCAGTGTGTGTATGAAGGAACAGCAAAGCAGGAAAACCCAACACTCCTGAATGAGATCTACACAGATCTCTACATCACAGAGAGTGGAAGTGGAGAGGTCAATAATGAACATGAGGTGAGACAGATTGAGACACAATCCAGGAGAGTAGAAAAAGAGGACACACCGATCAAATGCAGTGACATCTTTAGACCTTTACCTGGACAAGACAAACCCATCAGAACTGTCCTGACAAAGGGAGTCGCTGGCATTGGAAAAACAGTCTCTGTGCAGAAGTTCATTGTGGACTGGGCTGAAGGATCAGAGAATCAGGACGTCCAGCTCATATTTCCACTTCCATTCAGAGAGATCAACTTGATGAAGGACAAAACACTCAGTCTTTCAGATCTTCTTCATCGCTTTTTCCCTCAAACAAAAGAAATATCCAGTGATGAATATAAAGTGTTGTTCATCTTTGATGGTCTGGATGAGTGTCGTCTGTCTCTGAACTTTAAGAGCAAAGTGAAACTGTGTGATATATCTGAATCCGCCTCAGTGGACGAGCTGCTGATGAACCTCATTGTGGGGAATCTGCTTCCCTCGTCTCTCATCTGGATCACCTCCAGACCAGCAGCAGCGGATCTCGTCCCCTCTGAGTGTGTCCATCGAGTGACTGAGGTACGAGGCTTCAGTGACACACAGAAGCAGGAATACTTCAGAAAGAGAATCAGGGATCAGAGTCTGGCCGACAGGATCATCTCACACCTGAAGTCCTCAAGGAGCCTCCACATCATGTGCCACATCCCAGTGTTCTGCTGGATCTCAGCCACTGTTCTAGAGAAGATGTGGAGTGAAGCAGAGAGAGGAGAGATTCCCAAGACTCTCACTCAAATGTACACACACTTCCTGATCATTCAGACCAACATCAAACATGATAAGGACTATGAGAAGAGAGTGAAAGATGAAGACATGATCCTCAAACTGGGGAAACTGGCTTTCCGGCAGCTTGTGAAAGGCAACCTGATCTTCTATGAGGAAGACCTGAGAGAGTGTGGCATTGATGTGGCAGAAGCATCAGTGTACTCAGGATTGTGCACTCAGATCTTCAGAGAGGAGTTGGGCTTGTATCAGGGGAAAGTCTTCTGCTTTGTTCATCTGAGCATCCAGGAACATCTAGCAGCTCTATATGCACACATTTACTGTACAAACGAGAACATAAATGTATTCAAACAAAGTCTGTTGTCTAAGGTTTTAAACCAGATGAAATCTCATTCATTATCTGAGCTGCATCAGAGAGCTGTGGACGAGGCTTTACAGAGTAAGAATGGACATCTGGACCTTTTCCTGCGTTTCCTTCTGGGTCTCTCAATGGAGTCCAGTCAGACTCTCTTACGAGAACTACTGACACAGACTGGAAGCTGCTCCTACAACAAAGAGGAAACAGTTCAGCTCATCAAACAGAAGATCAGGAAGACTCGCTCTCCAGAGAGATCCATCAATCTGTTCCACTGTCTGAATGAACTGGGTGATGATTCACTGATGCAGGAGATCCAACGTTATCTGAGATCTGGAAGAATAAAAGAAATCAAACTCTCCTCTTCACAGTGGTCAGCTCTGGTTTATGTGTTGCTGACATCAGAGCAGAAGATGGATGATCTTGATCTAAAAAAGTTTATTGGAGGACAAAATACAGCAGATGAAGTTCTTCAGAAGCTGCTGCCTGTGGTTAAAGAATCCAGATCAGTTCAGTGAGTCACACTGACAACAATCATTACACTGATAAAACATGATCACATTTATGATTTTAGCAGGAGCTTTCTGACCAAAGCAACAAAAGTGGTACATTTTCTGGTACATGTGAGACACACTTACTAAAGCAGCTGAGGAGTGTGTGTGTGTGTGTGTGTGTGTGTGTGTGTGTGTGTGTGTGTGTGTGTGTGTGTGTGTGTGTGTGTGTGTGTGTGTGTGTGTGTGAGAGAGAGAGAGATGGATTATTGTAGAGGTCAGTATGTGAGACGTGATGAAGGACTGAATGTGACAGAGATCAAAACTGACAGCAAACAGCAACAGTGTCCTTAACAGTGTCTTTTTATATTGATGCTGTTTGTCCTCTAATGATGTTTATGTGAATGTTTTACTGCCTCTAGAAATCACATTTGTAGTTTTTATCCTATGTTTGCAGCTAGTATCAGTTCACCATGTATCTTTAATCTCTATAGGTTGAGTTATTGTGGTGTTACAGATGAGGGTTGGGCTACTCTGGCTTCAGCTCTGAGATCAAACCCCTCACACCTGAGAGAACTGACTCTGTCTGACAATAAACTAGGAGACAGAGGAGTGAAGCTGCTCTCTGATGGACTGAAGGACCCTCACTGTAAACTGGAGATACTGGGGTAAGATTGCATAAATGTGTCAACATCCTCCATTTTCTTCATATGGTCAATAATGAACAAATGAAACAAAAACAAGATAAAAAATTGACTGGTAGATAATTTTGTTTTTTAATCTTCATTAGATTGTTTCCAAAGTTTTAAGAATTGTTATTACTAATACTTATATGTAATGGATAAACCGTGGCTAGCTGTGCATTCAGGCGATACCCTTCTGTTTCAGTCCTGATCACCCTGTCAGGTTTATTCTGTGATGAGAACCGTTTGAATATATATTATCCTGCTTATTTAAGACACATAAGTAAATAATTGGATACAAAGTATTGATTTGAGTTTAAATATAATATTATCAGGAAACTCAATGCTTCTGCAAAATAAAAATGTTCCTAGCAAGCAGATTTGAACCAACACAAATGAATAAGCTCAAACAAGACGACCATTTATGGGATAATATAGAGTCATGACACTTATTACACGGCTTTTCACTAAATTAATAATTTTGTGGACATTAAATATTTATTTGAGTTGAAACTGTTTCAAAATCTTACATGGGGCTGCACGATTAATCGAAATGAAACCACACGCGATTTGGCAAAGCCTGCGATTATTTTTATGAGCAGCTTTTCAGTGACGTACGGCTCTGTAATCAGTAGTAAATGCTGCTCCATCTGAAGGCCAGAGGGCGTCACACACACACACACACACACACACACACACACACACACACACACACACACACACACACACACACACACACACACACACACACACACACACACACACAACACACTCATGCATCATATCCATCTGAACAACAGAGGGCATCTCACACACACACGCCAAATATTCCCCGCCGCAAAAGTGGACAACACACATCATTCCAGGAAATCCCTATGGGCATCATACTGTCGCTGTAGCTGAATAAACAGAAGATTGAAACGCTTTGATTGATTTTAATGACTGATTAATGAAAGTTGCGATCGAATTTTACCTCCGACGAAACTCTGGCAGTGTCAGAAGATTTGTCTCTCAGTCCTGCAGTGATTCTCTTACGACGACCGTCAAATTGTCTTCGTTTTTCAAGACTAGCCATGACCAAAATGAACGTTAGAGATTTCTTTGTAGCCATCAGTTCAATCCCGCGTGTAATGCAGCTCACATCGCCGAACGTGTCATTGATTGATGATGTAAAACTCTGGATGAGTTTTCTTGCACGCGTCCGTTTTTAACGCGTCTTGACTGCCGTACAGTCTGACATCAATGACAACTGAGATCTCACAGTGTGACATGGCTTATAGCGAGGATCATGTTCGTACAGTCTGACAAGCAACAGTCGTAAAGGACGATAATAAATCACACAGTGTGCACCGGCTTATATAACCGATGACTGAGATGCAAAATGGCACCGGTTGTGTTAGTAAGAAACAAGACAGAACGAGTCCATGGTGTGATTCAAGAGACATGAAAGAAGCGCTGGCTTCAGATACTGGGATGAGCGGTGTAAAGCCCCGGTCACACTGCACTATTCCTTCCATTGACTTCCATTTATTCCATTTAGACCAGAAAAGTTTCGCATTTCGCTGCGTTCCAAACTTCAAGTTTGGTGAACTCTGACCTGCAAATTTGCATCAGGTGAAGACGTGTGACCAGTAGAAGATGGAAGTGTAAGGGCCACACAAAAGTATCCAGTGTGTGTCTGAAGGTTTCCTGCGCGTTCTGTCTTTTCCATCTCAATTGTGCCTAACACTGGTGTTATTGCAGTGAAAGGTCTTTAATTTCAGTGAAATGGCGATTCATTATTGTTCTTTGTTCTAATACCATGAAATATGCTGCACCATACCTGCTAATATTTCATATGGTATTTTATCTGTAGCCCTTTATAACTGCATAAATATGTAAGTGCATAAAGAGAAAATCTAGAATTTTGCCTAATGTGTCTCATGCTCCATCTAACCCGGATTCTAGTATATAGTTATACTTAACCCTGGACACAGATTTTCAGTTTAACCCTCGGGGGTCGGCGGTCGCGCCAGCGATACCAGCTCGCTTTTTTTTTCTTATCAGTGCAAAAGAGACTCTAAATACTCTGTTGATTTTGATCTTACATACAAGTGTTGTACATCATTAGATCCTGTTAAGTGCCTATTTTTTGTGGATTTGTTTTTCACAATAAAAACAAAGTGTTGTGCTTTTCGCCAAATAAAGAAAAAAAGAAAAAAAACATGATGCGAGTTCTGTGTTCTCTCTGTCAGTGAAGTCCATTCTGAAACGCGTCCGAAAATGAACTGTAACTCAGCGAATACTCAGTCACACAGGAATACAGGCACACAGGCATGAAGCTTGAATTCTCGTCTTTTAAATGAAGTAATTTATATTAAAAAAAAACAAATATTCTCAGTTTATGTAATCTGTATGAAAAGAGAGAGATGTCAGTCCTTTTCTTTTCAGCTCATTATAGCTCATTAACCCTCTGGGGTCTGAGGTGTTTTCTGGGCCCTGGAGGTGTTCTGACATGCTCTGACATTTGTGCTTTTTTCTGATACTTGTGACATTTTCATGGCTAGAGTCTGATTACACTGTATTCAGCACAAACTCTGCTTCAATAATATGTCAGCAGCATGTATGTAAAAGTTTTTAGTTTTGAGATAATGCTGTTTATGCGTGGTTTGTGAAAAAACTAAAAAACATTGTCACTGAAATAAGGTCATGAAACCCATACTGATTATTTCTTCACAAGACTTTTGAAAATTGTATCACATAGCCTAGACTATTTGCTTCAAAACTATGTGAAAATCATCCTGATTACACATTTAGATAAGTCAATAAAGTCTTTTAAAATTTGTATGACGTGTTTTGTGTAAGAAAGCTTTATGCGGGGAGGCGTTAACCAACCATTAATATTGATGGGTTTCACACCTGAGAAAGACAAAGACCCTCCCATAATGGCCCTATTAGGTGCTATCAGGCCCTATCATTATGAGGAGCCTTGCACAAAGAATGAGATTTAAAAAAGAATGGCTTTTAGATTGTTTGGATTTATTTACAACACAACATAATCCAAAGATACACAACAAAGGACAAATCTAAAGACAGAGGCTTGAACAGTCACACAACTTTGTGCCATTCCTGAAACATAGTACATACCCGTCATTTCCAAGGTGTTTGATTTTTCATTTTATCATGTTCATGTACAGAGTCTCCTGTGAATGTTGAAGTCAGCAGGACTCATCAGTGGGGCATCTGGTCCCTGTAAAAAAAATAATAAAAAAATAAACACATGTGAACATGCTGATATCAAGAGAAACTATAGGGCTGCACGATTTTGGGAATACATTTTAGATTTTTCTGGTTAAAATTATTATGAAATATATATAAAAACACCAAGTTTGTTGTGCATTGTTATAGCCTATGTATAGGGGTGCATAAAATAATAACAGATAGATAGCAGGCAGCCTATATATCGTTAAAAAGGAACACTTCAGTAACACTACACTAGACAAAAATATATGGATTATCATATGTTACTTCAAACGTTTCCATTCGTTATGAAATGAGATTGGAGAAAAACATGAAGCCTAATGTTTGGCGTGTTTTGCTTTTCAAACCCACAGCGCGAGTGACTCAAACTCAGCGCGTGCAGAGAACATTTACTGAAGCGATCGAGCCGCTCCAAACTATGAAACATTATTGTTACATTATACATATCTACGTGTGAGCAGATATCCACAAACACAGTATTTAACAGTAAACACGGGTCTAAACATTATAATATTCACCATTGAAGAATAAGCCTACTTTATATCATGCTGTGTTTAATTATCGAAGATAAAAACATTCTTGTGTGTACATGTATATTCACTCCAATCTCATTTCATAACATTTTAGTCTGGCACCAGTTTAACTAGTAGCTACAATGTAATATACAACCATAAGACGCTTATTATCTGTCTTACCTTAAAAATCGTTCTCATAATCTAATCTTGTTCTTCTAATTCTTCTGAGGCAAATCCAAGGTGCACAGACCAAACACTTCCAAACTCGACGAAAAGCAGAGCAGGACTGAAGTCGCTGAATCTTTGTTTAGAGGTGATGAGGGCGTTGCGTTCCTTCATGTGGATCATTTGAATTTGAACAGCTTGCGCTGGTGTGGGCGTGGTCACATTAGATTTAATGAGCTCGGGCTGAAGAAACTGTACATGTCGTTGCTTTCATATGGATTACTTAAACAGAGAATATTTGTTTTTGGTATGATTTACATCATTTAAAAATGGAGACTTAAAGCTTTGTAAAGACAAAACTCTCACGTGTGGGTGGCAAGTATTTGCTGAGTTAAAGATCATTTTCTGTCGCGTTTCAGAATGAACTTCACATTGAGAGAGATGACAAAACGCGCATCATGTTTATTTTCTTCATTTTACGAAAAACACAACATTTAGTTTTTATTATTAGTGCACACAAATAAAAGTAGACATTTAACAGTTTCGAATGATGTATAACACTGTCAGCGAGCCGCCGTATCCAAGCACCAAGGGCGTGCACGTCGCGCCCACACAGTCCACACTCAGTTTCTCGAGCCCACGCAGTGTGGCGATCAGAACCCGGAGGCCATTCGGCCCCTAGCTGTACATATATAAAGCATGGGAAGCTATCCCAGGGCTTTCAGAATGGGTGCTAAGCACAATAAGGCAGGGCTATTCGCTACAGTTCGTTCGCCGGCTTTTGAGCACGGACCGCGACTACAGTGAATACGGAAGTAGCACATCTACTCCGCGCAGAAATAGCGAAGCTTCTGTGCAAAAGGGCTGTAGAACTGGTACCGCCTTCTCTGAGCGAGTCAGGCTTTACAGCCGTTATTTTCTCATACCCAAGAAGGACGGCGCCCTCAGACCCATCTTAGATCTGAGACATTTGAACAAAGTGCTAATGAAAAGGCCGTTCAAAATGCTTACAACCAGAAAAATCCTCGCGCACATTCGCCCGAGGGACTGGTTTATTTCTCTCGATCTGAAAGATGCCTATTTTCAGATTCAGATAATACCCCGTCACAGGCCATTCTTGAGATTTGCCTTCGATGGTCAGGTATATCAATACACCGTCCTGCCGTTCGGCCTGTCTCTAGCACCCCGTACGTTACAAAGTGCATGGACGCAGCTCTCGCCCCCTTGAGAAATCAGGGCTTGCGAATTATGAACTATCTGGACGACTGGCTGATCTTGGCACAGTCAGAGATAGAACTACTATCTCACAGAACTGTGCTCCTCAGTCACTTGGAAAGCTTGGGTCTCACGGTCAACTGGACCAAGAGCTCATTACTGCCCAGTCAGTCAATTTCCTCTCTAGGAATAGAACTGGACTCTGTGGCCATGACGTCTCGTTTATCGACACAGCGCGCGCGCTGTGTTCGACATCTAGCCGCGTCTTTCCAGAAGGGTAGCATCATCCCTCTGAAAATATTCTAGAGGATGCTGGGCTGTATGGCCTCAGCTGCAGCAGTGCTTCAGCTGGGCTTACTGCGCATGCGCCCGCTTCAACGCTGGCTGAACGCTCGAGGGTCTTGCCGAGCTTGGGCCTCTGGCTGCGAATAAATCAGAGTGACTCAGACCTGCATCTTAGCTCTGCAGCCCTGGTTAGCGGCCGACTGCTATCAGCGAGAAGTGATGATGGGAGCTGTCTCATATCGAAAGATCATCTCGACAGATGCGTCCAACTCAGGTTGGGGGCGCTCTCTTCGAGGGCAGACCGGCCTTGGGCCTATGGTCAGACCAGGAGAAGCTCCTTCACATAAATTGTCTGGAAATGATGGCGGCCGAGAATGCGCTGAAGCACTTCCTCCCGTTCATACAGGACCACCATGTTCTAATTTCATTTTCGTCGCAAAAAAAGTCACATATATCTTAGCAGAAAGTTGGAAAATGTTGCGTTTGCTTCACACAAGAGCAGCCATTCCCCCTGTTGCCATGGGAACGTTATGAAGTGACGTAATTACGCGACGTGAACATCATCGAAAGGCTGTAAAACAGGAGCACACTTTATTTTTTAAATATTTCATTTATTCATTTTTACTGAAGTTGTAGCATATTCCTCTAGTAAAGCTACAGAACTTGTTTGACTCATCAATGTTTTGTAAGTTTGATGTGTTTATTAAGGTCTTGTAACGCTTTGTGTCGGGAAGAAAAATAGGGATAGCTCACAGCTGAAGTTATTGCAGAGGCCAGACAGACTCACGGAGGCGATTGGCATCTCACAACTCGCACTTTATTCCCAAATCGAACTCGTATAACCTTCTTTCACACGTTCTACCATCCACATCGTTACTTAATAAACAAAATAAGATAAAAGAAGTTGCATCAAACAGAATATATATATATATATATATATATATATATATATATATATATATATATATATATATATAAATATAGCTGCGAGCAGCGATTACGGGCCCAAGCCGGTGGCACCGCCACCCCGGTGCCTTTAGTTACCTAAAGGCACCGGGGTGGCGGTGCCGCCGGCTTTGGCCCTTCATCGCTGCTCGCAGCTATATTTATATATATACACTACCGTTCAAAAGTTTGGGGTCAGTGAGAATTTAATTTTTATTTTTTGGAGGAAAGAAATCAATACTTTTATTTATCAAGGAATAATTAATTTGATCGAAAGTGACAGTAAAAACATTTATAATGTTACAAAAGTCTTTTGAACTTCCTATTCATCAAAGAATCCTAAAAAAAACAAAAAAAAAACTGTACAACTGACAGACCAACAACTGTTTCAACATTGATAATAATAATAAATGTTTCTTGAGCATCAAATCATCATATTATACTGATTTGTGAAGGATCATTTGACACTGAAGACACTGACACTGGTGATGCTGAAAATTCAGCTTTGATCACAGGAATAAATTACACTTTACTATATATTCACACAGAAAACAGCTGATTTACACTGGAATAATATTTAATACTATAACTGATTTTTGTTGTATTTTTAATCAAATAAGCGCAGCCATGGTTAGCAGAAGAGAATTCTGTTAAAAGTATTTAAAATCGTACCGACCCCAAACTTTTGAACGGTAGTGTATATATATATATATATATAAACAACCCGGTGGCACCACCACCCCGGTGCCTTTAGGGTTACTGTGCATGACGGGCAATAACGTAACCCTGTTTTGACTGTTGAGAAGATGTGTGCTGTAGAGCTTGCATTGGTGTGGGCTCTGCAAAAGTGTGCATTGAGGGCACATATCAACCACAAAGTATGCGTGAGCAACCTTCTGAAACTTAAAATGAAAAATGAGACACTCTACGGCCTCATGGACGTAATGGACACATGAAATAAGTACACAAGATTGAAAGTTATATGAAGTGTGCCATTTTGTTTAAAGCTTTGTTCAATTTATATTGTTTATCCATTTGTTGTGTCAAATGATTAAGTATTATTTAAACTTTTAAATAACTATTAATGTTTTTTAATACTCATCCATTATACAACTAACTTTTTTTTTTCATAGACCAAACACAACATAATTCTGGTTTATAGTATATTCGTGTTCGAATGTGTCATGCTCCTCGTACGTTCAGGAAAAATACGAAGTACGAGCACAGTGCTTTCCATCTTGAGACTCAGCGGGGAGCGCGCTCTGGACTACCACGAAGTGCTGAAGGCACCTGCGAAGTTTTGGCATTCTACCAGCTATATATATATATATATATATATATATATATATTTTTTTTTTTAATATTCATATAACCCATATCTTTTAAATGTATTGTTTGCTTTAAATTAAATTAAGATTGTAGTTTGGTAATTGAACCTTAATGAATTTAAAATGAATGTGCTATATTTCAGATCAATATATTTGTTTTCCTACACAACAGAGAAATCCCCCTCCCCTCCCCACACAGACACACACAGACACACACACAGACACACACACACACACACACACACACACACACACACACCCACACCCACTCACACACACAAACACAGAATGGCAGGGTCCACTCTCTCTGTCAGAGAGAGACAGAGAGAGACAAATCCACATTCAAACCACAATATCTGACTTTCTGTTGGTCGGAGCTAATAACTGTAAATTAGAAAGTTGTTTGGTTTGACGAGAACAATATACACTCCAAGTTTTGTAACTGTCGGTAAAACTTACTAAGTTATAACACACTTTGTGTGTCCTTTTTTAGTCATAAAATTCATTTCCTCGCCACGTCCAAACCGTTCGAGATATCAAAAATCCGTCCGCAATTTAGCATCCTCAATGTCTTGAGTTCATGCACACCGTGTTTGGTGGTGATTGAATGAATTTCCTAGGAGGAGTACATCAAATTACAAAGCTTGCGTTTACCAAACAACCCATAATAGCCGACTTCCTGTTGGGCTGGCTTAAAACTTAGAGCACGAAAGTTGTTCGGCCTGATTAGATCTATATGTGTACCGAGTTTCATATTATTACATGCAAGTGTGTTTGATTTATGGACCAAGTTAATTTAATTAATAAACTAATTATATAAAACTATTTTCAATGCACTACAATTAAACTGGTTATATGCCTTTATTAATAAAACTTATTAAAAAAATACAAGACGTAAGACATTTATTTTCCTTTTTAATGCAGGCCAAACCAGACAGCAGTGAAATGGTTAATCTAGCCCCCCTCCCCCTACAAACACACACACAGACAGGCACAGACACAGAGACGTAGGCTTATGGCAAGCCGTTTAACATTTAATCATTTAAACCTACTAGTCTCTATTTTCATGCTACTAGTGCTTATTTGGTAACACTTTACAATAAGGTTCATTAGTTAACTACCTTAGTTAACATGAACTACGAATGAACAATACTTCTTCAGCATTTATACGTATTCAAAAGAATATCTAAAGAATAAGCACTAGTATCTAAAGAATAGGCACTAGTACTAAAGAATAAGCACTAGTCGCTAATGAATAAGTACTAGTACTTAATGGAATAGATACTAGTATCTAAAAAATAAGTACTAGTAGCATGAAAATAGAGACTAGTAGGTTAAAATGATTAAATGTTAAAACGGCTTGCCATATTGGCTCAGAGAGAGAGAGAGAGAGAGAAAATGACCATATTCAAACCAAAATATCTGACTTCCTGTTGGTCGGAGCTAATGACTGTAAATTAGAAAGTTGTCCGGCTTGATCTGATCAATATGCGTGCCAAGTTTTATGATTGTAGGTAAAACTATAAAACTAACACCCCCACTTTTGTCAAAAGGTGGCGCTACTGAGCCCCTGCACCACGCACGTTTCTAAAACTTTGCACATGTCTACTGACTAATAAATGTGATGTGTCTGTCGAGTTTCATACAATTTCAAGTATGTTAAGAGTCTCAAAAGCATCAAAATAGAATATTAAAGTTTGATGCATTGCCACGGCAACAGTATCTAAGATATCAATAATCCTTTCACAGGTCTACATCTGCTGTGTGTTTACATTATACACATAAAGTTTGAAGCAAATCGGGTAAAAATAAGAGGGTGATTTCAAAGCATTTTGAAAGTGACACACTTCCTGCTGCCAGTTGGTGGCGCTATAACTTTGACTCACAATAGTCACATCCATGTGATCGGCCTCTTACAGCGAACACACTGCTGAAGTTTCACACTGCTGAAGTTCCCCCCCCCCCCCCCCCTTCTCTCATCGTGAATCATGTGCTATCTGTGGTCTGCTTAGTCATCAGCTTGAACAACGGATTCAGTTTAGACATAATTTCCATTTTATGAACATAAACATTTTTACACAGATTTCAATCAAGCCATCTTTTGAATTAAACACATACGAGCATAATGATAGGAAACACGACACTTTCATTCCAGTATCTCTAATATTTAAAACAATTACATGACTTAGATGTGATCTAAGCAGAATAGACACATACAGGGGTTGTAAACACAATATATAATTATGTTATGTTACATGATTTTGATTATGGGTCAGTCAAGAATTGTTCTGGGATGAGTTTTATGGAGTTTGATATGGAGGAAAGTCCTTATGTGTGTGTGTGTGTGTGTGTGTGTGTGGGTATCCTTATGGTCAACATCTGTCGCATTCGTGGTGTGTACCACGTGAGGGTTTAGTTGCAAATGGTTGTCTTCAAGACAAAGGGTAGTTTTCTCTGGACATCCACATGGAGACGTACTAATTGATGAGGGGAAAACTAGCTCGGGACCCTGAATGGTTCAGTCTGTTTAGTCGCAGGGGTCAGGTGACTTCTTGTTAGGGCCTCTTGTTTCACCATTTCTGAACAGATCTGTTCTTGCCAAATTATAAAACATTGACAACGTCCTTCCTTTAGTTAAATAACAAAGGGTCTCTTGACTCCAGTGCCTGGGGTGATCTGGAATATGCAGCCCCTTGTGTTTGATTATGTACGAACGCTTCACTCGTGTGGGTTGCATTCTCGTTGTCGCTACAGCTACTACTAACACCTTAAATGATCCCAGAAAATTTTGGAAGGCTATAAAATTACTTTCTCCAAACAAATATAGTATTAATGTTCCTCCTTCTATTATGAAAGAGTCTGTAGTAGTCCATGACAAGCTGGAGATATTGAACCATTTTAATGAGCATTTTATTCAGTCTGGTTCTTTGTTTGACACTGCTTGTCCTTATACTGTCACATCTTGTAGAGATGTACCCGTCTCTACAAGTGTCTTCAATCTCACTCCATTCTTAGTGGCCGACGTTCAAAAAGCCCTAAAAGGACTGGTTCCTGAAAACCCCCCAGGACCTGATCTTATAGAGCTCTATTTCTTAAAAATAGCTGCTGATTGTGTAGCACAGCCTCTAACGTATCTTTTTAACCTTACTTTAGAGAGCAACACTATTCCCAAAATATGGAAATCTGCATTTGTTTGTCCATTATTGAAAGGGGGTGATCCGTCAAACTTAAATAATTACAGGCCAATTTCTAATTTGTCTGTTTTGGCCAAAACACTTGAATCCCTGGTGAGTGATCAGATGAAAGACTTCTTGCATGTACAGGACATTTTATCCCCAGTTCAGTCAGGTTTTAGAAAAAAACATAGTACCATCACAGCTGCAATGAAGGTGATAAATGACATCTCTGTTGCTCGTGACAAGAAGCAGCACTGTGCATCACTTTTTATTGATTTGTCAAAAGCTTTTGACACGGTTGATCATGATGTTTTAAAGATTAGGCTTCTTAATTCGGCGTTTTCAAAGAAAACTGTCTCTTGGTTCTCAAACTATCTTAGTGACAGATACAAATACAAACAATACTTTATTGATTATAAGCCTATGACTAACACACATAAAACTAATATAACACAAACACACGCACACGCATTCATACAAGTTGAAGAAAGACAGAGAGTGAGGAAGAATGAGTTTTAGGAGTTAGATGGTGAGATCCCAAGTTTCTATGCACTTAAAAGACATGACCTGAATGAACCATCAATAATTAATTTCACCCTTTTATCGTTTCTTAGGCGGGTAACTCAATTTGATATTAAAATGCACCTGCAGTTTCAGCTAAAAGTCTGAAGGTACTTGCTTGTCCTTGCGTTGCTTTTGGGGATTCCCTTTTGTCGGTGTGAAGGTGTTCCCCGGGTCCGTGGTTTGGCTGGCGGTCTCCTCGTGCTTGATAGATCTTGGGCAGCCAGTCACGTGGTGTGCTGGCGCGGATGAATGAAAGTCTTCGAAGTTGGAAGCTGGTTTTGCAGTTGAAACGTTAAAACGAAACTTTGCAGCAAAACTTAACTTAGAACTGAGACTTTTAACGGAAAAGAAAACAAACTAAGAAAAGAAAGAAAAGTGTGACGAGGAGATGGCTTGAATTAAATCTGTTTTAACCCATATCTTGATTTGGGTCATTTGTCTCTGCGTCTACATGGTTACTATAACCATCGTCGGCTCCACCCGGCTTGTTGTTCTATTCTTCTAGCGCAATATTCTTCTTCACAGCATTTTTTTAGTTCTGTCTGGGTCTAAGGTTTTAAACTCCAATGTTTTGTCCCGCCTCTTGGAGGAATTTGGAATTCGGACAATAAGATACTATATGGTTATTTGAGAAGGGGGTCTTTTCTAATCCCCCCCCCCCCCTTCTCTCATCGTGAATCATGTGCTATCTGTGGTCTGCTTAGTCATCAGCTTGAACAACGGATTCAGTTTAGACATAATTTCTATTTTAAGAACATAAACATTTTTACACAGATTTCAATCAAGCCATCTTTTGAATTAAACACATACGAGCATAATGATAGGAAACACGACACTTTCATTCCAGTATCTCTAATATTTAAAACAATTACATGACTTAGATGTGCCTCTTGTTTCACCATTTCTGAACAGATCTGTTCTTGCCAAATTATAAAACATTGACAACGTCCTTCCTTTAGTTAAACAACAAAGGGTCTCTTGACTCCAGTGCCTGGGGTGATCTTGAATATGCAGCCCCTTGTGTTTGATTATGTACGAACGCTTCACTCGTGTGGGTTGCATTCTCGTTGTCGCTACAAGTCCGATCAGACAATACCGCCACTGTAGCGTACATCAACCATCAAGGTGGTCTACTCTCCCGCCGTATCTCGTAACTCGCCCGCCACCTCCTCATATGGAGTCAGAAGCATCTGAGGTCGCTTCGTGCCATTTATATCCCCGGAGCCCTGAACTGTGCAGCCGACGAGCTCTCACGGCTTCAGCCCCTCCCGGGAGATTGGCGACTCCATCCCCAGTCGGTTTAGCTGATTTGGGACCAGTTCGGGGACGCACAGATAGATCTGTTTGCCTCTCACGACTCGTCCCATTGCGCCCTGTATTATTCCCTGACCGAGGGCACGCTCGGCACGGATGCACTGGCGCACAGCTGGCCGCGGGGCCGCAAATATGCGTTTTCCCCAGTGAGCCTTCTTGCGCAATTCCTGCGCAAGGTCAGGGAGGACGAGGAGCAGGTCCCTCTGGTCGCGCCGTACTGGCCCACCCGGACCTGGTTCTCCGAACTCATACTCCTCGCGACAGCACCTCCTTGGCCGATTCCCCTGAGCAAGGACCTCCTCTCTCAGGGACGGGGCACCCTATGGCACCCTCGTCCCGATCTTTGGAACCTCCACGTGTGGCTCCTGGACGGGACGAGGCAGGTTTGAGTACCCTACCACCAGCGGTGGTGGCTACCATCACTTCCGCTAGAGCGTCGTCCACGAGACACGTCTACGCGTTGAAGTGGAACCTCTTCGTCAACTGGTGCTCTTCTCACCGAGAAGACCCCCGGAGATGTTTGATCAGTGTCGTGCTTTCCTTCCTTCAAGATGGGTTGGAGCGAAGGCTGTCTCCCTCCACCCTCAAGGTCTATGTCGCCGCTATTGCCGCACAGCATGATCGTATAGAAGGTAAGTCTGTGGGGAAACACGACCTGATCATCAGGTTCCTGAGAGGAGCAAGGAGACTGTATCCTCCTCGTCCTCCTCTCGTACCCTCTTGGGACCTCGCAGTGGTCTTAACTGCCCTGCGCAGTGCTCCCTTTGAGCCTTTGCAGTCGGTCGAGCTTAACTTCCTGTCAATGAAGACAGCGCTTCTGACTGCATTGGCCTCCATCAAGAGGGTAGGGGACCTGCACGCATTCTCCGTTGACGAAGTGTGCCTGGAATTCGGGCCGGCTTACTCTCACGTGATCCTGAGACCCCGGCCTGGATATGTGCCCAAGGTTCCTACTACTCCCTTCCGGGACCAGGTGGTGAACCTGCAAGCGCTGCCCCCGGAGGAGGCAGACCCAGCCTTGGCACTGCTCTGTCCAGTACGTGCTCTTCGCATCTATGTAGACAGAATGCAGTGTTTCAGGACCTCAGACCAGCTCTTTGTCTGTTATGGTGGGAAGCTGAAGGGAAAGGCTCTCTCCAAGCAAAGGTTGTCTCACTGGATAGTGGACGCCATTGCTTTGGCATACCAGCAGCAAGGTCGACCGTGCCCCCCTTGGTGTGACCGCCCACTCCACCCGGAGTGTGGCGTCCTCTTGGGCTTTAGCGCATGGCGCCTCGCTAACAGAGATCTGCAGAGCTGCAGGCTGGGCGACACCTAACACATTCGCCAGATTCTACAATCTCCGAGTGGAGCCAGTCTCCTCCCATGTACTGTCTTTTTCAAGCTAACATGGGAGCCGTTCAGGTGTCTTCGCTTGCTCGCCATTCCACTCCACGGCCTGGATACGTGCGATATTTCCTCAGGTGAGCCTTCCTCTCTGAAGCCCTGAGTTCCTCCAGCACTGTTGACGCTGGCGCCAGTGTCTATTGCCTGTGCGTCGGCTAGGTGCCTCCGTGTGCATGGTTCCTCCTCTGAGTAACCCCCACATGTGTATTTTCACTGTAAGCCTCTTTGAGCATCTGTCTTTCCCTCGGCAAGCCACCTTGCCACCCCTGGGGTTGAAATATTCCACCTGCGGCTGGACACCCCAGTGATTCCCCATATGCATCCCTCGGGTCATATGTGTATTCTTAAGTCCCCCCCTCTGGGTTGGCAGTAATTGCATATTCCCCCAAAATCTGGGATATGCTCCCCAGTGTACCTTGGTATTCCTGTGCTAAATAGGAGTCCTTCGTCCGTGCTAGTCTCACGACAGGGATCTCAGATTTACGCAGGGCACTGGAAGACAGCTGAGAAGGTGGCGTGATTAGACTGGTATCCCCATTCGTCGTCATCCGACGGAACTCGGAGTGACAACGAAAGGGAACGTCTCGGTTACGGATGTAACCCTCGTTCCCTGAGTAGGGAACGGAGACGTTCCGTCTTCCTGCCACTTCCGCTATACCGCGGGGATCGCCTGAGCTCAGTCTTGGCTCCTCAGCGAAGAAACATGCCTATTTGCTGACAGCGTTCTCCTTAAATACCCACGAGGTGAGGTGGAGTTACGCTAAGCAAATTCCGCAGACCCATGGCATTTCTTTGCCATTGGCTCGTTTTTGTATACTCGAAGTCGATAGGCTTTCTAAGCGAAACCCTCATTCGTCGTCATCCGACAGAACGTCTCGGTTACGGATGTAACCGAGACGTTTTCTGTCCCACATGTCAGTACTGTGCTGGGTAAAAAGGCCTTTGTTTATTCTGCTCCCTTTACATGGAATTTGCTGCAGAACAACTTAAAACTTAGTAAATTGATTCCTTTGAGTGTTTTTAAATTGAGAATGACATGCTTTGAGTCCCTTACATGTCAATGCTTTAATTGATATTTCATTGTAAGTGCATAATTGGCTTTTATCTGTGTGTCTTTGTACGTATGTAATGATGTGATGTAACTTTGCTGCCTATCTTGGCCAGGTCTCCCTTGCAAAAGAGATTTTTAATCTCAATGGGTTTTTTTTCCTGGTTAAATAAAGGATAAATAAAAAAAATTAAAATAAATGGGAACATTAAAGAATGGGTTTTTTTTTTTAAAGTAACAAAAAGTTACTTTTAGCAGTAATGCATTACTTTTTGGTGTAAGTAATCAACAAAGTAATTGAGTTACTTTTTGAATGAAGTAACTAGTAACTGTAACTAGTTACTATTTCTTAGTAACTAGCACAACACTGGTGGTGTCCTACGTGAACCGTCAGGGCGGTGTCAGACAGCCCCGTGGCCGATTCCGGTGAGAACAGATCTCCTCTCTCAAGCTCGCGGCTCGATCTGGCATCCCCATCCAGAGCGCTGGTCTCTGCACATAGGGTTGATCGACGGGTACCCGTTACCCTGCCAGAAGGAGTGATGAACACGATTACGCAATCTAGAGCTCCCTCTACCAGAAAGCTTTATGCATCTAAATGGTCTGTGTTCTCCAAATGGTGCACCGACAAAAATCTGGACCCACGGACATGTGGGGTTTCGTGGCTGCTCAGTTTCCTACAAGCGCTGTTGGATAAGGGAAGGTCCCCATCCATGCTTAAAGTCTATGTGGCGGCCGTTGCAGCGTTCGCTGAGTCGACGCACGGCCGGTCGCTAGGAAGAAATGAGCTGGTCATCCGCTTCCTTAGAGGAGCCGTAAGGATGAACCCTCCGCGCCCCCTGTCGGTTCCTATGTGGGATCTTTCGTTGGTCCTCTAAGCCCTGAAAGCTTTTCCCTTCGAACCACTAGATTCCGTGGAGTTAAGTACTTGTCACTCAAAACCGTTTTTCTGACTGCTCTGTCATCAGTTAAATGTGTGGGGGACTTACACGCGCTGTCCATCAGCGCTGTGGGTCTTGAGTTCGGGCCAAATGACTCGAAAGTCATCCTCAAACCTAGACACGGCTATGTTCCTAAAATGATTGGCACTCCTTTCAGAGCGCAGGTAGTTTCTCTATCGGCTCTGCCATCATCCGATAGCGAAAGCAATGTTAATCTCCTATGCCCAGTCAGGGCGCTAAGAGTTTACACTGCGTGCTCCGCCCCTTTCAGGCGCTTGGAGCAGCTTTTCGTTTCGTTTCGTTTGGTGGGCGCACCAAGGGTCTCGCCGCCTCGAAACAAAGCCTGTCCAGATGGATTGTGGACGGTGTAGCAGTCGCTTACGCGTCAAAAGGTCTGCAATGCCCTCTGGGCATCAGGGCTCATTCCACTAGAGGCATGGCCTCATCGTGGGCATGGTCCAGCGAAATTTCTATTCACAACATATGTGTGGCGGCGGGCTGGGCTTCCTCGTCCACCTTAGTCAGGTTCTATAACCTAGAAGTTCACGCTCTGCAGGCTAAACTTCTGGCTGTATAAGTGAGATGTACGTTCTGTCCAGATATGATCGTGCGCAGGCTACTCTCACGTGTTTTGGCTCTTCTGGTTGAGCCGCACCAGTGGGTATGTGCTATATGCTTATACAGACCGTTAAGAGAACGTATCGGTTACCTAACGTAACCTCGGTTCTCTCTAGAAGAGGGAACGAGTATTGCGTAACCTGCCGTGCTCGCGCCACGAGCGACTTCGCTTCAGTCGATGAAAACCAGAGAAACAGCCTCCAAGCCCTGCTTATATACGCTAAGCCACGCCCATACTGGCGGGCTATGCCGCTATGAAGGCGCGAGCGCCCTTCATTGGACGTGACGTCACGTCGGGCTCAGTGGTAGGCTGCTGCAGTTCCCGCAGGGCAGCCTATGAGCACGCTAGACAGCCTGCTCTAGGCCTGCTAGCTGCTGCACTGTGTTGACAATAAATACATTATAAATGTAAATTAAAAAATTTAAATTAAATACAATATAAATTATAAATACAGGATAATTTTTTGGCTTCAATATCTCGAAAAGATTTATCTTTCCTGTAGCGTAGCATAAACTAATTTACGCAATACTCGTTCCCTCTTCTAGAGAGAACCGAGGTTACGTTAGGTAACCGATACGTTTTAATGTGACCATGCCCACGGTGAGCGCGCGCTATTCAAATGCAAATAATCTGCAAGCCATGCAAACGTGTCAACGCCCACATCAGCTGGATAAAACACATCAAGTTTAATAAGAATCATTTACTTTACGTCATATTGCTACGCTGTGAGGAATAATACTATCTAATAATCCTGGAAAAACTTACCTCAGAAGTGCTGGTAGTTTCATTTCGAGGAGCAACGGATCAAGCTGATGTAATGCAAGTTATTTATTCTTAAGTGCTTTGTTCTAATCGCGGTATGGAATAGTGTCTGTAAACCGCAAAAGACTGTTTAAATATGAATCACGTGTCTGTGTGTGATGAATGAATGGCACAGACGTGTGCTGTTATTTACTACAGCTGTACAGCGCGTCTGTGCCATTCATTCACACTCGACCAAGCTTTGACCAAACTATATTGCTATAGCCTACTGAGATGAGTAAAATAGACTGAAATATGTTGAAATAAAATGTCTTTGTATAAGCAACAAACTGCAAATTAACATTTATATGCTAATATATCATACACACGATATGTTACAGACTAAATATGAATGTTTAGACAAGATTTCGTTGATTAGTTTTTAGAGTAAAAAAAAGTTTTTACTGAAAAAAAAAAGACTTCTGCCACATCAAATAAGCTTTTGTTCGCCAATTTTTGCTCATATGTTAAATATATAGTATGGGATGTTTTGTCAAAAATAAAGTAGGTATAAGGAATTATCAACTAAGATGTTATTATAGTGATTGTTCCAATATTCAAACTAATGAATCCTTCCCTTTTAAATATGTATGATAAAATATATACTTTTTTACAAAGAAAGATTACACTTGAAATATTAGTAAAATTGCAATGGTTGTTGTAATTGTAACTTTTTTTAGTTTTTTATTAGTGACAATTTTGGGGAGAGGATACTTATTTCAAAACTTTCTGAAAATACAATATGGGAATTACCGTAAAACTTCAAATAATAGCCCAGTCCCAAATAGACGCCTGTCTCTTTTACACGCCTGGTGTGGCTGCAGGTTTGGGTAAATAAAGGCCGGTCTCAAATAGAGGCCGGGTCTGTTTTTTAGTTTCGGGTTGTATTTAATCCTCTAAAACCGTCAGATCGTCCGCTTTTTGGCGGCCGCCAAAGCAAATTGTTGTCCCTCCAAAGCCTTTTTTGATCGATGAGTGATGTAGAATAGAATGACTGCTGCGCTTGACAGGGCGCGTTACGAGCAGAGAGAGAGAGAGAGAGAGAGAGAGAGCGCCCCGGCCGCGCGCGCGCACTCACGTCTTTAAACAACACGAGCGCTGTTTTGCTCGCTCTCCCTCGCGCATATTAATCAAAATCAATTGACACGATAGTAAAACGTCGGAAGACCGCAGTTTCACGTGGAGCATTTGGAGATTTTTAGAGATTAGAGACAGGCCTATACACTCAATGAACAACATCTCAACACTAAATTATAAAGGCCTGTCTCATATAGATGCCTGTCTCAAATACAAGCCGGTGCAGTTCGACGATTTGGGAAAATAAAAGCCAGGGCTACTATTTTAAGTTTTACGGTAACTACACAATTACTAGAAATTTTTACCTTGGATATTATACAATTTGCACGCAAACAAAATTTGTGGAAAAAGACACATTTTTTCAAGACGTTTCCAACTCTAACTTTGAACCAATTCTATAGAATATATATATATATATATATATATATATGTATATTCATTCTCAGTGGCGGTTCTAGCCCATTTCAACTGGGGGGGCCAAGCTGGGGCCAGTTGTACTGTTAGAGGGGCCAGTTACATTTAGACCTTATTGTTGTCATATCATTTTCTGCACTGCTGCAGGCATTAACAGGCAAAATACCGTGTTTATAATCATTCAACAATGTATTTGCATTTCCATTATATTTTTACATTTGCATTACATATTCAGTATTAGTCACAGTAACTGTAATAGACATGATGTCCTTCTTTCTCTTCATTTTGAGAACTATAGAGCAAAAGCAATGGGGACCAAGAAGCTTATTAATTCATTTACTGAAAATAACTGACTTGATATGTCTAACCGTTTACAGGGTTCCTGCACACTTTTTAAAGTCAAATTTAAGGCTTTTTAAGACCTAAAGAAATCAAAATTAATACCGTACATTAGGGGTGTGCAATATTGACAAAAATATATTTCAATATTTTCAACATTTTGTTAATAATTAGATAATATTTTACTGATTGTGTTTTTGTGCTGGTGCCATGGCTGGTTTAAGCCTGTTGTTGACAGCTGACTCACGAAGATATTAATATTTTTCATATTCTATGCAGTGGTCAGTTCACAGCAGTGACAGAAATACATTTTTTAATTAAGGGGCAATATTTCCCACCTTAAATTGATTTCCAGGGGCATTTTCACCTATATATGGACATTTTTTCTAAACTTATTTAGAGTTATGCATCACCTTTTATGTCAAATACTAACATTCAAATTATACAGTAATTATACTTATTTATACAATAATACTTAATTATGCAATAATTATACAGTACCACTGTTACCAGTCAAATTAATTAATTCAATCAAAATCCATCTTTGCAGTGCAGAGGTGACACAGAAGTGGCATTCATATATTTACACTCCATTTACAATTGCATAAATAAAGCTATGAGATTTTTTTTAAATCAATATTTAAAAATGAAATTATTTCTAATTTTAACGTTTTAATTAAAGGATACTTTAAATATGAAACTAAAACCGCCAGTAGGCGGCGGCAAGTCCCTGTAAGAGGGATTCATTCATTCAAACGATTTGTTCAAACGGCTGATTTATTCGGGAAAGAAGCAAGTGATTCGTTCAAAACGCGGATTTCAGTCATCGCTGTGTTGCATTGAGACTCACTACGGTTTCATTATGAAATTCTAGTCGGCGAAATAAAGGGAAAACAAACAATATTGACAATATTGTGTCTAAAAAGTAACTCCCAATGTTAACTTATTGTTAATTTAACTGTTGTATAACATAAATATCACAGTTGCAATTGTGCACGGGAAAACGGCACTCTTGCTGATGTGATATTCTAATATAAGAACATAATATGATATAAATATAAGACAAAAACTAATTTGGGGACATAGCCTACCTATGAACTGCACACAGCAGTGAAAGGACGATAGACAAATGCTATGTCAGCTCACAGTGCCTCGTACATAGTTAAAACAATGATTAGTGATTACAATATCATAATAGACAATACACATCGCACACCCCATACGCACATAAAGAATGAACTTACAACTGAACTGACATTTACCAACTTTCTTCTTCTCTCCTCTCTCGCGTGCAGGAGACAGGCGTTATTCTGCCGCGATTCCCGCGAATGTGATGCGAATTGTCACGTGAAAATGCAAATCCACAAAGATAGAAAAATAAAAAAAATAATACGCATACAACGATAGCAAAAAAACAGTTTTGTAAAAATTATTTCAAACTCCACATTTAGGGGGGCCACAAGGGGGGCCAAGCTTTTTGTCACAGGGGCACGGGCCCCCCTGGCCCCCCCTCTAGAACCGCCACTGTTCATTCTACAGAATTGGTTAAAAGTTAGATTTTGAAACATCTTGAAAAAATGTGTATTTTTCCACTGGGTACCACAAGAAAGAATGCGAGGGCAAAAGAAATATATATATATATATATATATGTTTCTTTTGTCTTCGCATTCTTTGGTACCCAGTGTAGCAACTATGAGAATGAACCAAACACAATTGAAGCTCTTAGATGATTGTTTATACATAATCACACAAAAGAGGCTTCACATTTCAGATTCAAATCACCAAACCCAGAGCCATAAATCACCCCCAGGCTCTGCAACCAAAAAAAAAAAGACTTTTTATTGTTTAACTAAAGGAAGAACGTTGTCAATGTTTTATAATTTGGCAAGAACAGATCTGTTCAGAAATGGTGAAACAAGAGGCCCTAACAAGAGGTCACCTGACCCCTGCGAATAACAGACTTGCCTTTCTTAAGGACCAAAAGTCCCATGAGAGATGAACAAAACAGACTTCAGCAAGAACTATGCTTGACCTCAGACACAAACTTTACACGCTAAAACACTTTACATATCAAAATCCATAAAACTCATCCCAGAACTATTCTCGATGGACTTATAATCAAACATCATGCAACTACATAATTCTATGTTGTTTCTACAATATATGTGTGTGTCTCATATGCTTAGATGCCATACAATTCATAATTGTTATAAATATTAGGTGTGTGTATGAAAGTGTGCCGTGTTTCCTGTCAGCAGGATCGTATTTTTAATTCAAAAGGATGGTTTGATTTGAAATCTGTGTAAAATGTTTTGTATTCTTATAATAGTAATAATGTCTAAACTGTGGCCTTTTGTTCTCTTTGCTAGTGCTGGAGAACAAGGAGATCACAGATAACCCATGATTTACGATAAGAAGAAAATCGCAGTAGCACCTCACTGCAGTACATAAGATCCACAGGGAGGAGTCGGATCAAGATCCGAGGGGTGGAGATGGGTAGGATTAGGGGTGGGTTTAGGGATTAGGGGTGTGTTTAGGGATCAGGGGGCGGAGATGGGTAGGTTTAGGTATATGTAAGGTGGGAGGAGTTGGATCTGGATCCGACTCCTCCCCGTGGATTTCATGTTCTGCAGTGAGGACCATCTCGAAAATCGGGCCACCTCCTAAAATTAAGCCAGTGTCTAATTGGCCAGTGTCTAACCCATCCTGGAGGTGGGACAAACATTTGAGTTTAAAATCTTAGACCCGAACAGAGCTAAAAAAAAAAAAATGCAGCCGACAGAGTTAACAGACAGACAAGTAACCATGTAGATGAACTAAGACAAAGAACCCAAATTAAGATCAGAAGAACATGGGTTAAACAACAGCTTCACTCAAACCATCTAACTCGTCTCACTTTCCTTTCTTTTCCTTTGTTTTCTTTTCCGTTAAAAGTCTCGGTTCTAAGTAGAGTTCTCAACGGGTCGGGTCGGCCCGACAAACCCGACGGGACCCGCGGGTTCGGGTCGAAAATATTTGCAAATGACTCGGGTCGGGTCGGACCTCGGGCTTAATCTTTTAAATTGTACAGTGAAAAAAAAAAAAATTTATTATTCATCGCTGCTGTTCACTGTAAAGAAAGTCTGGCTGCTGCGTGCAACGTGCATCGCGACGCGAGGGCAGACCTGACGCGCGCTGCGTGCACGCCTTTACTATCTAAATACTGAAATTAACATTAACAATGCTGTAGAAGTGCAGTTTATTAATAGTAAATGTTAACTAATCTAATTAAATGTTACCGATTTTTTTATACACCGATTCAGAGGTCTCGTGAGTTCAGTGTTGAGTTAAAGTGAATGGTTAAAATGAGTCATTCGTTTGCGTATCGGACGTCTAGCCACGGCACACGTTGTGTGATTATCTCGGCAGTTTAGGACATCGCACAAGATTTGCGTCAATACAGAAAACATTTAATCACTGGATAGGTTTTTTCGTTTATTGAAATGTGGTTTATGTCAGCTGGATGGGCGGAACGTGGGAGACGTGAGAGTGCGCGCGCGCGCGCACACGCGGCCGGGGCTCTCTCTCTGCGTCAAGCGCAGCAGTCATTCTATTCTACATACATCACTCACCGATCAAAAGGGTGGCGTCGGGCTGCGGGCCGGGTTCAGGCAGATAATTCATGTTGATGTGTCGGGTTACATCGGGTCCGGGCTTTAAAAGCCACGGGCCGGGTCGGGTCGGGTTGTAATTTTCAGGCCCGTTGAGAACTCTAGTTCTAAGTTAAGTTTTGCTGCAAAGTTTCGTTTAAACGTTTCGATTGCAACGCGCTTCCAACTTCAAAGACTTTCATTCATCCGCCAACACACCACGTGATTGGCTGCCCAAAATCTAGCAGGCACGAGGAGACCGCCAGCCAAGCAACGGACCCGGGAAACCCCTTTACACCAAGGGAATCCCCAAAGCAAACCGAAGACAAGCAAGTAGCCTTCAGACTCTTAACTGAACTGGTGCATTGATATAAAATTTAATAACCTGCCTAAAAAACGATAGAAGGGTTAAATCGATGATTGATGGTTCGTTCAGGTCATGTCTTTTAAGTGCATATAGAAACATTGGGATCTCACCTCACTCTTAAACTCATTCTTCCTCACTCTCTTTCTTTCTACAACTCGTATGAATGTGTGTGTGTGTGTGTGTGTGTGTGTGTGTTAGATATTAGTTTTAAGCAGGGTTCTAAATTAACACCCGCCAACCCGCCAAATGCGGGTTAAAATTCATTTTGGCGGGTGTTAATAAAAACTTACTAGCCAGTTTGGCCGGTGATGCATAAGGTTCTGTTCTCGGTCATTTATCCCCCTGGCAGTACTTCCTACATTTCCCATAAACACTGTGCCGTAATGCTACGTGATGACGTTTCATACGCCCATTGGCTGCGCGCAGTTTGCAGTGAAACCAGCGCGAGAAATGATCATGGAAACAAACGGAGTGTACGCGTCCGTCCACCAGAAAACACAAGGAAGATGAAGAACGAGCCAGAGCAGGGAGCAGACTGAAAGAGGAGGGAGCTAGTAAAGTAGCTAAAGTAAAAAGTTAAGATTAAACTAAATGCGGCGGTGGTTGGGACAGACTTCTGGGTTTAAATTTAAATGTCGTTTAACGAGAGATAGCCTACGTTATTTTTTTTAAGTTTAAGGTTTTTGTCATTATTTCTTACAAGCTTATACATTAGGCAATAGCCTATACACAACAAGCTTACTATATATCTTAAGGTTTTCTTTTAGTTGAAAACATTAAACAATATGTGTAAACAAAATATATAAACAACAAAAGCATTTAAAGGGGTGGTTCGGAATTTTGGACATCGGGCCTCATTTACAAGTGAGCCTTAGTGTTATTTATCAGTAGAGACATTTTTTGTAAAAAAATCATCCAGTCGTCCCAGTTGCGTAGTTGGCCGGTGTTAGGCTAGCGCGAATCAATGGTACCAGTTTTAGCCTGCCATTAAAACAGTTTTACCCACTCCACAGTACACTAAAAGCACATCAGTTATAACGCCAGACTATCGATGTAAATGTCTGTTGATAGAATAATGTTAAAAATCAAACTACCCAATGTAGTTTGACATATCAAAATATATTTCAATGATCGCATTACATTTACAGGAACTAGTTTCTCAGCAGCGGCGGAATTTTACTTTGCTCCGGGAGTAGTACTGTGCCGGAAAGTAAACACAACAGAATCGCACTAAGGTAGTCAGAACGCCAAGTTAGCTAGCTAGTAGTAGCCTCGATTTTGAAACATTCGATCAGAATTGACAGAATTGGCAAAATGGTTATTCACTGTATTTTTAAAAGTTGTACAAATAAAATAAAAAGGTGGTCAACAAAAAGTTTCCACAGATTTCCAGTAAGAGATCCAGAAAGGAACCAACTGTGGCTTCTTGCTGCTGGCTTGGATAAGGAGTCTTTTTACAGTCTATGATAAGGAGACACCGACAGAGACACTACTAAAGGCCCGAATTTGTAGCGATCATTTTAGATCAGACGACTTTGTACAAAGTGATCGAAACGATAAAAAGTCACTGAGTTTGAATGCAGTTCCAGCCGTCTTTCCCGATGCACCAACAGCTACAGATGAACAGGTAATAACTTTTGTTAGGCTACTCTAACCTCTAGCTAATGAAGCTAGTCTTTCATAACTGATAGATCGACACTGACAACGTTTGTGGAGATAACGTTACAGTTCAATGCATTGTGGAGAGTGACACTATAGTGTAACTAACGGTATAACGTTAGTTATTTTATGAATTGGTCCAACAGTCTGTCAAACATTGTAGGGCTATTGTCTTTACAATCCACTAAAGTTGTTTATTTGTCTTTATGTAATGTGTAGCAATACATTATATTTAAATATATATATATATCCGGCTCATACATGTATGGTTCGTTGAATAATACACATTCCTCATCTTCTTCAAAGTCCGAAACATTGTCATGGCTTTCAAACGTGGCCATAATTATATGTCTTGTTGCTTTATTCTTGAAATAAAGCCGCTGCTGTAGACTATGCTGATAAATACAGGGAACAAAGTATAACTATTGCAATGCGATGAAAGGGTAGTTTGATTTCTAACATTATTCTCTCAACAGACATTTACATCGATAGTCTGGCGTTATAACTGACGTGCTTTTAGTGTACTGTGGAGTGGGTAAAACTGTTTTAATGGCAGGCTAAAACTGGTACCATTGATTCGCGCTAGCCTAGCACCGGCCAACTACGCAACTGGGACGACTGGATGATTTTTTTTTTAATGTCTCTACTGATAAATAACACTAAGGCTCACTTGTAAATGAGGCCCGATGTCCAAAATTCCGAACCACCCCTTTAAGCTCAGGCAGCGCAAACGGGGAAAAAACACAAAAAAAAAAAGAAAAAGAAGCAGACTGCGCAGTTATCGTACAGAACGTAGCCTACATACTCGAGTCAGCATATGATTATCGTGTTTATATTGTTTCACGTTCATGTTGAGGCAGACAACGACATTATGTGATCAAAAACACAATCCACTTGTTAAATGTTCCACCCAGTGCATTTAATTATAACTGCGAAAAAAATGGAAGAAAAAAAGTATTAGTATTAGTATATTTTTTTTAAATAATAATTACAGAGCGAAAATTCGAATATTCGTGCACATCCCTAATAGAGATAGATCCCAAACTTGAAATGAAATGTTTGCACTTTCTGTCTTGTATTGTACTTTATATGTGTTTTTCATGCCAACAATGTCAATAAAATTATCAAATGCATTCAGTGGCACTCATAATTTCTCTTATTTTCACCGGAAAAAATTTGGCTAGTGGAAATTCTAAATGGCTGGTAACTTTAGAAAGTTACCAGCCACATTGACTGGTGATCAAAAAAGTTAATTTAGAACCCTGGTTTTATGTGTTAGTCATAGGCTTATAATCAGTAAAGTATTGTTTGTATTTGAAAAGAGAAGCATTACTTGTGTCATGTGCTTACGAATTTATTGTCTTGAACTGCGATCTAAGCTACATATGCTTTTACCTTTGATTTATTTCTTAATTTAGCTGTTAGCTGGGAATTAGTCTTTCTTGGCCAGGAAAATATTATATTTCCTAGAATTAATAATTGTTTATGCTTTCCGTTCATTGGATGAACTGATAAAATGATCATACTATTGATTCTGCTGCAGTAAATTCTGAAAATAATCAAATTATTAATTATTGATCATAATCCGTTATGAATAATAATTAGTTATATTTATACGGGCGTATAAACACTACACCAGTGACACATCTGTGTGAAAGGCTCATTATCCAGCTCATTGTCTTCTCAGGTGTGAATCAGGGCATTATTCAGGATCATCACAATCATTCACGCCCCCCTTATTTCAGAAACTTTAAGTTTTAGTCTTTTCAATAACCATGCATAAACAATATTCTCTCAAAAATTCAAACATGTACTTACATGTTGTTCACATATTATGGTAATCCTGTTTGTTCTAAATAGAGTGTAATTACACATTTGCCATTAATATGTTTATAAGCAACTGAAAAAAGCACAAATGTCAGGGCATGTCCAAACATCTCAAGGACCCCAAAAACCCCTTAGACCCCAGAGGATTAAATTAAACTCCACTCCGTGTTTTAGCTACAGCCTTGACTTCTACGCCGCTGCTTTCTCAAATCCATTCCACTCGCTCATTCAGAGTCCAGGTAGTTCCAGCGTAGTTTAATCACCGTTCTATATTAATGCACTGTTTTCATTGAAGCGCACACACACACACACACACACACACATGCGTCACTCACACACAGAGAGAGAGAGAGGAGATCGCGCTGCTCACACAGAAACATTCAGGAGCACAGAAACTTGTCAACGCTCCCGCAACTTTAAGTAATAAAATAGCTTTGCTACTGAATCACTACATTATATTTCTCAGCAACGAAGGGGTTACATCGCTATACTGAAGTAATTAAACTTACAGCTTCACTGTTAATAGAGAGAAGCTGAACAGACACAGCTACAAATCTCTCTCTCTCTTTCTTTCTTTCTCTCTCTCTCTCTCTCTCTCTCTCTCTCTCTCTCTCTCTCTCTCTCTCTCTCTCTCTCTCTCTCTCTCTCTCTCTCTCTCTCTCTCTCTCTCTCTCTCTCTCTCTCTCTCTCTCTCTCTCTCTCTCATTAATTCAAATAAATGCTATAATTCCTTCATTCAAATAAATGTAATCTTACACACTACTTTATCTCTGTGTCTGATTTAAAGCGGGCAGAATACTTGATCTAATGAGCAGAAACTGACGAAAATAACCGTCAATTTGATTCTTCTGGTCAAATATTGCGCTGCAAACATCAATAACAGCTTTACACAGATCAAAACACATGTGAAAAAGAAGTACAAACAAGTGATATCATATGTAATATGCACATGTAAAATAACATGATCACCAACATTAATCAGCATATAGTTAAATTTAAAGTTAACAGCCTAAAGTTACTGAATGAAATGTGGACTCAGGATGAGCTTCAGGACTGTGAAGCTTTGAGGTGTTGATGGACTCGATCGACTCCATCTGTGTTTTAATCATCGTTCTGAATCACATCTGGATGTAGTCTTTGACAAAAGCTTGATTTTCTCAAGTTTATGCTCAAAGTGTTGCTTTTTTATGAAACTTGCCCACATTCAAGTGTTGATAAAAAAAGAATGCATGAAGCTAGAATAAAATATTCTTGGGGAAAGAGTTAATATAGAGCAGTGATTAAAGTACCTGTGCATTAAACAGTTGAACACACACCTTCCAGCCAATCAGAATGGAGTATTCAGACAGACCATGGCCTAATCCTAACCACTGACTCTGCCGTAGATTAAGTCTCTGTTTCTGATTGTGAAGTTCCTGTTTTTCTGAGCTGTAGATCCTGAACTGAGACTGAAGAGTGTCATTGAATCAAACATGAATAAATACAGAGATTAACAGAAATCCATCGTAGCGACGGAGAACTTTAATTGCAGGGTTCCCACCTGTCCTTGATGTCTTAAATTCACTTTTCATAATTTTAAGGCCGTAAATAGGCTTACATTACTCAAATAGTGTAATGAATGTCTTAATTTTAGTTTGAATATGTCTTAAATTAAGGAAAGACGAGGTGTATTCACCCTGCTGAGGGGGATGTGATAAAGCCTGGAGTGGAGGATGTTCCTCTCTCACTCTAAGCATTCTGTTATCACTCCGCTCCGGGTCCACTCCGGGTTTTACATTCCCGCTCCCGGGAAAAACTGCTCCGTGTTAACTCCATTTTAAAGGTTATTCTAATATGTTTATTTTTTTATATCATGAACGTCTGAACACAACTTTTAATACTATATGTAACGGTTTGGAAAGTATGCTACATGTTTAAAGGTGCTCTAAGCGAAGTCAGGCTTTTTTTAGGCCAAAATTTTTTTTGTCACATACAGCAAACATCTCCTCACTATCCGCTAGCTGGCTGTCCCCTGAACACACTGTAAAAAAACGTCTCTATTGACAGCCCAGGCTCCACAAATGGCAACAAAAACAAACAGCGGCAACCCGCTCCACGAAACAGTGTTCCAGCCAATTACCGACAAGAATAATTTGGGGGTGGGGTTAGTGCGTGTGCACATGAAGGGGGGTGTGGAGGAGAGAGGAGCATGAAGAGGGAAGTTAGAATTATAACTCTTTAAGTTTGATATGGCCGACACACGACCAAAGAGACTTCGTTCCGATGAACAGATTGCAAAAATGCAAAGAAGAGGGAAAAGGAGAAGGAACGCGCGAAGTCCTGGATTTACATTGGAAAAGCCTTTGAAAGGTGGCGAGATCTCCGCCGGCAGAAGGGCTTCCAATCCGACATTCAGGAGCTCTGTTTTTGCTGGACAGGGTAAATCCAGTTTGGTTTTTCTAAATGGACTTTCATGTTCGCCTAACAAACACAAGGATATAATTAGCAAGAACTAAGCAGTCAGCTCTAACTTTGGTGAATACAACATATAGGTTTATAGTAGCTTGCTATCGATCTCTATTGTAAATGATCAAGCAAACTCACAGTAGGGCGACAGTTTGTGTGAATGATTGTTTTCACTAACTGTTTGTTATGAATTTGAATGTTCATTTATAACCTATTGACAACTTTGACTAAATTTGTCTACGCTGGAACCGTTTTTTATGCTCACTGGGAAACGCGAAGCTAACGCTATCTTGCTATTATTGCGGCCTTGTATGGGAGCTAAAGTTATAACCTTTAAGGTATCTGGTCAGGTTTTGGGGAATATATATTCCATAATTAATAATTCATAAGGGTTTGAACCAGATAATTATTTACGCAGAGCTGAGCGCCTACGGAAACGCTACAAAAAGAAGGAACGTGCGAGGGCTAATTTCTATAAAGACCCATTCAAATTCGTAAAGAAGTTATTCACCAGTGAGAAGAATGGCACTTTAAAAACATCTAGGATTGAGCTAGAGAGATATTTGGAGGACACGCATACAGATGCAAAAAGGCATGAGCCTATGTCAATTCCATCAGACATACCACCTATCAACCCACCAGAATACCAAATGGAGGTCTGTGCACCTAAGTGGAAAGAGGTAGAGCAGGCTGTGAGAAAGGCAAGGGCTTCATCATCTCCAGGGCCTAATGGAGTTCCGTACAGAGTGTACAAGAGTGCTTCAGGAGTTCTGCGAATTCTGTGGAAATTGATAAAAGTGGCATGGGAAAAACAGGTTGTACCTAGAGCATGGCGCAGAGCAGGTGGAGTCTTTATACCTAAAGAAAAAGATGCTACAAGCATCAGTCAGTTTCGTCCTATTTCACTATTAAACGTTGAGGGTAAGATTTTCTTCAGCATTATTGCCCAGAGATTGTCCACCTACCTGTTAAAGAATGGCTTCATTGACACCTCAGTTCAAAAAGCGGGTATTCCAGGGTTCTCAGGATGCTTAGAACACATCAATGTTATCTGGCAACGAATTCAGTCAGCTAAAAAGGAGAGGAAGGAGCTCCATGTGACATTCCTGGATTTGGCTAATGCATATGGTTCAGTGCCACATGAGCTTCTTTGGGCAGCATTTGATTTTTTCAGAGTACCAATGTCAATAACAAATTTAGTTAAAGCCTATTTTGGAGATTTGCAATTCAGTTTCTCAACTCCAAAATTCAGCACTGCATGGCAATGCCTAGAGGTTGGAATAATGGCAGGATGCACCATTTCTCCACTGGCTTTTACCATGGCGATGGAAGTAATCATGAGGGCATCAAGATGGGTAGTAGGAGGAGAGCGCTTGGCTTCTGGGATGACAACCATGACTACAACAGTAGCCTGCACTAATCGGTTATTGGGGAAGTTAACAGATAATATTGAATGGGCACGAATGAAATTTAAGCCCTCTAAATCAAGGAGCATCTCGATAGTTAAAGGAAAGGTAGTAGATAAAACATTCTTCATTAATGGTGAGGCAATACCAACAGTTTCTGAGAAGCCAGTGAAGAGTCTTGGGAGATGGTACGATGGGGATCTAAAGGACACAGTTCGGGTGGGAGAAGTTAGACGACAAGTAGTGGAAGGGTTGAAGAGCATAAACAGCTGTGCTCTACCTGGTAAACTAAAACTCTGGTGCTTTCAGTTTGGTCTACTGCCGAGGTTGCTGTGGCCACTGACCGTGTACGAGGTTTCTTTGACAACAGTGGAGAAGCTGGAAGCGTTGGTAAGTTCATACATCAGGAAATGGTTGGGAGTTCCACGCTGCCTCAGCAGAGTAGGACTTTATAGTAAAGGAATATTGCAGCTGCCAGTCTCTGCTTTAACCGAGGAGTTCAAGTGTGCCAAGGTCAGACTGGAAATGACCTTAGTAGAGTCACGCGACAAATGTGTAAGGGAGGCAGCCCCTGTGTTAAAAACTGGTAGAAAGTGGTCAGCAAAGAAATCTGTAGTAGAGGCAAAGGCTGCCCTTCAAATTAGGGATATCGTGGGACAGGTACAGCATGGAAGAGGGGGTTTTGGGCTCAGTTTAGCTCCTCCTAAATGGCACAAGGCAGGCCCAGCTCAAAGGAGGAAGCTGGTAGTCAACGAGGTGCGACAGCAGGAGGAGAGGATGAGGTGTATAAAGGCCATTTCACAGGCCAAGCAGGGAGAGTGGATGAGATGGGAGAGTGTGGAACAACGTAAGATGGGCTGGCAAGACCTTTGGTCAATGGAAGAGAGTAGGATCAGTTTCCTTATTAGGTCAACATATGATGTTCTCCCATCACCGCAGAACCTAAACCTCTGGGTAGGAGAGGATCCCTCTTGTCCTTTGTATTCATCACCTGCCACATTAACCTGTTAACCTGCAACCCCATTTTTGAAAAATCCCCAGATATGGCATTCCCAAACTGAAACAGATACAGTTCATGAACCCTTTGTACTAAAAGCACAAGTAAGATCTCATTTGAAAGCTGACACCTGGAAGTTTATTGTAAAGGTAGAATTAATTATTGTCATAATGAAAAAAATAGTTATAAATAGCTTCAAAGTTTTGTAAAGTTATTATACATTTATTTTTATGAAACATATTCATGAAAATAAAATTGAAGTTGGCATTGTAGCAATCTAGAAATGCACTGCAGCTAAAGCCACATGTCTGGCCATGTTATATTTAAAATCTGAAGATGATAAGTCTAAAACTCTGTATTTAGTTCAATGTTTTTCAAGATCATGTCATATGACTTTATTTTGATTAGACTGGGGTTTATTGTCATCTTATAAGCATCTATTCAGTCTATTGCCTCTATTGTTTTGTGATGCAAAAACGAGTCCCATTCAGTCTCAGGCTCCCCTGCACATATTCACACCTCTCCAGCCTGTTTATTGCTCTAAATATGCTTTTCTTTTGTCTGCATTATAATCACTAACGACTAGCAATTCACACTGTTTCAATCCCTCATTTATTTTATAAAAGTTCTCACTTCACAGTGAAACTGTATCAAATGCCCTTTTTGAAAAACGAAACATTTCAGTAAGAATTCTTATTTAGAAAAAAAAATCATAAAAATTACATCGAAGTTAGGTAGCAGGTGCTCAGTACTAGCTAGCATGTTAGCTTAGCACACCATCAATACACGACAATTTATGAGAATAAAACTATGTTTGTGCTCCAACTTACTTTATAGCGCAAGTCGAGTGTTTTAAATAACTTTCTGTAATCTGATGTGGCTTCAGATAAAAAAATCAGATAGAAAATATATTATTTTATTGTATTCTGCACAATTTGAAAGTCTATCTCGATTAGCATTACATTATACATATAATCTATTATTATGAAAATACCTGACATGACTCGAAGAACACAGGTAAATCAAATATAATTGCAATCATGTTTATTGTCTTCAAAACATCTTTATCTGCACTTTACAGCGATCTCGGATAGCTTTGTTTATGTGTCAGGACTTCCTGAATGTCACATGATTATGGCTCTTCTTCATGTGATCCATATATGGACTTTACTGTCCAACAGCGCCCCAGACTTCAGTATGAATGGATAACAGTACATCAGAGTATACAGCGCTCAAAATGATTACATCGACGCATGTGGGTATAAATTCAATAAATATTATTCCTGTCTATAGAAGTCTGATGTAAACCTATGAGAATCTATCAATATTTCTCCAAATCTGCACATGTTTGAGCTAAAAGCCCTGAGGGACGTTGTTTTGTCAAGTGCTGTCATGACGATCGCACGGGGTGTTTTTTCTGAATAAGAGCAGCTGACGCTCATAATTCATATTAAAGGTAACGACTCATTTTTTTATTTCATAACTCCTGACACAAATTAAGACATAACTGTCACTATAAGTTTCACAGAATACAATAGTGGTCAAATACTGAAACTTGAGTCTTATATCGATTTAATGATGTATAGTTTGTCAAGTTAATCACATTAAATATGATAGTAACTTTGAACTACTTAAAAAAAAAACGCTTCAGAGCGCCCACGCACTGGTGACGGTTAACAGGTTAAGGCACATTTTGACAGGATGTAAGGTGGCTCTTAGCCAAGGTCGGTTTACTTGGCGCCATGACCAAGTACTGCGATGTTTGGCTTTAGCATTAGAAGGCAAGCGTAACATGACCAATAAGTTGCCACCTGTTCTAGCAAAACATTACACGCAGAAGACAATATTCCTCCGCCCAGGCGAGCAACCACCAAGAAAAGGTGTTAACACCAATTCTCGCCCAGGACAACTGGAAGCTGCTGGGGACTGGAAGATGCTGGCTGATCTTGACCAACGGCTTATTTTTCCACCTGAGATTGCCACCACTAACCTACGACCAGATATAGTTTTGTGGTCTGGATCAGCACGCATTGTTCAACTGATAGAGTTAACAGTGCCATGGGAGGATGCGGTAGATGAGGCATATGAGAGGAAGAAACTGCGGTATGCTCATCTGGCCACTGAAGCAGAACAGCGAGGATGGAGAGTCCAGGTTTATCCAGTGGAAGTGGGTTGTCGAGGTTTTGTGGCACACTCTACAACCCGGTTCCTCAGAGACGTCGGATTCAGTGGCCAAGAGTTGCGTCGCACAGTAAAGAACTTATCTGAAGCAGCAGAAAGGAGCAGCAACTGGCTGTGGTTGAGACGGAAAGATTCTAGCTGGCTGTGTACAGGCCGCCACGCTACGGTTTCGTAGAGTTCTTGAAAATTTGAAGAGTCTGTTGGTTTGTTTGTATACGTTCCTGTGGATATTGCGTGAATGACGGGTGGTTGGGTAGATATTGTGTTTTGCGGTAGGTGGTATGCCATACGGAACCGTTGCCACTGAAACTGCTTTAACGCACCAGTGGGGCTCGACAGCCTTAGTCAACGGGTTGGCGCGTATGGTTGGGTCGCGGAGAGATTGTGATATTGTGGTTAGGTCTCAGCAGCAGGAGGGATGTAGAGGTCAGTAAGCTGGGCTGAGTTGAGTGGGGGACGGAGGGGGGTGACTCTGGGACGCCAGAGTCACTGTCGAGCCCTCTTGAGGTGTCGTGGGCTAGTCGACGAAACACTGAGGACGGAAGGTGCCCACTTGAAGACCCTAGAGATGTCCCCTACTCTGTTCAATCCAGACGGTTGTCGTGCTGGTCCTGTAGTTGCAGCCGTCGCGTGCGCTAACGCGCCAAGTACACTGCTGCTGTTAACGCCGGACAGAAGGGGAGTCACACTACCTTATGGAAAGAAGCGTAAATGGATGGAGAAGCATAGTTTACTGTAAAGCTACGTCTTAGTTTTGCTTATCTTGGCGAAAGCCGAGTACAAATCAGCATGAAGTTTTAACATCTACTCTCGTGTAATGGAAATCAAATTACATGTTAAATTGCCCAAAAAGGGATAATATGTTCCCTGCATCTGCATTCATATATGTACCTAGACAATTAACCACAAAGGATTATAATTAATTGCATATGTAGACTATATTTTACAGACAGGTTAAAATTAGCTCAATTGTATATCAATACTTAATCAAAACGGATTATAATTAAATATTAATATATCATTTAGGTTTATCATATATCAACTCTAAGGATAGTCCCGGTGGAATTAATTTGTGATCTGATAATCCGTTTGTCCAGCAAACTGATCATGCGATCTTTATCAATTCTCACACCGAAATCATCTCAGAGATTCGCAGGAAAGGCAATTTCTGGCCATGAATACAACCTTCCTGTTTTACAAAGATAGCCTGCTAGTTAAAGTAACTTCATACTTTTAAAGCACGTAGCTTTGGATCATACATTAAAGGGACTTGTACATGAGCAAGAGACAGAATCAATAAATGAATATAATGTATTTTAATAAATGAAAACTACGTTACAGTTACTAACGTTACATGGGATAGATGTATATACAAACAGACAACGGACAAAACACGGAAAGAGATTGAAAGTGAAAGAAACAGGGAGTGAGTGAGAGAGAGAGAGAGAGAGAGAGAGAGAGAGAGAGAATTTGAATTTTAAACACCTTTTATTACAAATAACCTAATACTAATACATTCAGTTCCTACCTACAAGAGTACAAAAAAACATACACATTCAATATATCAAATATAAAACTCATTCCAAAATATGTGCAAACTGTAAACTCTCATTAATTATTTCACACAGAGCCCCCTTATAACACCAAATCAATTCAAAAGACATAAGATCCCCCATAGCCTTATAAAACCGAAAGTCAATTAAAATTCTGGATTTTACTAGGTTAAGAAACACAATCTGCAAATTAACACTTGAATTGCGTTCAATTCTTATTTTTCTAGTGTCATATATCGCCTTCTTTGCTTGACCCAGCAAAAAATTCAATAATTGACAACAAAATCGACATCTCCGGATGTATTTAAACCCACAAATAAACGTTTCCAAAGAAAAAGTCTCATCAAATCAACCAAACAACTCTTTAAAACCTGAAACAATGGTAAAAGCCTGTTACAATACACAAAAGCATGAAATATGTTCTCCTTCTGAAAACAGAAAGGGCATTCATCGCTATTATCATGGTTTATGACTGAAACAAGTGCATTCACGGCAATCGCTCCATGAAGAATCCTCCACTGTAAGTCACCCACTTTTTTTGGCAAAGGTGACTTGTATAACGCTCGCCATTCCGGCTTGACATCCTCTCCTAGATGGAGGACAGAACGCCAAGGCGTATCAACTCTTTTTATGCAAACACTTCTTATTCAGAGTTGACACAGTTTTTGTACAAAAATGTTCCAGACACTGGATTAGGACCCATTAACATCAACAAGTTAGGTTGTAAAAAAACACCTTCACATTCTTCAAAATCAGTCAACAGACACAAATCAGGAAAAGGGTCATTGCAGTCTGGAGTAATTAACCCTTCAGTATAATCTTCCAGCAGTTTAACTTCTTCTGACGTAAGTGCTGACTTCCATTCTCCAAGTAATTTGGCCGCTATGCGTTTCGATTTCAACCCCAACTGTCTGACGACCGCATCAACATTCTCAAAGTCCAGTCCAGCCAGTTTAAATAATTGTCCAAGCGTCAAAACTCAAGCATCAAGAAGAATATCACAAATTGCAGGGAGTGTCTTTCCATTTGACAAGTCCAAGCGCGATCCATGAACCAGCGGTTCTTTTAGCAACCAATGCAGTGAGGTCATAGAGCTGGGTCGCTGCACCTTGAACAACGACCAAACTTTAAATAGATTCCGATAAAAAATGGGCAACTTAGACAAGTCCATCCTTTGCGGATTCAACCAAAACAAAGATCTCTCAAAGTCCAGACTTCTGAAATTTCGCAAAATAACACAAGCAGCATGTTTCCAGTTTGAGTCTACTGGCCCAGTCAACAGCCTTTGGGCAAACTGAAGCCTAAAGGCTGCTATTCTGCTCTGTATATGCATTAAACCATGTCCGCCTTCTTCTTTGGGTAAATACAGAACGGCTTTCAGCACCCAATGCATCTTGTCCCAAAAAAAAATCAACTAAAATAGATTGTAATCTTGGCAATAAATCTCGTGGAGGATCTACACAATAAAATCGATGCCATAGAGCAGATGCAATTAAATTGTTTATAATCAATACTCGACCTTTATATGACATTTTAGGGAGCAAAAATTTCCATTTGTTAAGGCGACCTTTAAACTTCTCCACAATCCCTTCAAAATTCTTTTTCATAAACATTTCATCCCCTAAAAACACTCCCAAATATTTTAAGCCTTCCTTGGTCCAGGATAACCCTTCTGGAAGTGTTGATTCCATATTGTCCCAACTTCCAACCAAAATTGCTTCGCTCTTGGACCAATTTACTTTTGTGGCAGAAATTTTTTGAACATTTTTCAAGATCTCCAACAACACATTTACATCTCTCTGTCCATTAATTAGAATGACAATGTCGTCAGCATATGCCGATAACTTAAAAACATTTGTACAGCATGGGACACGTACTCCAGACACTTGTGCTCTTAATTTATTTAAGAGAGGCTCTATAGCCAAAGTATACAGCATTCCAGACAATGCACAGCCTTGTCTGATACCTCTAAATACTTTGAAAGGGGCACACAAAATTCCATTAATTTTTAAAATACTTTCGACATCATTGTACAACACTTTGATCAAGGAAATAAAACCATTGCTAAAACCAAAAGCTGTTAAAACATTCCATAAATACAAGTGCTCCACTCTGTCAAAAGCTTTTTCTTGGTCAATTGACACAAGGCCAAAGTCCAATTTTAAGTTTTTACCTATCTCTAAAATATCTCTAATAAAGGAAATGTTATGAAAAATTTTTCTCCCTGGAACACAATATGTCTGATCGGGATGAATAATTTGACTTAAAACTTCACTTAACCTACTCGCCAAAACTTTGGAAAGTAATTTGTAATCTGTACACAGCAAGCTCACAGGTCTCCAATTTTTTATCTCATTTAGATCACCTTTCTTTGGCAATAATGTAAGAACACTTCTTCTACAACTTAAAGGTAGTTGTCCATTAATCAAACTTTCATTTATTACTTACAATAAATCTGGGCTCACTTCTGTCCAAAACGTCCTATAAAATTCAACTGGTAGCCCATCTATTCCAGGTACTTTACCACCTTCCATACTTTGAAGTGCCTTTTCTAATTCCTCTAAAGTGACAGCTTTACTAAGTTCAGCATTTACTTCTTCAGATACTTGAGGCAGATTTTCAAAAAAACTCTCATCCTGCATTTCATCAAGCGTTAATTCACTCTCATATAATTTTTCATAAAAACTAACTGCCCTGTTTCTGATTTCAAAAGCATCTGACAACACATCTCCAGTCTCAGAACGTAAAGTGTGTATAAACCTTTTTTGCCCATTTTTTTTCTCCAAATTAAAGAAGAATTTAGAAGGTGCATCCATCAACTCTATATTCTGAAATCTTGACCTGACGAGAGCTCCTTGTGCAGTTACATCTAACAGGTCATTTAAAAAATTATTTTTCTCTTTAAAACTCTTGATAACAGTTAACTCTCCAGTGACTTCAGCAAGTTCTTGCAATTCCTTTAATTCTTTTTCTAACATTTCAATTGCACCTTTTCTTTCTCTTGTGGCATTAAAGGTATAATATTGACATAACTGTCTCACTTGTGTTTTCGCAAAATCCCACCACTGCTGTACAGATTGAAAGGAAGACTTTTTTTATCTAAATTCAATCCAAAAATCTTTAAAAATACCTCTAAAAAAAAGATCACATAACAGATTATTATTCAAGTGCCAATAAGCACTTTTTGGCTTAATAGAAACCACTGTCACATCACATTTTACTAGACTATGGTCAGAAAAACCAACTGGGATAATAGAACACCCCCTAAAAAAATTAAGTTGATGTTTATATCCATAGAATCTATCCAACCTCGCTAGAGATATCAGATTATCTTGAACATGAGTCCAAGTATACTGCCTTTGGTTGAAATTAAAAATTTTCCACACATCAGCAATCTCATTAGACTTCATCAACTCAATGAGTCTCTTTCGTGATGGCATATGAGGCTCGACATGATTCCTGTCTGTTAAGTTCTCCGTACAATTAAAATCCCCCCCTAAAATTAAAACATCCTCTGTGTTACAATTTGCTAATACATGACTCAGCGTATCTAAAAAACACATTCTTTCAATTGCTCTGGTAGGAACATACACAGAAATAAAAACAAAAAAACTATTCTCGAACTGGGCTCTGACTTTTAGCAGTCTACCCTTTAAAATCTCTTCCACTTGATATGAACAAGGAACAAAACTCTTAGAAAATAATATAGCAACACCTCCACTGGTGGAACTCAAATGACTTAAAATAGACAATCCATCAAACTCTCTTGCCCAATCACTCGCATTTATCTCATCACTATGAGTCTCTTGAGCAAATAAGACATGCACTTTTTTCTGTCTAATTGTTTCAAAAAGACGAAACCGCTTTTTACCTTCTCTTGCCCCATTCATATTCAGAGAAGCAATGCATATTTCTTCCATAAATGAGGAAAGAAAAAAGCAAATTAGACTCAACAAACACAACCCCACATAAATGCGTTTTTCATTTTTCATTGCAACTATTGGACTCTGGTTGGGCATTAAGCTTAGCAAGTATTTTCTTCAGACGATATACTTCTTGATTACTAAAACACCCTTCACTCCTATATATTCTTGCTTTATCAATGAACTGCAGTACATCAGGAAAAAACTCTTCGATACGAACTTTTCTCACATTCTTAGTTGCCTTCAAAAAAGATTTAATGTCGTCCGAACTATAACTCCTATTCGAAAAACCACTTAACGGCAAACTGCACTCCACACTGCACTCCGAAAAATCACTTTCACTTTCTGTATCTGTTTGGCTTAAATCGCGAACCGATCCTTTTTTTGCTTTCTGATCTGAAGGACGCTGTTCTAGCCTTCGCTTCAGTGGCGTTTTAAAAGCACAATCGTCCAACTCGGGCTCCATCACACTTTCAAGATTAACAGAAGATTTGTCTACCGTGTCCACAACACAGTCTCTATTCTCCACCTCCTTATCTTCACCCACAGTGACCACCATTCCTTCATCCTCCTCAGAACGATCCGCCCGCTGTACATCCACTGTCACTGTGACAGCCGCCGGCGCCGCTATCTGCACTGAACTCGGTCCAGGCACCTCATCCTCCGCGACTATCACAGCGACATTTCGATCTACATTTACAATGTTTCCATCTTCTAAAACCTGTAAAGGTCTCTCATTACTCTTATCTTGTCTACCTGGACATGCACGGATCATATGCCCCAATTCACCACAATTAAAACACTTCATGTTGTTTGTAGTGGCAAAAATTACGTAATTAAATTCCTCGTGTCGAAAATTTAAGGACAAATCCAGTTCATCAATGTTATCTTGTAGGATCATATAAACATAACGCCTAAAAGACACTACATGTTTCAAGAGAGGAGACTTGGTGCCAATCGGAATCATCTTTATAGGCGAGACCGTTTTTCCATAACGGGCAAGCAATCCGATCAACACTTCCTTTGGGATAAATGGTGGCACATTCGATAAAGTGACCTTTTTAGAAGGTGTAGACAAGGGAAGCACTGGTGTAAAAATACCGTTAATCACTATGCCGCTTTGTACTAACTGATTTGCTAAATCCACTGTTTTCACAAATACAACAACAGCGCTGTTCATACGGGACGCTGATACAATATTCTCATGTCCGACCGCTTCTCCCACCGCTAAACTGCATCCCTCCACACCAGCACCTGAGTCTATTTTTACACCATGGCGCCTTGTCAAAGAATTGAAACTTCCACCGCTGCCTGGGGTAGCCATGCTCCCAACACGTGGGAGCCGACACCCCGTCTGACACAACACTCACTTCCCTACTTCACAACTTAAATCTACAAAAAACAAAACCAATAAACAACTAACCAAAATATAAATAAATAAATAAATAAATAAGATAGAGAAGTATAGACCACTCGTACCTCACACAGCAGCCAAACGCTCGCTCACACTCACTCCGCCCACTCACCCGCACATGCGCACAGAGAGAGAGAGAGAGAGAGAGAGAGAGAGAGAGAGAGAGAGAGAGAGAGAGAGAGAGAGAGAGAGAGAGGAGATCCGTAAGGATCACAGTTTGGCAAAATTCACCTGGACAGTTAAACCTTTAAGAGACAACACGGAAAAACACAATCTTAATGCTGAAAGCTCGATAAAACGAATACTTGCACAGTTACTCTTTGTGTGGCTGCTTCGAAGGTATGAGGATGCGTGTTCCGTCTGGATCATCACGTGGTCTGCAGAGGTGTCTGCGGCGCGTACTTCAAAGGTTTAAAGCTCCGTTGACTTAAAGTTTACCAAAGAAACAATTCAGGCTACGTTCATTCCACTCGTCCGTGGAAAAGAACACAGCAGAATCCGGAACGGAAAAACAAAACTTAACAAAACAAAACAAAAGATCCCCGGAGGAGGATCACAAAGGAGTTACATGGTGATGCGAGGAAGAGGTAAGAGGTAAGAGAGAGCGAGAGATGCTTGGCGCGTCTCTTTAAGGCATTTTGGTTCACGCCTTCTCTCGCGTGAATGAACCAATCACCTGTGAGAAAAGTGCGCGGCAAAAGTGTTCCTTTGTCCTGTCGAGGCCTACTTTGCATGTTTTATAACAGTGACAGAAATGTGTTCAATTTTACTCCAGAGATGATAAAACATAGTAAAATACATTTCATCACAATCTGCGATATGGATTCAGCTAAGACAAACCGGGAGGTTTACATTGATGCCAAACAACAACATGAAAAGCATAGGAATTACAAAGATACAGCTTACTGCATAATTACACATACTTATGGTTCATTTAATACTACGATAAAATCACAGATATCCCACTATGACGTGGGCAAGCAGGTCCACTTAAAAAAATATCAAATATATCTCGGTAAAGTCTTTATATGAGGAGGTTAATGAAGGATTCATGTGTGTGTGTGTGTGTGTGTGTGTTAGGTGAAGGAACGAACTTTCGGCCGCCTGGCATTCCTTTCTTCGCAGAAAGGGGTGTGATCTTTTTTGAAGCTCGGCGAGTTCTAGTTTATTGGTGTTTAGGTAAACACTCTCATGCCGTAAAGGTGTCAAATGGCAGTTTTGACGCAGACTCTGTGGGGCCAGGCCTGAGTTACGGGTAGGAGTCAAATGTTAAAATCTTTCCTAAATGTAGAATTGAATGAGTCCCAACTGACACAGTCCAGATACCCTACAAACCTCAGGTGGCGAAAAGTTTTATCGTGTTTTTCTGGTAATGTTTCTCTTTTTCTGCATTCTGTTCTGCATTATATGAAAGCATTTATCTAAATTGGCGACATTACACCTTGAAGGTAGTATCAGTAAAACTACAGGAGGAGGGGACGGGATGAGGAGGAGGGAGGGTCTAGCTAGCCTCCGTTTTGTTTGACAATACTTCGAACATCAACAAGAAGTGACATCACCCGACATCGCTTAGAGCACCTTTAATAAATACAAATACAGTGAACCTGCCTATAGAGAGAAATGCATATTTTATACGGATTACATAAGAGAGTAGCCAGTTTCTTTTCGTTTTGACTTGTTGTGAAAAGTAGACATTTCAAGCTTTCTATGTGTATATTTGTATAAATCTGTAAAGTAGCCTATACGCTGAGTTTCAGTTCATTTATGAGACGCGCTCCAGTTCACGAGCAATGCAAGTGATCACGCCGGCGCCTCCATGTCCTCATTATTTTCTGCTATATTTGCTTCTCATTTATTAAATCTAGGCAATTGGTTGATGAAACCTTGAATAAAATTAAGATATAATTTATACAAAACAAAATTCACTTTAAAGAAAGGCTTTATACAAAACAAAACTTAACCCTCTGGGGTCTGAGGTGTTTTCAGGGTCCTTGAGATGTTTTGGTATGCACTGACGTTTCTGCTTTTTTCAGTTGCTTATAAACATATTAATGGCACAGGTGAAATTACACTCTATATAGCACACACAGGGCTACCATAATATGTGAACAACATGTTAATACATGTTTGTATTGTTGAGAGAATATTGTTTATGCGTGGTTATTGAAAAAACTAAAAAATAAAGTTTCTAATATAAGGCCACAAATAACATACTAAATATCTGTCCACAAGACTTTTGACTAGTGGATGTTGTCGCCTAGAGTTTTTGCTTCGAATTGATCTGAAAATCATTCTGCCTAATCATTCACATAAAACAATAGATTGTTTTAAATTGTGAAAAACATTTTTTTGTTTGCAAAGGCAATATGCGGATGGGCGGAACGGCCCAACCCCCTCATGAATAATTAGGCAGTTCTCACCTGAGCAGTCTGCATACTAATGAGCCTTTCATTCAGTGGTGTCACACAAGAAGGAATGCAAGGACAATATATATATATAAATAAATAAATATGTATACACACACACACATATATATATATATACTACCGTTCAAAAGTTTGGGGTCAGTGAGAATTTTATTTTTATTTTTTGGAGGAAAGAAATCAATACTTTTATTTATCAAGGAATAATTAATTTGATCGAAAGTGACAGTAAAGACATTTATAATGTTACAAAAGATTCTAACCCTAACCCTATTAATCAAAGAATCCAAAAAAAAAACAAAAAAAAAAAACTGTACAACTGACAGACCAACAACTGTTTCAACGTTGATAATAATAATAAATGTTTCTTGAGCATCAAATCCTCATATTATACTGATTTGTGAAGGATCATTTGACACTGAAGACACTGACACTGGTGATGCTGAAAATTCAGCTTTGATCACAGGAATAAATTACACTTTACTATATATTCACACAGAAAACAGCTGATTTACACTGGAATAATATTTAATACTATAACTGATTTTTGTTGTATTTTTAATCAAATAAGCGCAGCCATGGTTAGCAGAAGAGAATTCTTTTAAAAGTATTTAAAATCGTACCGACGCCAAATTTTTGAACGGTAGTGTGTATATATATACAAACAATCAAAATATAAATGAAAGCCAAAAGCACATTTTTAGTCACACCTTTTAGCCATCCACATACCATTTTTAGCCATCCACCGCGGTAAAAATAAACCAGTCGCATTTCAAAGTCGTTCGCGAAACGACCGCCAGGTGGCGCAAAGGGACATTTAGCAAAACGTAAGTGGGGCTAATGTCTGTAGCCTAAGGATGAAATACTACAAGTTATGGTAATTTCCAAATAAGCCTACAACAAACATTTATAGCCTACTCCTTGGTCATACAGATAAGATATAATCTTTTAAAACTGTAAAAGGCTAAAGTATAGGCCTACACTCACAGGCTAAATGAAAAAATAGCTCATGTGAGAAACAGACGTTTGGGTATTTCTCAGTGAGAAAATTCATAGCCGAGCAGTAGAACTTAGGGTTCATCATCAAGATGACACGGGTTCAAATCCCGCACAAACAAGGTCTGCTGTATTTTTTATATTTATTTAGATTTGTCTAGCTCTAAAACTCTGTTACACCATACAGTTTTTTTTTGCTTATATTTATAAAATACAATTATCATGCATTTCCATTTTACACTAAGGAAAAAAAATAGTATCCAACAGAACGACTTTGCATCTGTATAATAATAGGCTACCAATCGTAATTTCAAAAGCAGTTATGTAAAAAAATTAATTATATATAGCCTATATATATATATATATATAATATATATATACTATATAGGCCTATATATATATATATATTTTTTCAGGGCTGCCAACTCTCACGCATTGAGCGTGAGAGTAGGCTACTCACGCAATTGACCCAAATCTCACGCTCTCACACCACACCCCCGATTTCTCACGCTGAAGTGTCAACCCGGTCGGTCAAATTCCTAAAAGATAAAGTTTATCTATAGATCTACCTGTTGAGCCACTCGTGATCGACTAGTTATACCGCAAATTAGTTAAAATATCCCGTAATCTATCTAGACCGAGCGTGCATGCGAGACAGATATTGTGCTCCAAACCGTGCGCGCGCATGGCAGAGAGGTCTGTTCCCTACAACCTAGAGTTTTTAAAAACATGGTTTTAAGTAAAGTGTGATTTGCCAGGGGGGACTAGGATTTCCTTCTGGTCTAAACATCCCTGCTTCTGCTGAATTATTTTAATCCCCCCCCGTAATTTTTTGGTCATACAGATAAGAGTAGGCTTACATCGTTCAAAACTGTAAACTTGTATTCATATAGGCTAACGACAAAAACAGTATAGGCCTACAGAGGATCTACTCAAACATCCAATGTAAGCGCTTCCCAATGAGAAAATGACAAGACAAGGGTGAAAATCTCGCTCTATGTAGGCTAAATCGCCCTGAATTAAAATGTAAAAACAAATCAAATAATGTATTTGTCGAAATGTTGCGATATCGTTTCATTTAAGTTCATAATTATTCTATAAATGTTATTTAATTTAGCAGCATTACCACGAAGCACCGTGTTTCGATATTTATTTGAATAATACAAAATAAAATAAAAACTTAATTCACAAATTGCATGCCTTGTAAGGATCCAAAGATCCCTGTAGAATTTAATATTGAGTTGAACATTTTGTTGACAACAAATTAACATGCGTTTTTTCAGATTATATTTAGTTTTGCTTGGAAAAAGCTGGCCCAAACCAGTTTTATTTCATCAATTATTGAAATAATGAAATATTTAGTAATAAACTTTTGTGACAGAAATATCACTAGGCTACATGTAACATAAATCATTTAATTCCTTCATTATCAACACTGTCTAGAATAGCGATTTAAGTGTGAATTGCGACTTCTCTTTGTGTTAAGTCAGCCTCAGACTCCGATAGCCTGTGGGGGGGTTGGAGGGACATTGCTGGACAAAGGTGTTAATGTTCCTCTTTCATATGTAGAGTGTCGGATAGCCAGCCTGATGAGCAGGCAAAATTATTGTAAGGATAAATCTGTGTCCAAATGTAGACCCCATATCTTATTAAATTATAAATATTGTAATTTATTTATTGTAGCCTATTTAAAGTTTTTTTCACACAAAATTTCAATTGAAGTTATTGTAAGGTGAATTCAACAAGGCATGCTGTGTCTTTGAAGCAACAATTAAAGGTTAAATAATTTTTTCGTGATTTGTATGGCTGACACGCAGCGACATGTTACAGTATTATCAGCTGTATGATGTGTTTTTACCCTGAAATGATTAATTTCGAGAGAGATACCCAGCGCGCGCAGCGAGGGAGACTAAATAAACTTGTTAAAAAGAGATCCAGCGCGAGAGAGGCAAAGAGAAACGCATGTTTTTAATTTAATTATGTTTCTTTGGACAATTTTCGTTTTGTAGGCCTACTGTTTTAATTGTTTAATTTAGCTGTAATTTCTTTGGCAATACAAATTTAAAATGTCGCAAGAATAAGATTAGCCTAGTGTTTCTTATTTTGCATCGCAAAAGAAATAAACTCTAAACAAGATGCAACCCTGTTTTAAATTAAAAAATTTAAACCTTGAAATGTTCGAACTTGGTTTTTAAACTTAAGTAATTTTAGTGTTCTTTTACATTACACAATAATTTAGCAGACAGACGAGCTTCTTCATTTTCATTTTCTGATGCAATCGGCTGACAATCTTCCTTCATCAGTTTTTGTCGTTTGTGCAACGGCTGCGGTTCTACAGGAATGTAGCAAATTTATGTTGTAATGATAATCAAACAAAACTCTTGACTTTAAATAAGTAAACAGATATAAACAGTTACCTATTTAAGCATCAAGGTGGGAAAATATAAACGTAGGACAACATCGGTTAACAACATGTATGCTACATTGAGATACGATCTCGGGTCGATTGAAGCTCCTCGAAGTTCGTGTCGTTGCGTTGATCACTGAGCTGTCTTCTGTATGCTGTTAAAGATGTAAAGCCTCATTGATGTAGCCTAAATGTTTTTATTGCAATGTTTTATGTTGAAATGTTTTCATTATTTATTCAATTCCATTTCAGTAGCCTAATTTCAGTATTGTGATTATGAATTATTTTAACTACGTTTCACTTGTTAAATTCTTCTGCTACCAGCTTTCAATCGCTCTGAATCAGCGCGGTGCGGCAGCAGATTACGCATTAGAGAGAATAAACCGGAATAAACGAACACTTTTCAGAGTCTATGATTGTAGCGCCTCTTAGCGGTAAAAGGCAGCAAATACACCACACATTTTACCGCCGCGGTGGAACGGCTGATGTGGGCATTGTCATGGCTTGCCTCGACATTTGCGTTTGAATAGCGCGCGTCCTCCGTGGGCGTGTCAGATTAACGCGTAATGAAGTGTAATGAGCTGGGGAAAAAAATACTGACAGCACTCTCTTTTCATACAGATTGCATAAACTGAGAATATTTGTTTTTTTATATAAATTACTTCATTTAAAAGAAGAGAATTTAAGCTTCATAAAGAAAAACCTCTCGTGCCTGTGTGACAAGTAATCGCGGAGTTACAGTTAATCTTAGGACGCGTTTCAGAATGGACTTCACTGACAGAGAGAACGCAGAACTTGCATCATGTTTGTTTTTCTTTATTTGGTGAAAAGCACAACACTTTGTTTTTATTGTGAGTATCCACAAAAAAAAATAGAAACTTAACAGGATCTAATGATGTACAACACTTATATGTAAGATCAAAATTAACCGAGTATTTTGAGTCTCTTTTACACTGATAAGAAAAAAAGCGAGACAATCGCGCCGGCGCGATAGCCGACCCCAGGGGGTTAAAGGTTTTAAGTTTTCTCTGCAGAAACATTTTCTCCTCATATCCTGATAGCAATCACTCTAAGCAGTCTAAATGTATTTTTATAAATATATGTCATCTGTGAAAGGCGTAGGACCATAAAATGTTCGTTCAATCGTTGCGTTCGGTCCGAACGGTCCTATAGCATGTGTTCCCTGTCGGTCAGTGTGTGTTTGCACAGTCTTCACTCGGACACGCGCTTCACTCTATCGCTGTTGCGGAGACTCTATTCGCTCCGGTGAAATCACAAAACAGAATGCACACAAACGTGTCCCTGCTTGATATACAGCCACTGATGAACATATTCGGTTTCTATGGAAAAAAAAAAAATATACGAGTGAGGATTAGAACCCAGAAAGTTCTGCCTCTAGAGCATTAAAGGGTCATGAAACCCCCTCTTTCAGCTCAAGTATAGCTGCTCACAATCTCTTTGAAAAATGCAACTTAAATGGGCGTGGATGGCTGTGAGAAGAAGGGAGGGAGTGGGTGTGGTATGGCCATCACTGTCATCGCCAGTGTCCCATGCATATCGACTGTCACTAAAAAGCAGTGGTAAAACGTGAGGAAATGTTCATTTTTTTTTATAGCTGGCAAATTTAAAGTCTTATGAAATACACTGACACTTTATTATTGTCCTTTCAAAAGTAACTGAATGCCCTGCTACATATATTAGCCTACAGTAATCGTAATTCTATTTAAAACATATTAATGTAGGCTACATGTATAATTATAATGTCATTATAAAATATATAGTTGTTTATATAGACACTATAAATGCATATATTTGAAAATTATTAATTTTCCGCTTAAAAAAAACATTCCGTGCATAGCCTAGATCTACGCGCCCCCTGAACCCCATAATAAAGATGACTCTGTGGAGGTGGAGGACTTCTCATTTTAGACACACACACACACATACCTCTGAAGGGATAGAAAAGTCCTCGGGACTTGGTACCGCATAACTCGCAAGACGCAACCTGCATTGGTTGTCAACAAGGCGAAGTCCACCATTCTCCAAATGTTTGCGGCACACACTATAGTTTAGATGTGTCCGTGGTTGATGGCAAACCAACCGCCCAGAGCCAGAGTCTAGCCCTGCTCTGGCAGCATCGCGGGGAAACATTCAACCCACTTGGACTTTTGCACCACGAAAACAAACACTTGCGTCCAATGATTGCCTCTCTTATCTACTGCGCGATATCAAGGTTTGACATGTCTGTCATTGGAAAGATCCACGTGATGTCATGAATAATTAAGAGACAGTGTCTTCTCATAGGATATGAAAACTCAGTCTTGCAACGACAATGAGTTTGTTTTGGGGGAATATTAACTCAAATGGGCGTAATATTCATAAAATAATGAATATTTATATCGCATACACCAATTAAAATTATCTCAAATAGGGAACAGGTTAAACCTCACCATATATGAATAATTAACACGATTTCTCGTGGTAATTATTACTATAGGTCGATAAAACCGGATCAATTATAAAGGTACATTTTCATGTGATTCAAATTTAGTTTGTCACGCAATCTGTCCGTCCGCCGGACTGGAAACAAGACTTAACTATCACAATTTACCAGCCTGTAAACAACAAATAACTTCCCTCTGGCCATAAAGGAAAGATATTTTCGTGTAAGGCACTAAATTTAACAAGGTAGAGCTTGGCAACTTTAGATCGACATTAGCAGGGACTTCAAAATTATGGACAATAAGACAAAATCACTTCAAACGATTATGGAATTTAATAAACACATCTAAAGATTACATGAACTACTCAAGTAAATATGCATAGCAAAACAAACAATTACACAAAATGATTGCAATACGAAGTATTGGAGAGAGAAAGTTAGAGAGAGAGAGAGAGAGAGAGAGAGAGAGAGAGAGAGAGAGAGAGAGAGAATTTTTTGAATTTTGACAATCCTTTTTATTACACAAATATGACTATAAAAAACATTCACAAAAAAAGGTCACATATTTTTCAATCTAATACAAAAAAACCTCACATCAACACTTCTGAAATAACCAGTTCATTATCAACTAATGAACACAGCACATTATCACAGCACCACTCAATTTCAAAAATATTCAATGTTCTCATTAGTTTATAAAAATTAAACTCGATTACAAGTCGTGATTTTACCATTTTTTAAAAAGCTGATATAAGTTCTTGTTCTCCTTTCTGTTCAATTTTATTTCTCCTAGTTATATAAATGGCTAATTTTGCAATACCAATAATAAAATTAAGCAATTGACATTTGTATTTTTTCTTAATAGTGTACATTAGGGGTGTAACGGTACACAAAAATCACGGTTCGGTACGTACCTCGGTTTTAACGTCACGGTTCGGTACGTTTTCGATACAGCAAAAAGAAAGAAATGCCAGAGAAATTTCCGATTTGTTAAAAGAAAAAATATGTTTAAATATTCCTACATCTTGAAACTTTCAGGTTTATAAATGGGGGTAATCTTTGAAGGATGAACAAATAATGTTTTGGTAATCACATTAAAAATAACATTTAAATATATATTTATTTATATATTATTTGAGTTTTGAAGTGCTGGAAAAGATGTGTGAAGTACTTGAAAGCATTTCACTATTCCAGCCAAACTGGTTACAGTTAGTGTTACTATATTAAATCCATGGTGAATGTTGCTGGTCTGTGGACGTAAAGTATTACCAGTTCATTCACGGCACAATGTTTCTCCTGGTGTCCACGTCAGCACTGTTTGATCTAATAGAGATCTACGGTTAATAACGGAGAAATGTGAATGCTTCTCACTAGATCTCGCAGCGATGTTATTACTTCAGTGGCGAATTCAAATGTTTTCTTCACTGGATCTCTTAGCGCTGTGTTGTGACAGTGTCGCTTGATCGAGATCGGCTCGCGCTGCACAGATGTTGCTGGTCCGAACTGATAATGAGTAGCGCAGTTTTGTTCCGCAGTTTCGTTCCGCTTGCCATTTGATGTTGCGCAACTTTGTGGTGATCGCGCCAGCGCGAATTTTGTCGGCAGGAAAAATGGTCCAAGGAATCGTTCGGTTTGTATGCGTACCGAACCGGAAGCCTCGAACCGAAACGGTTCAATACGAATACATGTACCGTTACACCCCTAGTGTACATACAACCAAGAATAAAATCCTGCTTTGTAAAACATACCTCAAAAGATTCAAAAAGAAGCTCTAGAAGGCTAAACAAAAAAGAAAGTCTGTTACAAAACATAAAACAATGAAACACAGTCTCCCTTTCATTGCAAAAAGGACAATTCTCACTTACATTTGGGTTCAACATTGCCACAAAATAATTTACTGCTATAGCCCCATGGAGTATCCTCCACTGAAGATCACCAACTCTTTTAGGTAAGGGAGGTTTGTACAGAATCCTCCACACTGGTTTTGTTGTTTCAGTAATCTCTAAAGTGTCTCTCCATACAGTATCACTTCTATTCTTTAACCATTTTATATTCATCACTTTCACAATACTTCTGTACAATCCTTTCCCTTTAGCTTCAAAAAAATCAATTTGCACATTTCCTTTTTCAACCAGGGATTAATATCGTTAAATGAAATAAGATCAGGTACAATACTTATATCTGGAAAGAAATCTTCGCAGTCTGGAAATATACATTTCTTATTATACTCTTCAAGTAAAGTTATTTCTTGTACATTCAAAGCCCCTGCAGTTTATCTAAAAACCGTTAAATGTATCGTGCAGATTTTACCTTTAAAAAGGCTGAAACTGCTTCTACATCTTTAAAATCAGGACCTGCATTATTTATAATGTCTTTCAACTGTAGAGATCCACTTCTGTACAACAAATATTTAAGACCTTATATTTAGTCCCCAGATACATCGAGACGTGCTCCACACACAATGGGCTCTTCCAGGAGCCAGTACAGGGACATTAAATGGTAAATGGTAAATGGACTGCATTTATATAGCGCTTTCACAGACCCAATGGCCACCAAAGCGCTTTACATTTTTGCCTCACATTCACCCATTCACTCACTCATTCATACACCGACGGCGGTTCCATCCATTGAGGCTTAAACAGACTGCATATTTTAAAGAGACTTCGATAGAAAGCAGGAACTCCTCTAAAATCAAATTTTTTAGAATCCATTAAAAACAAAACATTGTCCAGGCCGAGTCCACTTATTCTGCGTAAAATGCATTGAGCCACTGGTCTCCATACCAGTCTTTCAGTTCCCAGCATACATTTCTGCACAAACTGAAGACGATAAGCAGCACATCTACTTGCCAAATGCACTAGACCTTGGCCTCCATCCTCTTTAGCCAGAAACAAAACGCTTTGGGGGATCCAATGCAAGTTGTCCCAAAAAAAGTTCACAGTTTCTGCTTGAATTTTTGGTAGGAGACCAACAGGAGGGTCAACGCATGCAAGTCTATGCCAGAGGGAAGAAGCCGCAAGATTGTTGATAATGAGTGTGCGTCCTTTAAAAGACAACTGAGGAAGTAGCCATTTCCATTTTTTCAAACGTCCTGTTACTTTATCTGCCATTCCTTCCCAGTTCTTCTGCATGAAAACTTCATTGCCTAAGAAAACACCAAGATATTTTAACCCATCTTTTTGCCATACTAAGCCTCCTGGTAGAATGGGATTTCCTCCTTCCCATTTTCCAATCAATAAAGCATCACTTTTCCCCCAATTTACAGTTGCTGAAGAAATATCTTTAAAAGCATTAACAACTTCTTGTAACATTTCAACATCATTACTATCATTTACAAAAGCAATAACGTCATCAGCATATGCAGATAAATAAAAAGCATTATTACACTGTGGCACTGTTAGACCCTTTAACATGTTTCGTAACATAGAAAGCAGTGGTTCTATAGCCAGCACATATAATAGCCCAGACATGGCACAGCCTTGTCTAACCCCGCTCTGTACTGTAAAGGGGGCACACAAACTACCATTCATTTTGATCACACTCTCAATTTCACAATACATTGTTCTGATCATACCAATAAAACTTGAATTAAACCCAAAAGCTTGTAAAGTATGGCACAAATAATGGTGTTCAACCCGATCAAATGCCTTCTCTTGGTCTAGAGAAATAAGGCCAATATTTATACCAAACAACTTTGAAACTTCTAAAACATCTCTTATTAGAGTTATATTATCAAAAATGTATCTATTTGGTACACAATATGTTTGATCGTAGTGTATCACCTTCCCTATTATTTTACTCAATCTTGTAGCCAAAGTTTTGGACAGGATTTTGTACTCTGAGCACAAGAGAGAAACAGGCCTCCAATTTTTTATATTTTGAAGGTCACCTTTTTTGGGCAATAGAGTGATAACTGCCCTTCTGCAACTGAGCGGAAGAAACCCATTAATAAGGCTTTCATCAAACACTAATAAGAGATCTTCTCTTAAAATGGGCCAGAAAGTTTTATAGAATTCAATGGGTAACCCATCGATCCCGGGGGATTTCCCATTCTCCATACTCATCATTGCTGTGTACAGCTCTTGCTCTGTCAAAGGTTGTTGCAAACTTTCATTGCTCTCTTCATCAAGTTTTGGCAGACCTTCAAAAAAACTACTAAGTGTCATCTTTTCATTTATCAAATCAGCTGTATATAATTTTTTATAAAACTGTACAGCAACTTCTCTTATCTCAGAAGTTTTAGTTAATTCCTGTCGTGTATCAGAGACCAAGGAATGATTTATTCTGCTTTGACTGTTTTTTTTTCTCCATACTGAAGAAAAATTTGGAAGGTGCATCCATTTGTGTGACTTTCTGGAAACGTGAGTGAACCAGCCTTAATGTGCCTTAATGTCCAACAGGTTTGCAAATAAAGTTTTCTTTGATTTCAGAGCTTCAATGTGTTCTTTTTTGCCTGTAGATTCAGACAAATTGTACAAATCAACTATCTCAGTCTCTAAAATATTCAATGATCTAGTTATTTCTCTTGTTACATTAAGAGTGTATTGCTGGCAAAAGTTTTTAATTTGTATTTTACCGCAATCCCACCATTGCTGTAAAGAGCTATATAAGTGCTTTTGTTGTTTAAAAACATCCCAGAAAAAAATAAAAGAATCTTTAAAATGTTGGTCATCAAGCAAAGATGCATTAAAATGCCAATAGGCACTGCTTGACTTCACATGGCTAACTAGAACAGAACAAAGAACCGCACTGTGGTCCGAAAAACCTACAGGATTAATTTGACAAGATTTAAAAATATTGAACTGGTGCTTAAAGCTATAAAACCGATCAAGACGTGCCAAAGACAATGAATTATCTTTACAATGAACCCATGTGTATTGTCTTAATTTGTTATGCATACATCTCCAAATATCACAAAGATCAAAAGTTTGAATGAGTTGCTTGATAACTCTTTGAGATGCAACGTGGTTCTAAATGATTTCGATCTATTTTATCACTCTCGGTACAATTAAAATCTCCACCTAAAACTAAAACATCATCTGTATTTAGGCCTTTCAGAGTAGTGTTGACTAAATTTAAAAACAAAACTCTTTCCACTCCACTATTAGGAGCATAAATATAAAAAATAAAAAAAATAATTTTTTTCAAATTTAACGATAACTTTTAAAAAACGACCTTTTTCAATTTCAACAAATTCATAAGATACTGGAGTCATATTTTTACTAAATAAAATTGCAACACCTCCACTAACAGAGGATTTATGACTAAGGAAAAGTTGTCCTCCCCACTCTCTTTTCCAATCCACCTCATTTCTTTGATCACTGTGCGTTTCTTGTACAAACATGACATCAACAGACTTCTGATTTATAAATTCATACAACATCATCCTCTTACGAACTTCTCTAGCTCCATTTAAATTGAGAGTTCCAATTTTTAGCTGACTCATAGTTTTATTTAGGTTCAACAAGAAACTAAGATGAGAAAAAAACAGAGAGTGTGCATACGGTAAAAAAAAACAAGCTTAGGGATTTAAACCATGGCATTCTTCTCATCTCTACTAGGAATTTGTTTTTTTAACTTGTTTACAAACTTCCGTAAACGGTACACTTCGAGATCTGAGAAAGCCTCGTTCTTTATCAAATATCTGGTGTCTTTCACAAATTGTCCACGATTAGGAAAATAATCCTCAATCTGCACGCCTTTTAGCCCTTTCGTTTCCTGAAGAAAAACACTAATGTCTTCAGCTTTTACCGCTTTTACCGCTTTACCGCAAAACATTTACCGCTTCATTTTGGGAACAAACAGAAATCTCTGAACACACAGAAACGCTAGAATCAGAATCATCATCATCCGAAGCTATGATTTCATCTTCAGCTGCGTCACTTTTTTTTACTTGTTTACTGATTTTATCGTTGCGACTCATTCTTCTTTTAATTGGAGTTTTGAAAGTAGATTCAACTTCCACATCCAATTCACAGTCATTCAATCTCAGATTTTCCTGTACAATTTCTCTGTTTTGTTCTACAAACGCCGAAGATAATGTACTCAACCCCACCGCGTTCTCGGCCACCAGAGACTCCGCCACAACACCTCCATCATCAGCAGGAGAACAGGACGCCCGCGCCTCCGCGCTGTTCGCTCCCTCGAGCGGCTCGATCAGTGTAATCGCGGGAGTCGCCGCTGCACTTGTCTCAGACGCGCTACTTTCATCGACAGCGCTCCCTGCTTTAACTGCATCAATCAGCTCTGTGTTTTTGTTCACTTTATCTGGGCAATTACGACTGAGATGCCCGATTTTCGAACAACCAAAACATTTGATCGTCGTATCAGATGTTGCGAAGACAGCATAATCAAAGCCTTCTATTTTAAATTTAAAAACCAGGTCAAGTTCATCTTCGCCATTCTTCAGAATCATAAACACCTGTCTCCTAAAAGACACGAGATGTTTTACTAAAGGCGATTTACATCCGAGCGGAATTTTTTTGATGGGGGAATCTATCTTTCCATAACGGGACAATTCCTGCACAATTATCTCATCTTTCACAAAAGGAGGGACGTTTGAAATCATTATTTTCTTGGCGGGAGTACTCAGAGGAAACACAGGCGTGAGTGAACCTTTGATTACGACACCTTTTTGCACTATTTCGTTCGCCTTCTCAGTAGTGCTAAAAAAAGCACAAACGCATTATTCATTCGCGAAGCGGACACAATGTTTTCATGACCCACAACATCTCCTACAGCCAAACAAACATCTTCCATGTTAGCGCTTGAATCAATCTTCACTCCATGACGCCGAGTTAAATTTTCAAAAGCCATTGTGTTTGGAGTCGCCATGCTTCCCAGCAAATGCTGGAAGCAGACTATCCTCACAAAAACAAAACAAAACAAAATACCTCAAAAACAAAAAAAAAACACAAACAAAAAACACTTACAAGAAAAAAGAAAAAGTTCGAAAAAAGCACTCTTACCAGCCACAGTCGGCTACCACTCACATTCACACTCACCACGCTCCGCCCACTCACTCCCAGCATGCACTCGAGAGAGAGAGAGAGAGAGAGAGAGAGAGAGAGAGAGAGAGAGAGAGAGAGAGAGAGAGAGAGAGAGAGAGAGAGAGAGAGAGAGAGAGAGAGGAGATCCGTAAGGATCACAGTTTGGCAAAATTCATCAGAGAGAGAGTGAGATCTTCTCAGGACAGAACAGTTCAAACAGTCATTTCATACAAAGAGACTCCTGGTTTGTACTAGACAACCTTAAACAGCAATTATTTAGATTGTAACGTTTACTTGCTTTGAGATGATGGCTCTTTTTTGTGCGGCTGGTTTGAAAAGAAGCGTGAGCTTGATGTCCGAGGTTTCTTCTGGGCGGAGGTAGATGTTGCGATCGCGGAATATGATTTATTCTTAAATTCGTTTCGTTCGTGAATACACTGAACGAAGTCAAACTCTCAACGGAGATAGAGCAATAGAAAGGAAAACTTAGATAAAAACGAAGAAAATAAACGAAGAACTCCGGTTGGAGTTCTTATTAAAGAATGGACCTCTCTCTGGCGTAGAACTGCAAAGGGAGAATGTGGCGGTCCATGTTTTAAACGGAGCGGAGACACACCTTCCTCACACGCTTGGTCCAATAGTTTGGAAGGAGGCGTGGCGGCAAACTTCTGTGTTTGCGGAAATACACGCCCTCTGGGTAATGCGCAGGGGAGATAAAACTTGTTCAAAAACCCTTCTAAACTGGTATTAATAAAAGCATGCATCATATTACATTTTGAGTTAATCGTGAAACACAACAAAAAAACATTTTTATACATTTAAAAAGGTGATTTTTAACCACACGTGGTCACGAATGATTGTCTCTTTGTGTGTGTGTGTATGTGTATTCAGAGTTCATTGAACGGTGGCGGCGGGGTGAACTTGTGATCATCTTCAGTTCCGTGTATGTGTGTGCGTTCTTTGAATTGATGAGTTTAAGTCTGGATTACAATGGCCAATGGTCTAAATACACAAGGTTGTCTGTGTTTGTGCGGTGTCGTGCAGAGGGGACACCACGGGATCTCCGGCCAGAGAGGCGCCCCCGGTTGAGTCACATGTGGTAACACAGAGGGTCCTGTGATTACTTATCAGAGAAAAACGCCGCGTGGGCACATCTGGCATCGGTAATTCAATTAAGTCCAAGCACCTTTTGCTTCGGGTGCAGTTCATGAAGAGAGAGAAGCTTGTGTGTGAATCAGTAACTTAATTAAAAGTCACATGACATCTGCTTTTTGTCACAGTCTCTGAATTGAAAGAATGCAAAACCAGCAATTTAGGCAAATGGTAGACCTGATCATGTGCCTGTTGCTACAGTCTCATTAATAATTATGAGACACCGATGAGTCATCAATGCACTCACAGTGCATCGACACGATGAAGATTTTAAACCCGGAAGACGGAAAAAAACCCTAAAATTTAACCCTTTTAACCCTACTATTAAATCTAACAGATGCTAACATTGTCTTCAATAGTGTTCAACACACATACCTCTGTTAAAATCTCAGAAAATTTGGTTTGGGGTTTCATGACTCTTTAAAGCACACAAATAAAGGATGCGGATCTGCATTTATTCACATGAAAATTCACAGCACTAAGCATATATGTTAGTAGATCTCATTAAATGACAAATGTACCCAAAATTACGCATTGTAGAATGAAATTGATTTCTGGACATCGTAATGTTATTTTTCCCGAAAATTGTTATTGTACACATGTATTGTATCTGATTTAACATTGTATAGCAATGTTTATGTGAATGTTTTACTGCCTCTAGAAATCACATTTGTAGTTTACACTTTTTATTCTATGTTTGCAGCTGGTATCAGTTCACTATGTATCTTTAATCTCTACAGGTTGATGGAGTGTGGTGTTACAGATGAAGGTTGTGTTGCTCTGGCTTCAGCTCTGAGATCAAACCCCTCACACCTGAGAGAACTGAATCTGTCTGAGAATAAACTAGGAGACGCAGGAGTGAAGCTGCTCTCTGATAGACTGAAGGATCCTCACTGTAAACTGGAGAAACTGTGGTAAGATTGTATAAATGTGTCAACATCCTCCATTTTCTGGTCAATGGTCAAAGGAAACAAAAACAAGAAAAGAAATTGACTGATAGATAATTTTGTTGTTTAATCTTCATTAGATTGTTTCCAATGTTGTAAGAGTTTTTATAACTAATACTTATATGTAATGGATAAACCGTGGCTAGCTGTGCATTCAGGGCGATACAAGACCCTTCTGTTTCAGTCCTGATCACCCTGTCAGGTTTATTCTGTGAGGAGAACCATTTGAATATATATTATCCTGCTTATTATACATCTACGTGCCACATAAGTAAATATTTGGATACAAAGTATTAATTTGACTTTAAATATTATATTATCAAGAAACTCAATGCTTCTGCAAAATAAAAATGTTCCTAGCAAGCAGATTTGAACCAACACAAATGAATAAGCTCAAACAAGACGTCCATTTATGATATAATATAAAGTCATGACACTTATTACACGGCTTTTCACTAAATTAATAATTTTGTGGACATTAAATATTTATTTGAGTTGAAACTGTTTCAAAATCTTACATGGGGCTGCACGATTAATCGAAATGAAACCGCATGCGATTTGGCAAAGCCTGCGATGATTTACGGCTCTGTGATCAGTAGTAAATGCTGCTCCATCTGAAGGCCAGAGGGTGTCTCACACACACACACACACACACACACACACACACACACACACACACACACACACACACACACACACATCATATCCATCTGAACATCAGAGGGCATCTCACACACACACACACGCCAATTATTCCCCGCCGCAAAAGTAGAACACACACATCATTCCAGGAAATCCCTATGGGCATCATACTGTCGCTGTAGCTGAATAAACAGAAGATTGAAACGCTTTGATTGATTTTAATGACAGATTAATGACCATTGCGATCGAATTTTACCTCCGACGAAACTCTGGCAGTGTCAGAAGATTTGTCTCTCAGTCCTGCAGTGATTCTCCTACGACGACTGTCAAATTGTCTTCGTTTTTCAAGACTAGCCATGACCAAAATGAAAGTTAGAGATTTCTTTGTAGCCATCAGTTCAATCCCGCGTGTAATGCAGCTCACATCGCCGAACGTGTCATTGATTGATGTAAAACTCTGGATGAGTTTTCTTGCATGCGTCCATTTTTAACGCGTCTTGACTGCCGTACAGTCTGACATCAATGACAACTGAGATCTCACAGTGTGACATGGCTTATAGCGAGGATCATGTTCGTACAGTCTGACAAGCAACAGTCGTAAAGGACGATAATAAATCACACAGTGTGCACCGGCTTTAACTCTCTGGGGTCGGCGGTCTCGCCGGCGATACCAGCTCACTTTTTTCCTTATCAGTGCAAAAGAGACTCAAATTACTTTGTTGATTTTGATCTTACATATAAGTGTTATACATCATTCGATCCTGTTAAGTTTGTATTTTTTTTGTGGAACCTCACAATAAAAACAAAGTGTTGTGCTTTTTGCCAAATAAAGAAAAATAAACATGATGCGCGTTCTGCGTCCTCTCTGTCAGTGCAGTCCATTCTGAAACGCGTCCTAAGATTAACTGTAACTCCGCGATTACTTGTCATACAGGCACGAGAGATTTTTCTTTATGAAGCTTGAATTCTCTTCTTTTCAATGAAGTAATTTATATAAAAAAACAAATATTCTCAGTTTATGTAATCTGTATGAAAAGAGAGTGATTTCAGTATTTTTTTCCCCAGCTCATTGCACTTCATTACGCGTTAATGTGACACGCCCACGGAGGACGCGCGCTATTCAAACGCAAATGTCGAGGCAAGCCATGACAACGCCCACATCAGCCGTTCCACCGCAGCGGTAAAATGTGTGGTGTATTTGCTGCCTTTTACCGCTAAGAGGCGCTACAATCATAGACTCTGAAAAGTGTTCGTTTATTCTCTCTAATGCGTAATCTGCGGCTCATTCAGAGCGATTGAAAGCTGGTAGCAGATGAATTCAACAAGTGAAACGTAGTTAAAATAATTCATAATCACAATACTGAAATTAGGCTACTGAAATGAAATTGAATAAATAATGAAAACATAAAACATTGCAATAAAAACATTTAGGCTACATCAATGAGGCTTTACAAGAGCATAAGACATTAGTTTTAACAGCATACAGACGGTAGCTCAGTGATCAACGCAATAACACGAGCTTCGAGGAGCTTCAAGCGACCCGAGATCGAATCTCAATGTAGCATACATGTTGTTAACCGATGTTGGCCGACAGCGTTTATATTTGACCACCTTGATGCTTAAATAGCTAACTGTTTACTTATTTAAAGTCAAGAGTTTTGTTTGATTATCATTACAACATAAATTTGCTACATTCCTGTAGAACCGCAGCCGCTCCACAAACGACAAAAACTGATGAAGGAAGATTGTCAGCCGATTGCATCAGAAAATGAAAATGAAGAAGCTCGTCTTTAGTCTGCTAAATTATTGTGTAATGTAAAAGAACACTAAAATTACTTAAGTTTGAAACCAAGTTCGAACATTTCAAGGTTTAAATAAAGTGTCAGGACAGTTTTTTTTTATTTAAAACAGGGTTGCATCGGGTTTAGAGTTTATTTCTTGTGCGATGCAAAATAAGAAACGCTAGGCTAATCTTATTCTTGCGACATTTTAAATTTGTATTGCCAAAGAAATGACAGCTATGTTACACAAGTCTACAAGTCTATTTAGTCTCCCTCGCTGCGCGCGCCGGCCGGGTCTCTCTCGAAATTAAGCATTTCAGGGACAGGGTAAAAACACATCAGCTGATAATACTGTATATGTCGCTGCGTTATTCGACACTCTCCATATGAAAGAGGAACATTAACACCTAGGCCTATTGTCCTGCGCGCACGATACAGCACTGAACTGTCCCTCCAACCCCCCACAGGCTATCGAAGTCTGAGGCTGACTTAACACAAAGAGAAGTCGCAATTCACACTTAAATCGCTATTCTAGACAGTGTTGATAATGAAGGAATTAAATGATTTAAGTTACATGTAGCCTAGTGATATTTCTGTCATAAAAGTTTATTACTAAATATTTCATTATTTCAATAATTGATGAAATAAAACTGGCTTGGGGCAGCTTTTTCCAAGCAAAACTAAATATAATCTGAAAAAACGCATGTTAATTTGTTGTCATGAACAAAATGTTCAACTCAATATTAAATTCTACAGGGATCTTTGGATCTTTACAACCAGGCATGCAATTTGTGAATTAAGTTTATTTTTTATTTTTTTATTAGGCCTATTCAAATAAATATCGAACCACGGTGCTTTGTGGTAATGCTGCTAAATTAAATAACATGTATAGAATAATTATGAACTTAAATGAAACAATATCGCAACATTTCGACAAATACATTATTTGATCTGTTTTTACATTTTAATTCAGGGCGATTTAGCCTACATTTAATTAGAGCGAGATTTTCACCCTTGTCTTGTCATTTTCTCATTGGGAAGCGCTTACATTACATGTTTGAGTAGATCCTCTGTACCTCTCGTTTTCATATGGATTAGCCTACATAATCAGATAACATTTATTAGCCTAAATATTGAGACATTTAAAGGCTTTAGACATAGCCGATTTCTTATCGTGACTGAGCTGAAGTGGCTTTCGGTTCATTTTTGTGACGCGCAGTTCCCGGAGACAGAGACGACAGATATACTGTTTTTGTCGTTAGCCTAATATGAATACAAGTTTACAGTTTTGAACGATGTAAGCTACTCTACTCTTATCTGTATGACCAAAAAATTACGGAGTCGCCTATTAAGTTATTTTAGCTGTAATAATGAGAAAAATAAATTAATCTAAATGAACGCGCCGCCGCGTTTGTCGAACACTAACTCACCATGCCAGAATAAAACCCGACTTTAGAAAAATGCATAGGGCCACTCGGCGTGGTGTGCCAGAACACTTAATTATAAATATTTCATTCAAAATAATCTCAAAACGCTTTGGGAAATTTTAAAAGCCGTGCATGCATTAGGGCCACTGGAACTAATGAACAACTGAAACGCTGGTTTTGATTTTATTGTTTGTCGTTTAAACGTGCTTGTTGCATATCTCTATTTTATATTTGATATGGTCTATTGGTGAAGTAGCCTATAGCATTGATTAGCTGTGGAGGGAGGGGTGTGGGGATTTAAATAATTCAGCAGAAGCAGGGATGTTTAGACCAGAAGGAAATCCCCGTCCCCCCTGGCAAATCACACTTTACTTAAAACCATGTTTTTAAAAACTCTAGGTTGTAGGGAATCAAAAAATAATAATAATAGGCCTAATAAAAATATATATATATATATATATATAGGCTAGCTATATATATAAAATTACTTTTTTACAGAACTGCTTTTGAAATTACGATTGGTAGCCTATTATACAGATGCAAAGTCGTTCTGTTGGATACTATTGTTCCTTAGTGTAAAATGGAAATGCATGGTAATTTTATTTTATAAATATAAGCAAAAACTGTATGGTGTAACAGAGTTTTAGAGCTAGACAAATCTCTCTGCATCAATAAATATAAAATTTACAATAGACCATGTTTGATCGGGATTTGAACCCGTGTCAACTTGATGATCCAACCGTAAGTTCTACCGCTCGGCTATGCATTTTCTCACTGAGAGATGCCCAAACGTTTGATTCTCACATGAGCGAGAAAACGTTTTCTCGTTAGCCAGAGAGTGTAGGCCTACTTTAGCCTACATGAATAAAAGTAGACCTTTTACAGTTTTAAAAGACGATATCTTATCTGTATGACCAACAATTACGCAGTAAGTTCTTTTAGCTGTTATGAGAAAAATAAATTCAAATGAACGCGCCGCCGCGTTTGTCAAACTCTAATTCAACATGCCAGAATAAAGCCAGATTTTAGAATAATCAATAATGCATAGCCACTCGGCGTGGTGTGCCAAAATACCCTAATTATAAACTTCAATATTTCATTCAAAACCATCTCAAAACGCTTTTTGACATTTTAAAAAGCCGTGAATGTATTAAGGCCACTGGAACCAGGATCGTAACTGAAACGCGCTGCATGTCTCAATACAGGAGCGCTGGTTCAGATTGTATTGTTTGTTGTTTAAACGTGCATGTTGCATATTTAAAAATATTTGTTTAAAAATAAATGTTTGTTGTAGGCTTATTTGCAAATTACCATAACTTGTAGAATTTCATCCTTAATGTTCTTTGGATTATCGAAACATTCTTTACTCTAAGAAAAGAAGTGGTTCTTTATATATATATATATATATATATATATATATATAGGCTATATATATACAAGAAAGAATGCAATGATAATATATATATATATATATATATATATATATATATATTATATATATACACTCACCGGCCACTTTATTAGGTACACCTGTCCAACTGCTCGTTAACACTTAATTTCTAAGCAGCCAATCACATGGCGGCAACTCAGTGCATTTAGGCATGTAGACATGGTCAAGACAATCTCCTGCAGTTCAAACCGAGCATCAGTATGGGGAAGAAAGTTGATTTGAGTGACTTTGAACGTGGCATGATTGTTGGTGCCAGAAGGGCTGGTCTGAGTATTTCAGAAACTGCTAATCTACTGGGATTTTCACGCACAACCATCTCTAGGGTTTACAGAGAATGGTCCGAAAAAGAAAAAACATCCAGTGAGCGGCAGTTCTGTGGGCGGAAATGCCTTGTTGATGCCAGAGGTCAGAGGAGAATGGCCAGACTGGTTCGAGCTGATAGAAGGGCAACAGTGACTGAAATAACCACTCGTTACAACCGAGGTATGCAGCAAAGGATTTGTGAAGCCACAACACGCACAACCTTGAGGCGGATGGGCTACAACAGCAGAAGACTCCACCGGGTACCACTCATCTCCACTACAAATAGGAAAAAGAGGCTACAATTAGCAAGAGCTCACCAAAATTGAACAGTTGAAGACTGGAAAAATGTTGCCTGGTCTGATGAGTCTCGATTTCTGTTGAGACATTCAGATGTTAGAGTCAGAATTTGGCGTAAACAGAATGAGAACATGGAACCATCATGCCTTGTTACCACTGTGCAGGCTGGTGGTGGTGGTGTAATGGTGTGGGGGATGTTTTCCTGGCACACTTTAGGCCCCTTAGTGCCAATTGGGCATCGTTTAAATGCCACGGCCTACCTGAGCATTGTTTCTGACCATGTCCATCCCTTTATGGCCACCATGTACCCATCCTCTGATGGCTACTTCCACCATGTCACAAAGCTCTAATCATTTCAAATTGGTTTCTTGAACATGACAATGAGTTCACTGTACTAAAATGGCCTCCACAGTCACCAGATCTCAACCCAATAGAGCATCTTTGGGATGTGGTGGAACGGGAGATTCGCATCATGGATGTGCAGCCGACAAATCTGCGGCAACTGTGTGATGCCATCATGTCAATATGGACCAAAGTCCCTGAGGAATGCTTCCAGCACCTTGTTGAATCTATGCCACGAAGAATTGAGGCAGTTCTGAAGGCAAAAGGGGGTCCAACCCGTTACTAGCATGGGGTACCTAATAAAGTGGCCGGTGAGTGTATATCGTCCTTGCATTCTTTCTTGTGTGACACCCTGAAAGGCTCATTATTATGCAGGGTCACTGTCTGAGAACCACTTAATTATTCATGATAGGGGTTGGGCCGTTCCGCCCATCCGCATATTGCCTTGGCAAACAAAAAAATGTTTTTCACAATTTAAAACAATCTATTGTTTTATATGAATGATTAGGAAGGATGATTTCCAGATCATTTTGAAGCAAAAACTCTAAGCGACAACGTCCATTAGTCAAAAATCTTGTGGACACATATTTAGTATGTTTTTTTGTGTCCTTATTTCAAAAACTTTATTTTTTAGTTTTTTCAATAACCACGCATAAACAATATTCTCTCAAAAATACAAACATGTACATACATGTTGCTCACAAATTATGGTAGTCCTGCTTGTGCTAAATAGAGTGTAATTTCACCTGTGCCATTAATATGTTTATAAGCAACTGAAAAAAACACAAATGTCAGAGCATGTCAAAACATCTCAAGGAGCCCAAAACACCTTGGACCCCAGAGGGTTAATAAAACTGATGACTGACACCCGTTTCACACATACTCCGTGTGCGGTGCGTATGCGGTGCGTGTTGCGGTGCATATACGGTATTGTAGGGTATCTGGAGAGGCTCACATGACATAACCATTCTAAGTTTAGGGAAAAGCTTTTAACTTTTGGCTCGCGGCTAGTAATTCACCAGCGAGCGCCAGGAGGTCTGTTCCTAATGGCGTTCATTGACACTTTCACTGTGAACGTTGTGTACAACACACACACATACACATACACACACACACTCACAGCCAGGGGTCGAGCCTCAAAGAGATGAGTATCTCCTCCGAGCCAGGCCAGGCGGCCAGGAAGCTCACTCAAAAAACGCACACACATAAACAGACATTCCTTCATTGAAATCTGTAACTTTACTGATTCTGAGAAGAAATTAACCCTTTTTAATCCTATATATTCTAGATATATATATATAAACATGTGATAGCTGTATTAAGATGTATTTAATGTTCCATCTCATGATTTTCCTTTATGTTGTTTGGTCTGTGTGTCCTTGTAAACTCTAATGGGTTAATGTTTGAGAAATGACTTGCATACTATGAGAAACTCAAAATCATATGTGTAGCATGTTTAGTCTCTATAAACTCCAATCTTCGTTCCCCATTTGTTAATTTACATTACATCTTGCTAACTTTGTGACGCAGGGGTATTATAAGAAATCTTGAAGGTTCTTTTTTCTTAAACACCCAATGAACTGACATATTCAAATGTCCTGCGAGATTCACAAGAACACTTTACATCTTCGGGTTCAAGCTTCAAAGGAATTCCACGAACCCTTTGAACGTTCCACGTTCCCCCCCTCCCCCCTCCTTTGTTGTGTGCTCAACGCACGCAGGTTCAAACACACACTCATAAGAACTTTTCTCCAATATCCTCACTGAAAGACTTTTACTATGATATATTCGATATGTTTTTGTGTTTGCCCATGTCCCATTGGGGTTAGATGTGATCGTATTGTAGTTCTAAATGAACAGAGGTGCCTCTAGATGCATTTTTAATGTAACAGTGTTTTCCTATAATGTTTATATGTCGTTTTTGATATCGTAAGAATGCCCTGGATTTGACTCAGCCAGATATATGTATGAACACACCGTAAAAGGTATGATTATGTGTATAACACATCTCTGCAGTAGAAATGACCATTTCTAACGCAGGTCATAATATAGGCAGATGGGCGTTCTGACAAATCAAAGAGGAATCTTCCACGGTCACTTTTCGCCCAGCTGATTGGTGCATTCACGCCAGAGGAGGCGTGAACAGAAGTGTCTTTAAAGAAGACGCACCAATCTAAACTGGCTCTCTTGACTCTTACCTTGCCTCTTACCTCCTTCGATTCGCCATGTAAGTACTCGTTCTCCGTGATCCCCGCAGGGATCTTTTCTTTTCTTTGTTTTGTTGAGTTTTGTTTTCTGTATTCGACTCTGTTCACTTCCACGAAGTGAAATTAACTTAGTCTGAATTATTTCTTTGGTAACTTTACGCCAAGGACCTTTAAGCCTTTGAAATTGCGCGCTCCAGACAGCTGCAAACCACGTGATGCTCCAACGGAACACACAAGACACGCAGCTCACTCACGCAGCCGTGTTCAGCAACCTAAGAACCATGCAGATATTCGTTTTATCGAGCTTTCAGCATTATTATTGTGTTTTTCCGTGTTGTCTCTTAAAAGTTTAAATGTCCAGGTGAATTTTGCCATTCTGTGATCCTTCCGGATTTCCCTCTCTCTCTCACTCTCTCTCCCTGTTCCTTTCACTTTCAGATTCTTTCAGTGTTTTGTTTTGTCTGTTGTTATTGGTTGTATATACATTTTATTCCTGTAACATTAGTAACCGTATACGTAGTGTACTCCTTTATTAAATTCATTATATTCATTTTATTGATTCTGTCTCTTGCTCATATCCAAGTCCCTTTAATGTCTCGATCAAAAAGCTACAAGCTTTACAAATTAAAGATACTTTAAATAGTATTTTGTTTATAGAACAGGAAAGTTAATACTCATGGCCAGAGGATAGCTTCTCTTGAAAGTCTATAAAGTGGGATAATTCTGTACGAGTTGATAAAGATCGCGTGATCAGCTTGCTGGACAAACAGATCATCCGATACTGAATTAAGTCCATCAGGAGTATCCTTAGAGTTGATATATGATAGACATAAGTGATACATTAATATTTAATTATAATTCTTATGATTGAGTATTGATATACAATTGAGCTAATTTTAACCTGTCTGTAAAATATGTGTACATATGCAGTTGATTATAATTCCTTGTGGTTAACTGTCTAGGTACATATACGAATACAGATGCAGGTAACATATTATCCCCCTCTTTGGGCGATTTAACATGTATAAGTATCTGGTTCAAACCCGTATGAATAATAATTAATAATTAATTATTGAATACATATTCCCCAAGACCCCAAATACTTTACAGTATACAGGAGCAGCACGCGCTATAGTGCTTTCACTTATGCTGCGTTTGCAGCACGTAACTGATCCGCGGCTGTACCACAAACACATACTCACTATTTTTATTTCAAATCCAGAAGTTATGCAGCAACTTTTACTTAAAAAACTGTTTTGTCAGCATTGCGATTCTCTTTGTACACATATACAAACTTGAATGGATGTATGCACGTTTAAACACAATTTAAACAACGTAGGCCTAATTCCATGCATTACTTCTATATGTATTAAGTTGCTCAAGCAAGTGGTCAAATATTTAACCATGTACTTGTATTAAAATCGCAAACATTTTAAATTTAAAACTTAAAATTGACGAAAACAGCCGACTCTCATGCTTTTTCTTTTGCATTTAAATTTTAATACAATAAATCTTGCATGTCACAAAGAACTTGTTTTTCCATCTTCACAAATGAGACGAGTGTCGTTCATTATGTCCTTGTTGAAGTAAATTGTAGTTCCCTTTCGTTAGGGAACTCCTACGTCTCGTCGGAGGAGTTTCCAACGAATTGGGATCACACTAGGAAGACCAATTGCCTTCAAGTGAATTAAAACGAGCCAATGAATATTGGCATGCAGGACTTGCATTCCGCGCCCCGCTTGCCAGTGAGGGTATAAAGCGGAAGCGAGCGCACACACATATGCTTTTAGCTTCGGAGCCGACCGGTTGTGTCCTCTGAGTGGATGAGCTTCAAGATTAGTCATTTATCTTCACGCTCAACGAGACTGCTGTTTTCTCCGAGACCTCACTGTGTTGGTGTGATGGCGCTTCAGCGATCTTCGCGATCTCCCGGGTCCCAGCTGCTGCTTCACGCGATCTGCCTTTTTTTCAAAGAGCTGTTGTCACAGCTGGTATTCGGTTGAGTGCGCACAGCGGGCTTGCAGTTTCCCCGCTGTGTTGCCGCGTTTATCTCTGTGTGCTTCAGCACAATAAGAGAGCGTTTTCTGTGAAAAGAGCTACATGGGTGAAGATCGCGTCCTTTTCAGGATGACGTTTCACCCGTGTGTTTCTGGATGCGGTCGTTTCCTGTCCTCATTTGACGGCCACGATCACTGTTTCACGTGCCTGGGCTTAAGCATGATGAGACTACGTTCGTGGGTGGTTTATGTTCTCTCATGAGAGCATGACCACGTCGGCACGTTGTTCGTCTCCCCTTTCTCATAAAGGCTTGAGCCGCTCAGCGTGCCGTGTGCCGTCGAGCTGCCGGCAGACAGCGTGGGTTGTCACGGCAACCCAGCGCGCGTCATTCGGCGCTCTAGATGCGCGGTCGAGACTCAAGTGCCTCAAACGAGGTGGAGTCCCTTTGCCTACTCCCCGATCTAGTTTCTCTTCTGGTGGCCACCGGAAAAGGGCTACGTTGGTTAATAGCATTGGTGATCTGAGGATTACAGTGAACGTTCTCCGACGAGACCACCTCCTCGGACCCCTCACTCCTCTAGCGCATCACAAAAATGCTTAGACTGTGTTCGTGGGTGGTTTATGCTCTCGTATGAGGGCATGACCACGTCGGCGCGTTGTTCATCTTGACTTCTCCATGGGGTTGAGCGCTCAAGCGTGCCGTGTGCCATCAAGGTTATGGCCACGTTCACTGTTTTGCATGCCTGGCAGCTTTCGGGTGGAATTTCTGGTCCTTCTCATGAGGGACCAGCTATTTCATTCAGGGCTCCAGGGGAGGATCAGATGTCGATTGCTGCATCGGAGAGAGGGCTGTTACACTCTGGAAATGATGATGCTGAGTTCCCACTTTAATGGTGTGTACTCGTGCTGAATCAGATTCAGACTTGACAGCCACACTTTCCGGGCTACTCTGGGGGCGCAGTGCAACGCGTAATCGCCTTGCCCCGCCCCCGTGCCTGCCCGGATGTGTGTGAAAAAACTTTTAGCAGTATGGAAGCATGTTGGTGCTGTGGAAAGCCAAACGTGCCAAAATCTGCAGAAAGTTTTTTCCTCTCTCACTACCCTTGGTGGTGGGGTGGCTTTGCTAATGGCAGACCACCTCTTCCCCACTACAAGTCTGTGTGAAGCCAAAACACGCAGTACACGAGGGTAGTTCTGAGTCGGGGTTGAGCTGTGCATTGTGACTGACCGAGTAAATGGTTTAAGTCATAGCACTGGCCCTCGGTCAGACGATGTCCACACTGGTGGTCCCTCGCCAAAGTTCGCTTTCTCGGTGCTCCCATCTCACAAGGTTTGCCGTTTTCGGCGACACTGTTGGAGACTGTGCCCAGCGGCTCTCCACAGTTCAGAAGCAGGTTGAGGAGACCAAGAGCTAGACCCGATGTGCTACCGAGTCGCTCGTGGTTTCTCCTCAGTCTGTTTGTCGCCAAGGGTGTCAGTCCCCTGTGGAAAAGATGTCACAGCCAGCTCTACTGTGACGTCTAGCTTTCGTAGGAGGACGGAGCCACCTGTCTCAGCAGCCCTGAGACGGGTGACACAGAGTTGGAGGAAGTTGCTCTCCGGGAGATGGTGTCCTCACCTCTCCCTCCCCCGGAGGAGGGCCGGGTGGAGAATTTGTTCATTTTCTGTTCCGCCGCTGGCTCCCCGGAGTCCAGTGGTACCCACATTTTCAACAGAGCAATTTCTTCCATCTCTGGGTCACAAGAGGTGCGGACTGCAGTGAGCGACGCTCCCATGCCTTGCCACTCCTTTCCCGCTCTTCCAGCGCTCAGATGTCAGTGCTGAAGAGAGTGACGCCGCTACGGCCTCGTACTTTCATGTCTCGATTCTTCCTCGACACAGACCGTTTCTTCCGTTTGCGTTCGAGGGTCGGGCATATCAATACAAGGTCCTACCCTTCGGCTTGGCCCTGTTGCCCCGCGTCTTCACGAAAGTCGTGGAGGCTGCCATTGTTCCATGAGAGAACATGGCGTTCACATTCTTAACTATCTCGACGACTGGCTGATAATAGCTCACTCGTGGGATCTGTTGTGCGATCACAGGGACTTGGTGCTTCAGCACCTCAGCCGTTTGGGGCTTCAGGTCAACTGGGACAAAAGCAAACTCTGCCCCACGCAGAGGATCTCTTATCTCGGTATGGAGTTGGACGCGGTCAGTCAGTGCTCAACTGCCTCAGGTCTTTTCGAGGCAGATCAGCGGTCCCACTGAAACAGTTTCAGAGGCTCCTGGGGCATATGGCAGCCGCAGCCACGCTCAGCCTGTTGCATATGAGACCGCTTCAGCGCTGGCTTCACGAGTCACGAGTCCCGAGATGGGCGTGGCAGGGCGGCACGTTCCGGGTCAACATTACCCTGCACTGTCGCCAAACCTTCAGTCCTTGGTCGGACCCTTCCTTTCTACAGGCCGGAGTGCCCTTAGTCCAGGTGTCCAGGCACGCTGTGGTTTTCACGGATGCCTCTGCCAACAGATGGGGGGCCACGTACAACGGGCATGCAGTCTCAGGTCTGTGGACGGGGCCTCAGCTGCATTGGCACATCAATTGCCTAGAGTTGCAAGCAGTACGCTTAGCCTTGTGCCGCCTCAAGGGGCTGCTTCTGCACAGGCATGTACTGGTCCGTACGGACAGCACTTCGACCGTGGCGTACAACAACCATCAAGGTGGTCTACGCTCCCGTCGTATGTCGCGACTCGCCCGCCATCTCCTCCTATGGAGTCAGAAGCATCTGAGGTCGCTTCAGGCCATTCACGTCCCTGGTGTGCTCAACCGTGCAGCAGATGAGCTCTCACGGCAGCCGCCCCTTCCGGGAGAATGGCAACTCCATCCCCAGGCGGTTCAGCTGATATGGGGAATCTTCAGAGCCGCTCAGATAGATCTGTTTGCCTCTCCGGACACGACCCATTGCCAGTTGTTTTATTCCCTGGCCGGAGGATCCTTCGGCACGGATGCACTGGCACACAGCTGGCCCCGGGGCCTTCGCAAATATGCGTTTCCCCAGTGAGCCTTCTCGCACAGACTCTGTGCAAAGTCAGGGAGGACGAGGAGCAGGTCTTGCTAGTTGCGCCTTATTGGCCCAACCGGACCTGGTTCCCAGAACTTATGCTCCTCGTGACAGCACCTCCTTGGCCCATTCCTCTGAGGAAGGACCAGCTTTCTCAGAGACGGGGCACTCTATGGCACCCACGTCCAGGCCTCTGGAGACTCCATGTCTAGTTCCTGGACGGGACGCTGAGGTTCTAGGTGGCCTACCACAGGCTGTGGTAGACACCATCACTTCCGCTAGAGCCCCCTCTACGAGAGGCCTCTATGGGTTGAAGTGGAACCTGTTCGTCGATTGGTGTTCTTCCCGCCGGGAAGACCCCCGAACTTGCCCTATCAGAGTCGTGCTTTCCTTCCTGCAAGATGGGTTGGAGCGAAGGCTGTCTCCCTCCACCCACAAATTGTATGTTGCCGCAATAGCCGCTCATCACGATGCAGTAGATAAGTCATTAGGAAAGCTCGACCTGGTCATCAGATTCCTTAAGGGTGGTAGGAGGCTAAATCCGCCTTGTAATCCGCACCCCGTACCCTCTTGGGACTTAACTCTAGTGCTCAGAGCACTCCAGAGGCCCCCTTTTGAGCCCTTACCGACGGTTGAGTAAATATCCTGTCTATGAAGACAGCACTCCTGTTGGCTTTGGCTTCTTTTAAGAGGGTAGGGGATCTGCAGGCATTTTCGGTTGACGAATCGTGCCTGGAGTTCGGACCGGGTCTTTCTCACGTTGTTCTGAGACCCCGGCTCGGATATGTGCCCAAGGTTCCTACCACTCCGTTTGTAGATCAGGTAGTGAACCTGCAAGCGCTGCCCCCGGAGGAGGCAGACCCAGCCCTAGCTTTCCTCTGTCCCGTCCGCGCTCTGCATTGTTACCTGGACAGAACGCAAAGCTTCAGGACCTCAAATCAGCTCTTCGCCTGTTACGAAGGCCAGCAGAAGGGGAAGGCTGTCTCCAAGCAGAGGTTAGCCCATGGGTTAGTGGATGGTATCGTCCGGGCTTATGAGTCCCAGGACGTGCCTTGCCCACCTAGGTTGACGGCACACTCCACTAGGAGTGTCACCTCCTCTTGGGCGCTGACGCAAGGCGCCTCGCTGGCAGACATCTGTAGAGCTGCGGGCTGGACGACACCTAACATGTTCGCTAGATTGTATAGTTTACGTGTTGAACCTGTTTCCTCCCGTGTACTCGCTACGGCCAGTAGTGCGAGGAATTAGGTCATGTTGGCTTGCTACGCCATTCCCGCCCTATGGGCCGGATACGTGCGCTTTTTGCTCCGTTGGTTCCCCAACAAACGGCTAACCTCGTGAGTTCCTCCATCCCCCCTACGGCACCAGGCGAGGCGGATCGCCCGGCGCCAGGTCTATTACCTCTCGTAGGAGTTGTTATTAGACTGGGTGGCCTTAACAGTGGTCCCAATGGTGACCCATTTCTTCCACGTTCCAGTTACCCTCCGGGTTAGCACCGTGTCTTCCCCTCGACAGACCCGTTCTGTCGTCCTTGCTGAGTACGCTCCCACCCCTCGGGATGGGACTACCTCAAGGACTGCCGTATGTTTTACTACCCTACGGGCTAGTACATACGTTTATTCCAGTGCCTCCCTTCGGGCGGGCAGCGTTTCCTCCTACAGGTTGGGCACGCTTCCCCAGTGTTATCCAAATCCACTGAGCGGATCTGGCGGAACAGCAGTGTGATTCTTCCTAGCTAGCTCCCGCCGTAAAGAAAACTAAGAAACTGCTTTGGCGGGAAGCTAAGCTGGGCGCTGGAAGGGGCCAGCACCATGGCGTGTTATTAGGCATCCCAATTCGTTGGAAACTCCTCCGACGAGACGTAGGAGTTCCCTAACGAAAGGGAACGTCTCGGTTACGTATGGTAACCCTTGTTCCCTGACTAGGGAACGGAGACGTCTCGTCCCGTCGCCATGCTTGCTGTACCTTCGCGGAGGACTGGACACCGTCCGGCTCCTCAGCGTAAAGCATATGTGTGTGCGCTCGCTTCCGCTTTATACCCGCACTGGCAAGCGGGGTGTGGAACTTCCGTGAACGAGCGCCGCCGCACGCATGCGCGCCAAACAGACTTAGCACAATAGAATAGGAGCGCAATAATTCTGACTAAACTATACATTAACTGTTCCGTGTTCTCCCCACGGAAAGGGCAACCCAGTGTACAAAAGGATATTACTCAGGTTTTTCTTGGTTCACTTTTGTTTGTTTATTTTTTCTCACCAATAAATAACCAGGTAATAAACCTGAGAAGATAAGAAGAATACAACATTTACATTTTCATGTGTATACTAGTACAAACACAATTCAATATCCCAATAATAATAATAATAATATGCAACAATAAATAACATTAATCAAAATACTAATTATATAACAATATTAATATGCTATAATAATAATAATAATAATTTCACAATTATCATATACACGTTTCACACTTTACATTATACACCATACTCAAATCCTACCAAACCTCTGCAAGCAAGAAACTACATTTCCCAGAATGCTCCGCAGCAAACCAGGAAGAATAACATTACTCACATTAAATACCGTTCCACGATTCATACTTCAAACATTTATGAATTCAAATAAAGTAAACAACTGGACACGTCTAGTATAGCGATGTTCTAAGTAAGTCTAAATGTTAGCTTTGTCTCACGGTTACCTCGTCAACTTATAACTTTGAAGCATAGCGATATATTTATCAGTCAACTAACGTTAGACTGTTTAGATCTACCGGAGCATAGCATTATCTTTAACGTGAAATGGACACAAACACAGTACAACAACATAGCATGGTGACAGCAGACAACATGAAGCGTACATCATAAAGCAGACAAGAAACATTTAAAATTAAGAGAGCTCACCAAGTGGCTGCACACCGGATTGAAGTCATTATAGATTCAATGAATCGCGCTTCCTTTTCACACAGTGAACTCCGGTCACATGTTCCACAGCACACTCATCTCTTAAAGAGGCACTACACCATTAGGCTACTAACCTCAAAACACATTTGAATTAAACATGTAAAAAATAAATAAATAATAATAAAAAATAACAAAACTCCACAGAAAACACAACATAAAATATAAATATATTTTGCTAAAATATTTGTTGTTGTTGATGAACATAAATGTGCTATATGTAGGTTTTTTTATGATAGCATTTTTTTTTTTCATTTTTAGTTTAGTGAATTCAAACAGTGAGAGTTTGATTGACAGGCGATCTGACCAATCATAATCCGCCATCCGCCATTTTGTCCGACAAAGCAGTCAGGAGAGTTTAGATTAACGTTGGAGGGTTTAAACTTGAAAAACGGTGTACTGACGTCTTTCCGTGGTTAAAACAACTTTCCTTCTCATGTTCATGTTTATTTGATGATATAAATTAAGAAGAAGGAAGAGATGATTGGTTCACGAGCAGCTTTAACTGAGGCTCTAGCGATCTGTCAGACACATTAAAGAGCCACAAAACGAGATTTATTGTTCACATTTCAAATGACTACATTTGAAAGGTGAGACTTTGTTTCATATCAAAAGTATCCTGATTTGTCCTGTCTGTCAGTGTGTTGTCAGTGTCCTCTCTGCTCCGCGATGTGTGTTTCACTGCGTGAGAACATGGTGTGTGTGAGAGCGGCGTCGCTTGTCGGACATAGCAACAGTAACTAAAGGGGGCGGGTCTTTGCGAATGGTCAATATAGATGGAAAAGACAGAATGCGCAGGAAACCTTCAGACACACACTGGATACTTTCATTGGGTCTATTGTGTGGCCCTTACACTTCCATCTTCTACTGGTCACACGTCTTCACCTGATGCGAATTTGCAGGTCAGAGTTCACCAAACTTGAAGTTTGGAACGCAGCGAAATGCAAAACTTTTCTGGTCTAAATGGAATAACACCGCTTTACACCGCTCATCCCAGTATCTGAAGCCAGCGCTTCTTTCATGTCTCTTGAATCACACCATGGACTCTGTTCTGTCTTGTTTCTTACTAACACAACCGGTGCCATTTTGCATCTCACGCCTGTTTCACACATACTCCGTTTGCAGTGCGTATGCTGTGCGTATTTTTTTCCATACCCATGTTAACAGGTTAGAGCTTTCACACTCCACGCGGATGCGGTCCGGCAATCCGTTCCAGGTGCGGTGCGTATACAGCAGTGCAGAGATCGTTTCCGCACTGAGTCTATTTTTGCTGTGCTGCAAATGCTGAATTAAAGTGACAGCGCACGGTTCGTGGTCAAAATGAACACAGATTGACCTGAAAATGTAGTAATTTCACCATAAATGCATTTAATTCAATAAAATGTATAGTAATCTCACCATAAATGTATTTAATTAAATACTATTTTTCTTATTTTTATTTTAAGGCCGGGGTTTTAAGCAAGGAAAACGTCTCGGTTACGTATGGTAACCCTCGTTCCACTTTCTAACATTTACAGACGGAGAATATGTCCGTGAAATATTCACAGACATATTTAGAACCGACCGGCCTCGTAAGGCTGGGGGCGTGGCTATATATGTAAAGAGCAAGTTCACTGCCAATGTAGTTCTGTCTATATCTGTGAGTAAACAACTTGAATTTCTGGCCCTAAATGTTGAGGTGTACACAGGGCTGGACTGGCCATCGGGCATACCGGGCATTTGCCCGGTGGGCCGACGTGCTTTGTGGGCCGATACATCTCATACGTAAATTTTTTTTTGTCTGAACGGCCCATAAAACTCGTACATCAGCGGCCCATTGCGTTTAGTTTTGTTTAATTGGCGGCTCTGATCTTTTTGCCGGTGTAATGCATTGGACAAAAAAGTCAGCGTAGGTTTTTCTTTTTCTCACAGACCGGCGCATGATGAAACGCGTAAATCAGCAGCCCATTGGTTATTTTCTTGATTGACACTGGGCTGGTCCAATCACATCTTTAAACTCCTCCCCCTTTGAGCTCTGAGTGAGCGGGCAGTGTCAGTGTGTATCTGTCAAAATAGTCGGAGCGATGGAGAAGAAACGCAAGGAATGTGCAGAGAAATAGCGTGAAAAAGAAACTTCAAAGGCCCTTCAAGTGTCTGATGAGGATAGCGAGGAGGATAAGGAGAGAGATGAGTGAGGATAGTGAGGAGGATAAGGAGAGAGATGAGTGAGGATAGTGAGGAGGATAAGGAGAGAGATGAGTGAGTGCAGAGAACTGTGGTAAGCAGAACTAGGCTACTGTCACAACAACACTTATGATGTGTTCACACCGAACGCGAATAGAGCGTCAAATACGCGTCTATCGCGTTTAGTTAGACGCTTGAACATTCGCTCGAGTTCAAATTTTTCAACTTGCGCGGAGGACATACGCGGCAAACGCGTCGCCCAATTCGCGTCATTCGCAACGCCTGGCGCGAATGATGCGTCTATTCGCGTCTTTGCATTGACTTTGTATGTAATCTACTCGCCCAAATAATTAAATTCGCGTTCGGTGTGAACACACCATTAGGCTATGTAGGAACCCACTACCCAGTTACGCATTATTTACACATCTGCATATTTGACGATTACGCATTTTATTAGAATTGTAATGAGACAATAATGAGTAATGAGTTTGTAAACCATATTTTTCTTCAAAATAAAAGCTCGATGCCGTTTCCGTCAAAATAAAAGATCATGTGCTTATCTCTGTATAGAAATTAGTACGAAACTAATTATGAAAGTTGCTTTTATTTTTCAGTGCATTTGTTTTACAACATATGGCTATTACTGCCATGGGATTAATATTATAACTATCATTATGTAGTAGTGTAATGTAGACAGACACTTTATCACAACTAAAAGAGTTTTGAGTTTTTCTTTGTTCAATTTGCACACTGAATATGGGTTGGAGCTCTTTATTTTTAACTCTCAAAGTGCACCAGATTGATGAATTTAACATTAAAAAGCACAAAATTTTCTTACGGGGGAGCATGTCCCCGAACCCCCCTAGAGGGACAGAGGTGCACTCACCACAGATTTCACAAAAACCTGTGGGAAAAACCGGTATTGCTATCCCAGCTTATAGCTTTCTTTAGGATTCATCACTGTGGAGTATAGTTCAACTTAGTAGATATTTCATCGGTTAACTCTTACTCACTCCTATTCACTTATGGCATTAGTGGTTTTAATAGGAGTTGGTATACATATTCAACGGCGTGCAAAGTTCGGTTGTGTTATAGTGGGCCAGTCTGGGCCAAAATGCCCGGGCCGATTTTTTGTCCCAGTCCAGCCCTGGGTGTACAAAGGCATGACTGTCACTGTTGTTGGATGCTACAGACCACCTTCTGCTGCAGCTGATACCCTTTTGACGCTGTGACAGCTTTTATCACAGCTGCAGTACAGTGAGATTATCCTGGCAGGCGATATGAACTGGGACTGGTTCAAACCACCTGCGTGAAGTTGGCCCCCCACCCAACGCAAAACATCGTCAAAATATGCTCAATCGTTTGTGCTCCGTTTGTGCTACTTCGTTTTTTTTAGATATTTAAAGAATATTTTTAGGTCATTCTGAGGTCACTTAACCCCCCCACATGATCCAAATTCACCCAAAATAGTCTTGTTCGTTTGTGCTTCGTTGGTTTGTGCCGGTAAAATTTTCGTTTGTGCTGCGTCGGGTTTTAAAATATCAGACATTAAATTATAGACGATGACGTTACCAGCCCCCCACATGCTCCAAATTCACCCAAAATAGACGCAATCGTTTGTGCTCTGTTTGTGCTGGTTTGTGCTGGTAAAAAAGTTTATTTTGTGCTGCGTTGGGTTTTAAAATATGAATCATTGAAGGTTAGGTCGATGACGTCACTCAGCCCCCCCCCACATGCTTCAAATTCATCCAAAATATGCTCAATCATTTGTGCTCCATTTGTGCTGTAAAAAGTTTCGTTTGAGCTGCTTCGGTTTTTTAGATAATAAAATAATATTTTTAGGTCAATCTAAGGTCCACCAACCTTCTGGTTTGTAGACGACCTACATGAACCACTGAGCCACTGCCGCCCCAGTGATGATGATGTTGAAATAGCCTGGAAATACTTTCATGATGGATCTTGATCTTTTGCAACTTATTAATAAACACGCTCCTATGCCTAAGTTTAGAGTCAAGGGACGAGACAACCCTTGGTTTTCGACGGAGCTTAGCAAACTTCTTAATCTTCATTTATATAGCGCTTTTAACAATGGAGATTGTTTCAAAGCAGCTTTACAGAGATAAACATACAATTTACGGTAACAGAGATTGTTTTGGCTTTATAGCGATTTTTGAATAATGTTATTTCCAGCTAAAGTTAGTTTTGATTGATTCACTTCCAGCAAAATTATCATTTGTTATCAAATTAGGGGCAACTAAGACGACGGCGTTCTCTCTAAACAGACTTTAAACGCGAACCTGTGACCTGATGGCGTTCACATGCGTTCACATGCGCATTAAGAATTGATTCTATAGTTAAATTCGTTTGAATATATGTGCGCAGGTTTGTAATTTCCCTACAAACCATGCCTAAACAAACTACTTGTCTTGCCTATACATTTGATAAAGAATTTTGTTTTATTTTATCACTTTGGGGTACGCGAACCAAATTTTCATAGAGTGGGAAAGGGATCCTCCATAGGGAGAGGATAGTTGACACTTCAGCACTGCATTGTCATCGGGTCCAGGCGAAGCTCCTTCGTCCGATCTGGATACAGCCTGGATCCGGCACGTTGCGGGAAAACCTCGGGATAAACAAAGACACTAAAATTAGCGTAGATTCCATTCTTCTTCTAATGATGTAACGAGTACATCAGGATTTAAGGGAAGTGTTCCCAGTTCCGGCTGACCTAATCTATGCAGCCTAACATTGAATTATAGAAGTCTATAATGTATTATGTGTATGCTAGGTCAAAGAGATGTGTTTTTAGTCCAGCTTTGAACTGACAGAGTGTGTCTGCTTCCCGGACAATGGTAGGAAGACTGTTCCAAAGTTTTGGTGCTAAATAGGAAAAGGATCTCCCGCCTGCAGTCGATTTAGATATTCTAGGTATTATCAACTGGCCGGAATTTTGAGATCGCAATAGACGTGAAGGACAATAATGCGTTAAGAGCTCGCTCAAGTACTGCGGAGCAAAACCATTTAGTGCTTTGTAAGTAATCAACAATATTTTAAAATTTATACGATGTTTAATAGGGAGCCAATGCAGTGTTGATAGAACCGGGCTAATATGGTCATATTTCCTGGTTCTGGTAAGAACTCGAGCTGCTGTGTTTTGGACCAGCTGTAGTTTGTTTATTAAAGCTGCAGTCCGGCATTTTTCCTCTTTGTCACCATCTCTGTTCGAAATCTGCAATTGCAGTCATTCGCGGAATTATCAACTTTACGTGAGTTGTACTTCAACACCCTCGACACGGCATAGCGTGGAAGAACACAATGTTTGAGGAGATTGTGTGAGGCTGTCAGTCACCGCGCCGGCGGTGTGGATACTGGCATTCAGAATCACAGATTATTCTTTTTGGAAGTATGACCAACATAAGAATATTCACTGGAAAATGTCATCTGAACTAGTAAGAATTAACATCCACCTTTGTTCTGGTTCTGACATTGCAGTAAATCGCGCTGATTAAATCTAACAATCGCTTATAAGTTATCTTTTCACGCAAAACCGTGCAAATTATACTTTGTTCTCAAATTGTTAATGTTAACAACGTAAGCAAGCATTGGGTGACTACATGTAATGTCCTTCCGATATTATCCTTGTTTTCGCATGGGTCCGGTTGCAGCCTCTTTTTTTTTTGTAGCCACTCCGAAGTCCGAACGAAGTCTTTTCCATTTTACAGCGGGTGAATCTGTTGTCACTGGTGATTGTCGTTTGAACCTTTCTGGATCCGCCATCAAATTGATAGGTTTAATTATATCAAGTGCTGTGAGAAAAGGCTATAAATCTCCACCTCCAACATCCTCACACGCAATATAACCTACTAGCCGAGACTCTTCTTTATGTGTACAGGTGTGTGTGTACAGATGTGACGTAATGACGCAAAGACATGCTCGAATCTCCCGCGGAAATCCACCAGTACCACTGGAATTAAAAACATTATTACAAGCTTACCGTTTTGAATCGAGCTAAGGCAAGCAGAGAGTTTTGATCACTGGCTGGTTATGTATTTTCTCAAATATGTATTTTGGATAATTTTTAACCCCAAAAAATCTACGGACTGCAGCTTTAAGCGTGCAGGGCAACCACCCAGTAGAGCATTACAATAATCTAGTCTTAATGTCATGAACGCATTAACTAATTGTTCTGCATTTGTTAATGAGAGCATATGAGCATAATTTAGATATATTTTTAAGATGGAAAAATGCAGTTTTACAGATACTAGACACGTGACTTTCAAATGAAAGATTGGTATCAAAGAGCACACACACACAGGTTCCTAACCGACGACGAAGACTTGACAGAGCAGCCATCAAGTGTTAGACAGTATTCTAGGTTATTACGTGTGGAAGTTTTTTGTCCAATAATTAGAATCTCTGTTTTTTCAGAATTTAGTAGTAGGAAATTACTAGTCATCCAATTTTTTATATCAGCTATGCATTCCATTAATTTTGTGAATTGGTAAGTTTCGTTAGGTTTTGAAGAAATATACAGCTGAGTATCATCGGCATAACAGTGAAAACTAATTCCATGTTTCCTAATGATATCTCCTAATGGTAGCATGTACAGAGTGAACAGCAACGGTCCTAGTACTGAGCCTTGTGGTACACCATACTGAACTTGTGATCGATAAGACATCTCTTCATTTATTGCTACAAACTGATAACGGTCAGATAAGTATGATTTAAACCATGCTAATGCAATTTCACTAATGCCAACATAATTTTCGAGTCTATTTAAAATAATGTTGTGGTCAATAGTATCAAATGCAGCACTAAGATCAAGTTTCACTAATAGAGAGATACAACCGTGATCGGATGATCAGAGCAAATCATTTGTAACTCTAACGAGAGCTTTCTCTGTACTATGGTACAAAGGCTAGAAATTCTGGGGTGGAGGCCGATAGGATTAATTTTAGACGACTACGAAACCAGTTTACAGCAGCTATCCGACATGCCAAATCTGAATACTATCTAGCGGCCACTACAGACAATCTAAATAACCCTAGGACTTTTTGGAAGTCTATCCAGTCAATTTCGTTAACTAAATCTCATAATGAACTGCCTCCCCATATCATTAGGGACGATATTATTATCTCGGAAAGATCGGCAATGCTAGAATGTTTTAATGAACATTTTGTTGCATCTGGTTCTTTGTTTGACCAATCTCTATCTCCAAAAACCTCCTCTTCTGATGGTAATGCTGCGGGAAGATGATGTGTTGGCCAGCCTTTTTCTTTTACCTTTGCCCCGTTTTCAATCGATGATGTGCATAAAGCCCTAATGTCATTGGACATCAAAAAGCCTGCCGGCTCAGATTGTTTAGAGCCATATATTTTCTAACCCGCTCATGTATATTTTTAATTTGTCTTTGGTTCAGAATGTTATGCCATCAATCTGGAAATCTGCTTATGTCCTCCCTTTGTTAAAGGGAGGAGATCCTACTTTGCTAAACAACTATAAGCCTATTTCCAACTTGTCTGTGCTATCAAAGGTCTTAGAACGACTAGTAAGTGAACAACTGAAAGGATTCCTGAGTGTTAATAATATCCTATCAGAGTTTCAGTCGGGTTTCCGAAAGGAACATAGTACCATCTTTGCTTCATTGAAGGTGGTGAATGACATCATTGAGGCACTGGACAGCAAAAAGATGTGTGCAGCTCCTTTCATCGATCTTTCTAAAGCTTTTGATATGGTGAACCATTGTATTTTAAAACAGAGACTGCTCAACATTGGTCTTTCTGAGAAGGCAGTTGGTTGGTTTGAAAATTATCTCTCAGATAGGACTCAGTGTGTCACCTTTGACGGTATTTCTTCAGGTTTCTTAAAAGTTGTATCAGGGATCGGTGCTGGGCCCACTTTTATTTACCATTTATGTAAATGATCTTTGTTCAAATATCCATAATGCTCTGTTTCATTTTTATGCTGATGACACAATTATTTACAGTTGTGGAGAAACCCTTCACCAGACTTTTCAGTACCTGCAGGATGCCTTTGACGTTGTACAATCTTGGCTTTTTGACTCGAAGCTTGTGTTGATGCCTTTGACGTTGTACAATCTTGGCTTTTTGACTCGAAGCTTGTGTTGAATGCAAATAAAACAAAGACGGTCTTGTTCTCAAATAATAGGAACTCCACAGCTATCCCTCCAAACATTGTAACCCTGCAGGGAAATCTAATAGAGCGTGTGGCTGAGTTTAAGTACTTAGGGCTTTTACTTGATGAACATTTGACTTTTAAGGCTCATATCCAAAATTTAGCCCGGAAACTTAAAACTTAAACCACAGCGTTCGTGGTTCGACTGGTCGAGACTGTTTTCCAAAGATGGCTCCTGCCTGTATACGCGAAGTGTACTGTCTTTATAAAATATCTTCTTATTAAACTGTCTGTACACTTACAAAGTTCTCAATGCTTCGGTTTGCATGTAGGGACCCTTATTATGTTACCGTGTTAGTGTGGGGCTATTTTGAGCCTTGTTAGTGGTATTAACTAGCGATTTTTATTTTTCATTACTCTATGCCCTATATACTAGCGTTATACGCTAAACAGTTTTTAGAGATAAAACTCTTTACATTCGATTATCATGAAAACAAATCCCAGAGAACAGTCGACTCGTTACCAATGTGTTATTAGACCAAAGGTTCATTTTGCGCCGGAGTTGTCCTTTAACATCTCTCTGTACATGACGTAATACCGTAACTCCAGCACGCAAACAATTAAACAAATGCAGTTTAGTACGTGAGGATTCTGAGTGTAAAAGTAGGCTAGGTCAAATAATTATTACAATAAGTTAGGCTCCATTGTCTATCAAGCAAATTAAAATGATACACATTTATTATTCACAGTATGGAAAGAGGAAATAAAACATAGTTTGTTAAGCATGACATTGCCATAAACATGCCATTAATGGGCTTATTCAAGTCCTCTTTTATTTTTTGAGTAATCTTTATCCATTCTGCATCTCCCACATATGTGTGTTTTAGCAACTGTGTTGCAAGTTGGTGAATGAAGACACTTCCCAGGTTACGTGTCACGACTGCTTTATTAATTTATCCAGTGTAAAACCCGGACACCGCCACACAAATGTGGCTTTTTGTTAATGACTGTCCTACTACAGGATTTAACAGAGTAACAGCTCACTACCAGTTACAAAAGACACTGTAACAGTCAGTCACAGGCAATTCTAGTTGCATTTTTCATCAATTCATTTCTTAAATTATCCTTTGACTATGTTCTGGTCCGCCATCCAGTGGCGAATCTTTTTTTTGGTCCGATGCCAAACTTACTTGCCGACCCCTGCCATAGAGAATGCATTGCAGTGCCTGCAGTTCGAGAAGAAAATCTTTGTATGTAAGTCTATGGGAACACTGGGCGATTCTCGGCCAGAGTAAAATCTCCCAAAAAGAGGCGGTACTTCACAGAACGAGACTTGATGCTGATTGGACTATATCCAGAGGCAGAACAACAGTGATGGCTAGCGTAACTCTGGTTGAATGCGAATGTGATTGAAAAAGTCACTTTCACACTTTGGTGGAGCGTCGCCCTAATAAAGAAACCGCCGCTTATGAAACTAAATGCGTTTTCTTTAATGGCTACAACACGTATAGTAGACCTACAGTACAAAGAGAGAAATGTAACGTCGGAGCAGAATTTGAGCGATCGTATTTCGTTCGAGCATGTGGGGGAGGTGTGCGATTTTTGAATAAGTTAGAGTTAGAACATGCATCATCAAAATCACGTGACCAATGACGTCTGAAGCTTCGTTTCACACACTCACACACACACACACACACACACACACACACACACACACACACACACACACACACACACGTGACTGCTTCGTAATCTGGTTAAAGATGCGTGACACAGGGCGTCCCGTCGTGGTTTGTTAAGGTGTATTGCGTTGCATTGAACTGTTTGTTGTAATGCGAGAGTTTATTGTTGCAGTATAAAAAATTCCCATTCCACTGTGTCTGCATTTCTTAAAGCAAAGTCACTGTCATTTACATACATACTCCCACTGTTTCAAACACTGCACTGGTCCCAGTTCAAAACACTTTAAGCACTCTCCGATTCGAAAGCTCTGATTCGAAAAGCTTCGGGTAATGAACCTTTTTCCGATACAATTGTGTTGAAAGCTTCACCATCACTAATATTTTTGTCACGTTTAGGTTGTAGGAAGCATAGGAAGATGAAGATCGTGTTCAAAATAAGGCTTTAAAAATCCATACAAGGAAACAATCCAAAAAGGTATGGCTGACGCGAAACTGACGTTCCGAAGCTTTTCGAGATCCCGAAGCACAGATGTTTCGAAACACTGACCCATGTCACGTGACTACGGCTAAATTAAGCTTCGGAGTGTTTCGACAGGTGGCATGGTCCGCCGAATCAGTGTTTGATTGACAGGGTCGGGAACAACCACACAATCGCACATCTGTATAAAAGTGAAGTCAACGAATTTTGACCTTGTTGGTTTTTGTGAGATGAGTTTGATTTTGAGATAGCTGATTTTTCATGATATAGTGACATTTATAGTGCGATTTGTTTACCTATATTTAGGCTTACATTTAAATTTACACATTGACTGAGACAGAGTATACATATAGTGACACATTAATAGATGCATAGATAGAAATATACACTCACCGGCCACTTTATTAGGTACACCTGTCCAACTGCTCGTTAACACTTAATTTCTAAGCAGCCAATCACATGGCGGCAACTCAGTGCATTTAGGCATGTAGACATGGTCAAGACAATCTCCTGCAGTTCAAACCGAGCATCAGTATGGGGAAGAAAGGTGATTTGAGTGACTTTGAACGTGGCATGATTGTTGGTGCCAGAAGGGCTGGTCTGAGTATTTCAGAAACTGCTAATCTACTGGAATTTTCACGCACAAACATCTCTAGGGTTTACAGAGAATGGTCCGAAAAAGAAAAAACATCCAGTGAGCGGCAGTTCTGTGGGCGGAAATGCCTTGTTGATGCCAGAGGTCAGAGGAGAATGGCCAGACTGGTTCGAGCTGATAGAAGGGCAACAGTGACTGAAATAACCACTCGTTACAACCGAGGTATGCAGCAAAGCATTTGTGAAGCCACAACACGCACAACCTTGAGGCGGATGGGCTACAACAGCAGAAGACTCCACCGGGTACCACTCATCTCCACTACAAATAGGAAAAAGAGGCTACAATTTGCAAGAGCTCACCAAAATTGAACAGTTGAAGACTGGAAAAATGTTGCCTGGTCTGATGAGTCTCGATTTCTGTTGAGACATTCAGATGTTAGAGTCAGAATTTGGCGTAAACAGAATGAGAACATGGAACCATCATGCCTTGTTACCACTGTGCAGGCTGGTGGTGGTGGTGTAATGGTGTGGGGGATGTTTTCCTGGCACACTTTAGGCCCCTTAGTGCCAATTGGGCATCGTTTAAATGCCACGGCCTACCTGAGCATTGTTTCTGACCATGTCCATCCCTTTATTGCCACCATGTACCCATCCTCTGATGGCTACTTCCACCATGTCACAAAGCTCTAATCATTTCAAATTGGTTTCTTGAACATGACAATGAGTTCACTGTACTAAAATGGCCTCCACAGTCACCAGATCTCAACCCAATAAAGCATCTTTGGGATGTGGTGGAACGGGAGATTCGCATCATGGATGTGCAGCCGACAAATCTGCGGCAACTGTGTGATGCCATCATGTCAATATGGACCAAACTCCCTGAGGAATGCTTCCAGCACCTTGTTGAATCTATGCCACGAAGAATTGAGGCAGTTCTGAAGGCAAAAGGGGGTCCAACCTGTTACTAGCATGGGGTACCTAATAAAGTGGCCGGTGAGTGTATATAGACAGATAGATTAATAGATAGATACATATATAGTCAAGTCAAGTCATCTTCATTTATATAGCGCTTTTAACAATGTAGATTGTTCCAAGGCCCATCATCATCATCATCATCATCATCATCAACATCAACACCAGTAAAAACACAGGACAGTTTATAGGAACTTTTTGATAATCGTATCCGTGAAACCCAGATGATACACAATGCTACAGCTGATGCCCCATTGGAAGTGAAAAAATACCTCAACAATGTGTTTTTGCTCAGAACTCATGATCCCCAACTTACTGGAAAGAGAGAGCAGTAATCTTTCCTCATTTGTATGTCCTTGCTAAAAAATATCTTTGCATGCCAGCAACAAGTGTCCCTTGTGAGAGGATTTTTTCAAAGGCTGGAGAAATTATCTGTAAAAAAAAAGATAAGCAGAGAAATTAATATTTTGGAATAAAAATCTATAAAAAAAAGTAAGACATTGTGGTCTTACTCATTGTGGACTTGATTTCTTTTATTAACCCTCTGGGGTCTGAGGTGTTTTCTGGGCCCTGGAGGTGTTCTGACATGCTCTGACATTTGTGCTTATTTCTGTTACTTATGACATTTTCATGGCTAAAGTCTATTTACACTGTATTCAGCACAAACTCTGCTTCAATAAAGTGTTTTTTTAGTTTTGAGATAATGCTGTTTATGCGTGGTTTGAGAAAAAACTAAAAAGAATTGTCACTGAAATAAGGTCATGAAACCCATACTGATTATTTCTTCACAAGACTTTTGAAAATTGTATCACATAGCCTAGAATATTTGCTCCAAAACTATGTGAAAATCATCCTGACTACTCATTCAGATAAGACAATAAAGTCATTTATAATTTGTATGACGTGTTTTGTGTAAGATAGCTTTATGCGAAGGGGCGTGATCTCATTAATATTACTGCTTTTCACACCTGAGAAAGACAAAGACCCTCCCCTAATGGCCCTATTAGGTGCTATCAGGCCCTATCATTATGAGGAGGGTCCGTGTATCATCCGATCATTTCATTTCCAATTCGAAATGAAATAAGCAAAAACGAGAAAACGCGCCTTTATTAAAAAAAAAACGAAAAAACGAGATTTCGGCTTGATTTTTCGTTTTTTGGTTCACAGGTCAAAAACGGATAAATGACTTCAAAATCCGTTTTGCACATGTGGGCGGTCATGAGACGCCCCTTTCAGCCGATTTGTCAAGCAAATCTGAGCCTGTGACGTCATCAGTAATTCCCCAAGTCTTTTCAACAAAATAATAGTCCTATATGGCTCTGCGTACCGCTTCTTAAAATGTACAGGGCTGTGCAACTTAACGCGTTTCACAGAAATATTTATTTCAGACATTAAATATGTCATTAAATATGAATCTGCACTGCACCCAGCCGGTTTTATTTAGCTGTGCAGAGTTACATCTGTGTAGTGCTGCACTAGACCGCGCAGAGCGGGTGAAGACCAATGTTCTGTCAAGTGTAAATACTCAGCAGTCATAATAACTCTTCTTTCTGACAATACGCTCAGTTTTGGACAAGGGGTGGTCATTGCAAATACTGTAATGCAAAACTGCTGATGGTGGTGGTGGGTACCGATGATGGTAAATTCAAATGTAACTAATCATAGCCGCGAGAGTGAGACAGCGAGATGATTGACAGGGACGATAGCGGGGGAAAAAGATCAAGATAGCCTAACATGTGTTAGTTAAAAAATATTTCTTTGTTTAATATATAAGTGAGTTTGTATTTGAAAACAACAACAACGAAACAATCAAATAACAGTGTGAACCACAAACTGAGCTGAGCGTTCATTTTAAAGGAAAATTTCCAAATATATTTTATTTTTAAATATAAACATAAAAAGTAAATATAAAATTAAATATTAAAATATAAATATAAACGCATTTTTTATATATTTTTATATATTTTATTATATCAGTGTTGGGCAAGTTACTTTTAAAACGTAATTACTTAAAGTTACTACTAGGCCTACTTCCAAAAAGTAACTAAATTAGTTACTCAGTTACAAATTATAAATGTAAGTAACTTCAGAAAGTAACTATTGCGTTACTTTCAAGTACATTTTTAAATGCTCAAATGTGACCCCACCTCCACCCCTCTTTAACGTAACATAAAATACATGTGCATGTTCAATTAGCTATTAATGATAAACCTGAATATTATAATGAAATGGACACTTAATACAATACATTATTAACAGAAACAATGTACACAAATCTAAACTATTTTAATGTTGCCATGGGACAAAGTTAGGACAAAGTGAGACTATAGCCTCCAATCAAATGCCATGTAGCATGTAGGCTATCTATACCAAAAAGAAATAACAAATATATATACTAGTGCAAATAAAATAAAACAAAAATTGTTTATTACTTTATTACTGCTTAATTAGACTTTAGAAAAATATCAGTCTACACATGCGTTATATAGCCTGAATATGAGGGAAATACACGTGTTTTATATTGAATATGAGGGGAATACACATGTGTTTTATATTTAATATTAGGGAAATACACATTTAATATGAGGGAAATACACAAAAAAGGTGGCCAAAAACTTTTAGGTGGCAAAATATTTTTTTAGTAATTCTGTGATTTACAATGCGCAAACCAAAAATAATACTACCCACCGGATGAAGAAGGGTTGGCTCTCCACAGAACATAAAATATTTATTTTATTTTATTTTTCGTGTTCGCATTTATGAGGAAAAAACAATGTTACGGACGTGACCGAAAGCCTCAAAAAGAAAGCACAAAGCCTTTCTTTAAAGTGAATTTCGTTTTGTATTAATTGTATCTTCATTGTAATCAATGTTTCATCAACCAATTGCCTAGATTTCTAGCCTGACTTCGTCATACTCATATTCTAGTCAGAATGTGAGTCTGATACTGCTCCATAGGGCTTTGATTATGAGACGTGTCTTAACCGAACCAGGGAAAAAAAACTCTGCACTCAATAGGCTTTATGCACAGCTTCACTACTTCCTGAACTTCAGCCAGCCCTTTGTTTCCTGTCTGTCATTATTGGACAAACTGATCAATCCAGGTGTGCCTGATTATTGTTACTGAGGCCAGGCACACCTGGATTAATCAGTTTGTCCAATAATGACAGACAGGAAACAAAGGGCTGGCTGAAGTTCAGGAAGTAGTGAAGCTGTGGCATAAAGCCAATTGGATAGACCTACAACCAATGAGAGCAACGCAGTAAGTCAACTACTTTGCATAGCACAGTTGACAACTACAGAACTCAAATGCACGCACGCTGGAAGAAGTAAAATAACGAGTGTTGCTTCTTTTACTTGGTCCTCCATGAGTGCGACCAAAGGAGAAACCACAACGACCACAGGGTTTTCATTGCGTCCCATCTTCTTAGTTACCATCGGAGCCAGCTGATGAATTAAACTTTTGCCGAATCCCGTAGGAAGGACGGCAAACACATCTTGACGATCGACAAATGCCTTGATTGCAGTTCTCTTTTCGTCTATTAAAATGAATGCGCTGTCGATTTCTTTTACAACAGACGCGATAGCGGGATCTCTACATCTCAGTTCTCCAGCTGCAGTCATCTCTGAGGGAAACCAGTCCAACCCAAGCGCTCCATCTCTGAGGGAAACCAGTTCAACCCAAGCGCTCTTTGATGACGTGAGGATTACGTCCCTGCAGATCATCTGTCCATCATCGTATAAAGCCCGCCCTGGCAATTAGATTGGCCCAAACATTTTTTGACTGATCATAATTACTCCTCAATGGAGCGAGTCCAGACCGAACTTCCCGACCAAAAAATGTTGTGGGCGGGGTTCGGGCTGGCATCCAGGCTACTAGATTTCATAAATAAGAAATAAATATAGCAGACAATATAATCACGACATGGACGCGCCGGCACGGAGCTCGTCTCATAAACGAACCGAAACTCAGCGTAGGTAGTAGCGTACTTGCCTCACAGACCTAAGGAATATATTTATATAAAGCTTTTAAACAGAACAATTCAAAACGAAAGAAAACAGACTCTCTGCTTATGTAGGCCTAATCCGTATGAAATGTGCATTTCTCTCTGGCAGGGCCGGCTCTGGCCCTTTGGTTGCCCTAGGCGAAATTGCTTTATTGGCCGTATATTTTTTCCCTGGACTCCACGCCAGGGGTCACCCTCAGCACCCCTACTTCCCGCGCCACTAACTAATGTACAGTATGATGTGTGACATACAGAGTTTATATTTAAATCTTTGGAATTTTTACTTTTTAATTTATTTTCCTCTAAATCACTTTACAGTGTGATGAAAATAAACTTTTCTTAAAGAGTGTTGTATCACTCTAGCACCCTTATGTCTATGTTGTAGACTAGTGGTTCTCAACGGGGGCGTTCAGAAAACAACGGGGGGCGTTGGAAGCAAGATTTTTCAAAGGGGGCGTTCAGGTGTTGGGGCCTTCATGAGTTTAAATATAAAGCAAATTTTTGTTCATTTACTTTTATTCATTTTAAGCATTTAATAATGTATTTGTAATAAACACTTTAAGTGCGCTATTTAAAAAGTGTTAGGACTATTTCTATGTTAAATTATGCTGTAAAACATATGTGCAGAGTGTGAGGTCATATTGTGTGTGTGCGCGTCTATTCTGCGGGTAGAAAAAATTTGTCGGCAGCCTCTCAAAAAAAAAAAAAAAAAAAAAAAACCATTCGTCCGCTCTACTCCTGACCACAAGTCCACCGTAAGTGTTTTAGGTAGGCACTAGGCAGTTTTTTGTGTTCATTTCTATTGCATACGATTGCTGTTTAAATGAGTGTTCTCACCGATACGCTTGTTGTGATTCGCGGAGTTTTGACGACTAGAATCCAGCGCTGACTAATCACGCAGCGGAGGAATGGAAAGTTGACAAGCCATTAACCCTCTGGGGACCAGAGTGTTTTTGGGGCCCTTTGGATGTTTTGACATGCACTGACATTTGTGCTTTTTTCAGTTATTTATAAACATGTCAATGGCAAAGGTGTAAATTCACTCTATATATCACAAACGGGGCTACCATAATATGTGAGCAACATGTATGTACATATTTGTTTTTTTAAGAGAATAATGTTTATGCGTGGTTATTGAAAAAAATAAAAATGAAAGTTGCTGAAATAAAACCACAAAACACATACTAAATATGTGTCCACAAGACTTTTGACTAATGGATGTTGTCGCTTCGAGTTCTGGCTTCAAAATGATGTGAAAATCATCCTGCCTGATCGTTCACATAACACAATAACATTCATTTATACTTTGTATGACAGTTTTTTGGTCAGAAGAGGTTTATGCGTGGGAGTGGTAATGGCCTATCAATATTAATGAGCTTCAGACCAGGGGTGTGACAGACACTCTCCCAATGGCTAATGGCCCATCAAGTGAGGCAGCCTGAACAAAGAATGAGAGGAGATTCAAAGGTTTTCAATCTGTTTTATTGTAATTACTCTATGTGGAGAAACTAAATGTTCTAAATTTGCTCTAAGCAAATCAAATGTGAGTAAAATAAATAAATAATCAGTCGGCTATAAACAAAGCAATTGTGAGCGATAAATAAACAAAACTAAAGGCAGGTATCTCACAGTAAATGCATATACCCCATTGATGCGGGCTCTAAGCAAATCAAATGTGAGTAAAATAAACAAAACTAAAGACAGGTATCTCACAGTAAATGCTTATGCCCCATTGATGCGGGCTCTAAGCAAATCAAATGTGAGTAAAATAACAAAAGTAAAGGCAGATCGCTATCCTCGCAGACCACGCCTGTCATTACTTACTTACTTGTCATTTTCAATTGTTCTCAAAACTGAGCGACACCGGTTGCGTGCCCTCCTCCCAGTGTGAGTTGCAGGTGAAGGTGAGAGTGATGCTACCACATTCCTATAAAAATAATAATATTAATAAAGGTTTAACAAAGTACTATGCCAGCACATGCATAACTGATGGACAATCAGCATGTTGATAAAATAACAAAAAATAAGCTTTTATATTAACATTACCAATCACTAATTGTAATATTAGCATGCATAACAACAACACAATTTTTGCAAAGCCACACAGGCACATATGCATATTGTATCGTCACTAAGTAGGCCTATATAAACAAAATTGAACTAACATCTGTAAAATAGTGGGTATATGTACTTACTCTTTCTGATTTCCGTCTGTGTTGTTGCGTGCCCTCCTAGTGCGAGTTCCAGTTGATGGTGAGAGTGAGCAAGCTACATTCCTTTCAAAAAAAGTTGAAAACTTATTATCATAATTTACAGAGTAGGCCTACTATTCCAGCACATGTATAACTGTATAACCTCCGAGTGGCAGGTGAAGGTAGTGATGCTGCAACTACATTCCTTTAAAAAAAGTTGAAAACTATTATTACATAAATATTTCAAAGTATAGTACCATTGGCCTATAGTATGAATAACTGATGTGAAAAATGGTAGACGCATGCTGTATATGCGTGTCAATGTGCCATTACCGGAGATAGCACTAACATTAAACATTAACACATTTGCGCACTTCATCAACCGGGCATATTTACACATTTCAGCACATTTACAACAGATATTTGCGAGGCAATGCAAGCACACGCTTAGTTGATGATAATGAGGCAGCATAAACACTATAGCCTAGTCAAAATATAATCTAAACATAGATAATATTTTTTAAATATCATTTTACATATCATACAGCATTTAGCCTATAGGCTAGACAATTTAAATGTAAGTAAAACCTGCCTATTAAGATATATTTTAAATTTCAATACTCTGAATAGGCCACTGGATGGCAAGTCTGGAAATAGTCCAACCAGTAAAATATGTACATGTTTATATAAAATAGCTTGTCAACTAATGTAAGTTCAACTAAAAGACTTACTCATCCGAAATTGTATCCATGGCTGGATCAAGTCGCTCTTCAAAATACAAACGCTCATCGTCGGAGTCCCGCTCTTCTTCTGAGGAAAATGTGAACTCTTCGTCACTGTCCAGGACGAGCTGAAGAGCTTCCGCGCCGGTGTATCGTGTCATCTTCCAAATGCGCAGGAAAGTGAGTGAATCTTATTATGAAACTTGCTGCTTTTAAGGCATTTGCCTGGGGGCGTTTCTATTTTGCAAATGGCCTCAACACATTATCTTATGAATAGCGCGCTCTGCGAGTGGGTGTGAACAAATTAACGATAATGAGCTGAGACAGGAGAAACTGTACTTCTCTTTAGTTTTATACAGTTTACATTGCAGGAGAATATTTGTTTTAAATGTGAATTGTTTTATTTAAAAGTAGAAATTTAAAGCGTTCTTTAGAGGTATGTTTCATGTTTGTGTGATAAGTATTAGCGGAGTTTCCGTTAATTTTCCAGACATGTTTCAGAAAGATTTTTGCGGAGACAGAGTGAGCTGAAAGCGCACCCTGTTTATTTTATTTATTTAAAAAAAAAAACACGGTTTTGATGTTAATGTGAGTGTACACAAAAAAAGAAGACCCTCTATAGTTTATAATCATGTATTGATTTTATTTATATGACCATAAATGACGGAGTATTTTAAGTCTATGTTGCTGCTATGTGAAAAAAAAACAGCAAAACGCGCGGGCGCGTTTCTGGTCCCCAGAGGGTTAAAAAGCATTGACCTAAGAAACACTTATATATTTACAATAAATCATGTTCACATTCACTCCGGCGACGAATTTTTTAATTAATTAAACTCAATTCTATTTATAAGGTAAAACTTTTTTTTCTTTTTGACATTTTTAGGCATTATTAATGCCTAATGCCAAAAAAAATTCTTTGTTCACCAAGTAATTTACTGGTCAGACATTTTTTGTTAACTCGCAAGACAGTAAGGAGAAAATTACGATTACGATTTATCACATTTTGGTGTTGTATTAATTCCGTCATCACATCAACGCTGCTTGGATAGTTTCAAGATAGTTAAAAAAGAATTAATAATACAATAATAATTTAATTTAATTAATCATACATGTTTATTCTTGTTAGAAGATTTTTTTTTTTACTGATTATGAACACAAATTAATCACGACAGTCCAAATTGTAATTGTATTAATTATACCATTGATGAAAACAAGCTGATACCAAGGTATTTTAGGCCTACAATTCTAACATAATTTTTCATGAAAAATCATGATTGTATTTATTTATTTTTCGAAAGTAAGGTTAATGTAAGTATCTTATTGCAATGCTCTCCTAAATGAGTAATCAAACCTACGTGCAAACACCGCTTAATGACCGTCCTTTATTTTTTAGTGCATTTGTTTTACAATATATGGCTATTACTTTCATGGGATTAATATTATAACTATTATTATGTAGTAGCCTAGTGTAATGTAGACAGACACAACTAAAAGAGGTTTGAATTTTCCTTTGTTTAATTTGCACACTGAATATGAGTTGGAGCTTTTAATTTTGAACTCTCAAAGTACACCAGATTGATGAATTTAACATTAAAATGCACAACATTTTCTTACAGGAGGGCATGCCCCCGAACCCCCCATAAGGCCCGAGGACCACCCACCACAGATTTAACAAAAAACCTGTGAGAAACACCGCTGGGGGGATTAATCACTGTGGAGTATAGCTCAATTGTAGGCCTATTAATAAATTACAATTTTGTACTTATTTCATCTGTTAACTCTCACTCGTTCTTGCTCACTCATAACATGGCGTTAGTTGGGGGTGGGGTGGGGCGGTCAGGAACCTGGATATTGGATAGGGGGCGCTGGCCCAAAAAAGGTTGAGAACCACTGTTGTAGACTGTAATAGACATTGTCCAGCGAAATTAGGTTTTTGTAAGAAAAATGTTGTGAGCAAATGAATTGTTTTTTAAAAACCTGTAAATGTCATCACTTTCTTAATATTCAATCAACACAAATTGCAGTAGCCTAATATATAGGCTGTCTGATGAAATCTGTATCTGACATGGAATTTAGATGTATTTACACCGTTTTATGCAGCTCAAATGTGGCACAGTAAGTGCATTTACATATCAATTTCAATTGCACACTAAGACACTATTAAATGCCACAGTGAAAAATATGAAGTTACATGTAACAATACTTTCAATATGAAAGACCGCCAGTAGGTGGCGCCAAGTCAGCCATAAGCCAATTACATAATTATATCATGAAATTACGATACATTAACTCAGTTGTATGGTCTCAGTTTCTTTCAATTTGGTGGCTTTACTGTCGGCCCATCATAATCATGGCCGTATAAAATAAAAATTAGAAACATGCATGCGTCAATAAAATGTATTGCATCAAAACCACAGGAGCTTATGCAATTAGTACCATGAACTCTATACCCATAAATAATGTAATGTGTAGCCTATGTATATTTACCAAGGCACTTCATAAACCCAAATGAAAATCTTAATTGATCTTAAGATCATAAGCGTTCATGCTTAGAACTGTTTAGCTTTCTAATAGGGTTTATGAAGAAGTGCCTGTGCCTCGGTAGCCTATATATAGCTATAAAATAGAAGCCTACTATAAAAAAACTCCCGCATAGTAGGCCTATTAATTTTTTATTAACAAAACGATTAAGACGGAATTCATAAAACAACAGCATTATAACAAATAAATAAGAGATATTTGGAAATTTCCCTTTAAAATGAACGCTCAGCTCAGTTTGTGGTTCACACTGTTATTTGATTGTTTCGTTGTTGTTGTTATTTTCAGATACAAACTCATTTATATATTAAATAAAGTAATATTTTTTAACTAACACATGTTAGGCTATCTTGAGTTTTTTCCTCCGCTATCGTCCTGTCAATCATCTCGCTGTCTCACTCTCGCGGCTATGATTTGTAAAGACTCAAGGGCGGATCTAATCCGTGGGGAATTTGCATATCATCTTACATGTTAATAAATCTCCCGATAAGGGAGGATCTGTCATTTTACCTGCATGCATGCATGTGAATCCTTGAAATTAACCACAAGTTGATTGCAATTAATTACACGGACCACGTTTCACAAAACAGGTAAAATGAATTAGCTCAATTGTCAGGATAATATTTGTGGGGATCCACAATATCATCTTACTTTATAGGATTTCAGGAAACGCAATTCTCTGGCCAGAAGAATTGGGTTTCCCGCCCTATAAACACATACTCTTTAAGGTATATTTAATTTTAGTAAGCTTGTAGCATAAGATCTTTGGCACTTAAGGGACTTGAAACTGAGCAAAGAGACATTACATCAATCAAATGAATATATAATGAATTTAATAGAGGCATGACTACTTATGTATTTACTACGGTTACACGGGATATATATGTATTTACAAACACATAGACATCAATGAACAATACAATAAGACATCAACGAACAATACAATAAGACATAAATGAACGAGAAATGCGTAAAGTTTGGACAATGGATAACCTACACGCGTGAGCGAGTAAGAGAGAGAGAGAGAGAAAGGGGGGGGGGGGGGGGAGAGAGAGAGAACATTGGCATAATTCCTCCTAAGACATTCACCTCTCCGATTACAACACAAAACATCATCTTAAAGCTTCTTAGAAGCTCTATAAAGAGATTATACTTGCACAAGTTATGTTATGGTCTCTCTGTGTCGAGGCATTCCTGTACGGCCCTGTTTGGCCGCGTGAGCTGAGTCCTTTGTGTGTGAGGAAGCGTCACGTGGGCTGCTTGGCGCGCGTGTTGAACGGAGGTTCAAAGTCTTTGGGGTAACATTACCAAAGGGAAATAGTTCGGCTAAGTTCGTTTCACTTCGTGGAAGTGAACTGAGTCGACTACGGAAAACAAAACTTTGACTAACAAAAAGAAATAAAGATCTCTACGGGGAAATCACGCGGAGTTAACGTTACATCTTTGCATGGCTGGTGCAGAAGCGCGTGTGCATCTCTCGGTCCGTCGCGTCACGTGGTCACGTGCGCGTGTTTCTCCTTCAAAGCGAGCGCGCGCTCGTTTAAAGGTCCCTTGTAGATGGATTTGCTGAAGAGATATGTCACGCGGTTTTCTTTTCACTCGTCGATTGGAATTAAACACGGAGACTTATCTAAAACTGAAAAACACAAACGAAACTAGAAACAAATAAAAAGAAAGGCGAAGAGCTCGCCCGGAGGCGAGACGTTACATTATGACACGAGGACAAGAGTAAGAGAGGGCTTTAGCCTGCGGTTTGTCCTTTTGAAGACCTGACGTTTCCGCCTTCTTTTGGAAGAGGCTCCAATCAGGAGCTGTCCCTTTGGAGGGAGATTTTATGACCCTTTGTGTTATAACCAGGCATTTAAATCACTAGTTTCATTGGGTGTTTAAGAGAAGAATCTTCAAAATTCTTATAATACTAATGTGTCACAAAGTTTAGCAAAATGTAATGTCAATTAACAAATGGGGAACGAAGATTGGAGTTTATCGAGACCAAACTTGCCACAAATGGATTTGGTTAAACCTTAGTTGGCAAAGTTTGAAACATTATCCCATTAGAGTTGTTGAGAAAAATAGACCAAACCACAGAAAGGCAACTCATGAAATAGGGAACTTAGATACATTGTTCATACAATTCTCAAGTGGATATATAATAGCATATATATATATGATTACAGGATTCATTTCTCCTCCTTGGTTAGAATTCAGAGAGAGCCACAGTTCTGTGAACATTCCTTTGGGTCGTAAACGCTGTTATCTAAGAACACCAGTGATGTTAGTTTTGGTCTCTTTTCACTCCAAAGATGGAAAACATAGTAAACTAAATTTTACTGGATATTACTGTACGTATTCTGATTGATCACACCGAAAGCATTCTGGAGGTGTCCAGAACTATGTGTACCAGTTATATTTAAAATGCATAATGAAGGTATTTATAATTCACTTTAAGCTACAATAAAATCAGTCATTCCAATGTGACATGGGCAAATGGACACACATAAAAACACATTGAATATATCTGGTTAAATGTCTTTTAAAAAGAGAAGTTTCTTTCTCTTGAGCCTCAAATTCCAAGTCAGTCATAAAAATGTCTCGTAACTGGACACCATGCTCTGTCCTGAGCGGGCTTCACTTGTGGGGGATGCGTGTGTGTGTGTGTGTGTGTGTGTGTGTGTGTGTGTGTGTGTGTGTGTGTGTGTGTGTGTGTGTGTGTGTGTGTGTGTGTGTGTGTGTGTAAATTTACATTCCAGGCTTTTTGGGTCTTTAGCAGGATGTGTTTAGTTATTCAGATTCACCCTCGCCCAGTCCTTACAGATTAGTTACATTTTAATTTACCATCATCGGTACCCACCACCACCATCAGCAGTTTTGCATTACAGTATTTGCAATGACCACCCCTTGTCCAAAACTGAGCGTATTGTCAGAAAGAAGAGTTATTATGACTGCTGAGTATTTACACTTGACAGAACATTGGTCTTCACCCGCTCTGCGCGGTCTAGTGCAGCACTACACAGATGTAACTCTGCATAGCTAAATAAAACCGGCTGGGTGCAGTGCAGATTCATATTTAATATGTCTGAAATAAATATTTCTGTGAAACGCGTTAAGTTGCACAGCCCTGTACATTTTAAGAAGCGGTACGCAGAGCCATATAGGACTATTATTTTGTTGAAAAGACTTGGGGAATTACTGATGACGTCACAGGCTCAGATTTGCTTGACAAATCGGCTGAAAGGGGCGTCTCATGACCGCCCACATGTGCAAAACGGATTTTGAAGTCATTTATCCGTTTTTGACCCGTGAACCAAAAAACGAAAAATCAAGCCGAAATCTCGTTTTTTCGTTTTTTTTTTTTTTTTTAAACGAAAAAACGAATAAAGGCGCGTTTTCTCGGTTTTGCTTATTTCATTTCAAATTGGTAATGAAATGATCGGATGATACACGGACCGAGGAGCCTTGCACAAAGAATGAGGAGATTTAAAAAAGAATTTTAATAATAATTAATAATAATAATTCATTACATTTATATAGCGCTTTTCTAGGCACTCAAAGCGCTTCACATGGAAGGGGTTCTCTCCTCAACCACCACCAATGTGCAGCATCCACTTGGATGATGCGACGGCAGCCATAGTGCGCCAAAACGCCCACCACACACCAGCTTATTGGTGGAGAGGAGACAGAGTGATGTCAGTGTATATATATATATGGGGATGATTGGGAGGCCATGATGGACAGAGGCCACTGGGCAAATTTGGCCAGGATGCCGGGGTTACACCCCTACTCTTTCGAAAGACATCCTGGGATTTTTAATGACCACAGAGAGTCAGGACCTCGGTTTAACGTCTCATCCGAAGGACGGTGCTCTTTTTTTTAGTATAGTGTCCCCGTCACTATACTGGGGCGTTAGGACCCACACAGACCACAGGGTGAGCGCCCCCTGCTGTCCCCACTAACACCTCTTCCAGCAGCAACCTGGTTTTCTCAGGAGGTCTCCCATCCAGGTACTAACCAGGCTCAGCCCTGCTTAGCTTCAGTGGGCAACCAGTCTTGGGCTACAGGGTGATATGGCTGCTGGCTTTTAGATTGTTTGAATTTATTTACAACACAACATAATCCAAAGATACACAACAAAGGACAAAAAAAGCACATTAGTAAACACACTGATCTAAAGACAGAGGCTTGAAGAGTCACACACCGTTGTGCCATTCCTGAAACATAGTACATACCCGTCATTTCCAAGGTGTTTGATTTTTCATTTTACCATGTTCATGTACAGAGTCTCCTGTGAATGTTGAAGTCAGCAGGACTCATCAGTGGCATCTGGTCCCTGTAAAAAATAAAAAATAAAATAAACACCTGTGAACATGCTGATATCAAGAGAAACGATGTGGCTGCACGACTTTGGGAATACATTGTAGATTTATATATATATATACACACACACAGTGCTTAGAATAAATGAACACACCCATATTAAAGTTGACTAAAAAGAGGAATAAAAAAAATAATCTTAATGACTTAATTCAATCACGAGGAAAACTCCAACCTTTAGGGACACCAATTTTCTTTGTGAATTAATAATGTATCGCAAATAAATAAATGTTCTTCCTTAAAATAGTAAAAAAAACTTCCTTAAAAAAGTCTGGACATCCCTATGTTAAATTCCCATAGAGGCAGGCATATTTTTATTTTTAAAGGCCAGTTATTTTATGGATCCAGGATACTATGCATCCTGATAAAGTTATCTTGGCCTTTAGAATTAAAATAGCCCCACATCATCACATACCCTTCAACATATAGACATGGTTTTATTTTAGTTAGCCTAATAGCTGGTTTGATTTGCATTGAGAGATAATCTTATGGAAAGTACCCCATGCTAATCTCTAGGTAAGGTGGTGAAGGGTATGTGATGATGTGGGGCTATTTTAATTCCAAATAATAATAACAATAGCCTATAGCATGCGGCCTATAAATCGTTAAAAAGGAACACTTCAGTACGCTAGAGAAAAATACTTCAAATGTTCGGGTTTTACACTGGATAAATTAATAAAGCAGTAGCGACACGTAACCTGGCAAGTGTCTTCATTCACCAACTTGCAACACAGACCGCCTTGCTAAAACACACATATGTGGGAGATGCAGAATGGATAAAAATTACTCAAAAAATAAAAGAGGACTTGAATAAGCCCATTAACTTCAAATGATTCCATTCGTTACAAACACAAGTATTTAACAGTAAACATGGTTCTAAACGTTATAATATTCACCATATTAGAGTAAACATTGATACTAGCCTAACATCATGCTGTGTTTTATTATCAAACATAAAAACATCCTCGTGTCGTACATGTATATTTATTTCCTGCCTGTCTAGGCTATAATTCATATTTCAACATGTTTCCGTCGATTTCATAAATTTTAGTCTAGCAACAGTTCAACTGGAATGTTAAGTTTATGCAACAATAACACTAACTAATATAATTCATAATACATTTCTTACCTTACATCTTTCTTGTCTTCAAATCGCGTTCTTCTTCTTCTGAGGTAAATCCAATGTAAGCTCACAGCGTGTCTTCCAAACTCGACGAAAAGCAGAGGACTGATGAAGTTTGGTGCTTTGTTTTTTAGGTAATAAGCGCGTTCGCGTTCCTTCGTGCAGATTTGCATATCAATCTCTTTTACTTAAACAGAGAAAATTTGTTTTCGTTTTGAATCAGTTCATTTAAAAGTACACACTTAAATGATTATAAAGACATACACTCACCGGCCACTTTATTAGGTACCCCATGCTAGTAACGGGTTGGACCCCCTTTTGCCTTCAGAACTGCCTCAATTCTTCGTGGCATAGATTCAACAAGGTGCTGGAAGCATTCCTCAGGGACTTTGGTCCATATTGACATGATGGCATCACACAGTTGCCGCAGATTTGTCGGCTGCACATCCATGATGCGAATCTCCCGTTCCACCACATCCCAAAGATACTCTATTGGGTTGAGATCTGGTGACTGTGGAGGCCATTTTAGTACAGTGAACTCATTGTCATGTTCAAGAAACCAATTTGAAATGATTAGAGCTTTGTGACATGGTGGAAGTAGCCATCAGAGGATGGGTACATGGTGGCCATAAAGGGATGGACATGGTCAGAAACAATGCTCAGGTAGGCCGTGGCATTTAAACGATGCCCAATTGGCACTAAGGGGCCTAAAGTGTGCCAGGAAAACATCCCCCACACCATTACACCACCACCACCAGCCTGCACAGTGGTAACAAGGCATGATGGATCCATGTTCTCATTCTGTTTACGCCAAATTCTGACTCTAACATCTGAATGTCTCAACAGAAATCGAGACTCATCAGACCAGGCAACATTTTTCCAGTCTTCAACTGTTCAATTTTGGTGAGCTCTTGCAAATTGTAGCCTCTTTTTCCTATTTGTAGTGGAGATGAGTGGTACCCGGTGGAGTCTTCTGCTGTTGTAGCCCATCCGCCTCAAGGTTGTGCGTGTTGTGGCTTCACAAATGCTTTGCTGCATACCTCGGTTGTAACGAGTGGTTATTTCAGTCACTGTTGCCCTTCTATCAGCTCGAACCAGTCTGGCCATTCTCCTCTGACCTCTGGCATCAACAAGGCATTTCCGCCCACAGAACTGCCGCTCACTGGATGTTTTTTCTTTTTCGGACCATTCTCTGTAAACCCTAAAGATGGTTGTGCGTGAAAATTCCAGTAGATTAGCAGTTTCTGAAATACTCAGACCAGCCCTTCTGGCACCAACAATCATGCCACGTTCAAAGTCACTCAAATCAACTTTCTTCCCCATACTGATGCTCGGTTTGAACTGCAGGAGATTGTCTTGACCATGTCTACATGCCTAAATGCACTGAGTTGCCGCCATGTGATTGGCTGCTTAGAAATTAAGTGTTAACGAGCAGTTGGACAGGTGTACCTAATAAAGTGGCCGGTGAGTGTATATCTCATGCCTGGGTGAATAGTATTTGCTGAGTTTTGTTTCAGTTTATAGATGTGCTCAAGAAAAAAAAGTTAATTGAGACGGAGAGGCAGAAAGCACACCCTGTTTATTTTCTTTATTTTACAAAAGCAAAAATGTTGTTTTGATTGTAAGTGGACACATAAAAAAATAGACATTAACAGTTTATTTTTTCATATTTCTTAAGTCTGTATGACCAGAAATGATGGAGTATTTTAAGTCTATTTTTCTGCTATGTGAAAAAAATCGAACTCGTCACGCCGGCGCGATAGCCGTCGCGACCCCAGAGGGTTAATATTAATTTTTCATGACCAAAACAACATTATGCACAGTGAGGAGCCTACAGGTTACAAGCTTCACATATTAGAAAAATACAATAATAAAAAACAAAAAAAAATTTAATGGCTTGTTGTCAAGGTTGTTTCAGATCAATACATGCAAGTGACCACTAGGTTTCACCGTTGAGACGGGTGTTGGATTGTTTCGAAGCCTCGACACAATATGGCATATTTGCTTCAACTGTTTCATGAAGCCTTGATCTGCCCACCACTACCAAAAGGCAAGCGAACAAACACAACTTATCATTAATGTGACCAAACCAATTAGAAGTGTAAACACAGCAACTTAAATAGTAAGGCAAATGAGGGTAATTAATGACACACCGCTGAACAGAATGACTAATCATATCAGTAACCATAGTAACTCATGAGCGGCAGGAAACTAGAACAAAGGAAACATGTGACTGAAGATAAACAAATTAAAAGTCCATGAAAATGAATTTAACACAACATAACTGAGACAATTTTCCCCAAACCGTGCCACTTCAAAAAATAGTACTGTGGCAAGCGGGTCAACTATAAACGTCTCTAGGTGTGTGCAAGTCAGTGGACAGTTGCGGTACAGTGTTGGAGAAATGATGAAGACTTCATGCTTTATGCTGGACCTGTCAATCATGTCATGGATTAAGTCTCTGTTTCTGATTGTGAAGTTCCTGCTTATCTGATCTGGAACTGAGAGACTGAAGAGTGTCATTGTTCTCTACAGGTTGTGGAGTTGTGATGTTACAGGTGAAGGTTGTGTTGCTCTGGCTTCAGCTCTGAGAACAAACCCCTCACACCTGAGAGATCTGAGTCTGTCTGGGAATAAACTGAGGAGTGAAGCTGCTCTCTGATGGACTGAAGGATCCTCACATAAATGTGTCAGCATTAAGGGTGTAATGGTACACAAACATGACGTTTCGATACGTACCTCAGTATTGAAGTCATGGTTCGGTACGGGTTCGGTACAGCAGGGGGGAGAAAACTAAAAAAAAATTTTTTTTTAAATTAAACTTTTTTTTAAACAAATGTGTATATGTGTTTAAATTTCTTTTAAAAGTAATTTTCTTAAGGATAAAAAAAATCTATCTTAGCTAATGCTGTAAACTATTTAAGGAGGTAGGGGTGGGAATCACAGGGTTCCTCACGATATGATACGATACATGGCTCACGATATCGATGATATCACGATACAGCAATTTTGCAATAATCGATATATTGCTAGCCAATCCTATAATGATACATCACGATATCTGTCTATGAAAAAAAAAATGCCTGTGAGAAGGTTAAGTGCAGGTTTTCTCTCTTTATTAATGTCCAAACTGGACATTTGCTTGCTTCGGCTATCACTTCTACGTGCTGAATATGGTTACACACGGCACTAATGGAATTATGCCAGTTTGAAATTGCACAGTTTTATTTTAATGTGATCTTTAAAATGCTTTTAAATAAAAATATAACATAGTTCAAGGCACGGAGAAGAAGGGGGAACCAGAGAACGGTAAACAAAGTTTTAAAATTAGTAAAACGAAAGTAAACGGCAGGTGCTTCATATGTTCACGTTTCCCTCATTCATGTGTTAGCGCTACCGTGAGGAGGCATGAAGTAGCGACGCTGGGAGCAGGGAAATCTATTTAGAGCCTTATTTTATTAATTTAAATATCAATATTTATCGCCAGCGTATCGATTATCATATCGCACAAAGAGGGCCAACGATATATCGCCCGATCGATATTTTGTCCCACCCCTATAAGGAGCCCTTCATTACACATTACTATAATATTACATTTTACAATTAACAACATAGCCCAAATTATTAAATTCAGTTGCAATTGATTTTTAAATATAATAATCAACGCTTAAATAATAAAAACCATGTAAATTGCTCATAAGGCAGATTCTGCATTAACTTCTAAATATAATTATAAAGTAAATTTTCTACTCCAATTCATTTTTGAAATATAATCACTCACACAGTGGCTGTCATAACTTGTTTTCATGACAATTTTATTTAAACATACATTAAAAAAATCAAGACATTACTAACTGGTTAAGTAAATATAATGAAATGGCTAATATATTGCATATATGAAATGCTTCTCTCTAGAGTTAATTTCTCGAGCGAACTAACCGGCTGTCGACACTAAATGCCTGAGGTTAATGCAATGCTATGTGAGATGTTACTCTCAAGATGTTTTATTGATATCTTTCCACAGTTGAAACACTGGTTGAGAGATGTGAACATATCGAGTGATCGTCTCTTCTTCTTCTTCTGTGCTCTTTACTGTTAGCAAACAGCGTTGCATTGCCGCACACCCCCTTCTGGATCGGAGTGTGGATCGCCTGTGACTGAATGTATTCGTCGTTCGACTGCATGCACTGAACCGTGACGTCCGTACCGTACGATTCAGGACGAATACATGTACCGTTACACTCCTATCAACATCCTCCATATTCCTCCCAATGTGAATATTGAAAATTACAAAACAGTAAAACTAAATTAACACAAAAGCCTAAAACTTCATTGAATTATTTAAAAAGTGACATAATTGTATTTAATCATTTAACTCATGTTTTCATCATAATGATATGACATTTTTTAAGATATTGAAATGAACCCCCTGAAGCAGCATGTAGAAGCAGGTCTGAACCTTAGAATGGGCCTGTCAATCATGTCATGGATTAAGTCTCTGTTTCTAATTGTGAAGTTTCTGCTTATCTGGGGCCATATTCACAAAGAATTTTATCTTACCACTAGGAGTACTCCTAAATCGCACTAAAATATTTTAGCTAGGAGTTTTCTCTTAAAAGTTATTCACAACGCCTTTCAGACCTACTCTTAGTAAGGAAAAATGACAACTCCTAAACTAAGAGTGAGTCTTCGTTGCTATGGATGACGTCAATTCTCATCCACGAGCTTCCTCGCAATGATTACGGTGATTGGTTGTTAGATGACAGGGCCATCATGCGTAACATAACACAGACACAACAAATCATGGAATTACGACATCTAAATATGTCTGTGTCCTACACAAAATAATAATAGTAATGCCATTGAAATGCATATATAATGACATGTTTGTGCAGGCCCCAGTGAAGTGTAATTCTAAAAAGGCAGAGAGAGAGAGAAAAGTCGTGAATTAAATTAAATCAAGGTAAATTAAAATAAAAAGTAAAATACCCTAATGAAAACCGCTACTTGCCTAATAATGAAAAACGACACTTGCATTAACATTTGCTTGGTTAATTGACATCCTATTAGCCTAAATAGACTACAAGCAAGGAATTGTTGCTCCTATTGAAGTAATGTAATAGTTGAATGACGGTGGATTATGAACTCGCCAAAACGGAAAGGAAAGCCCAACTGGACGCAGGATCAGTTACTGCTGCTGGCCCAGTTGGTGCTGAAAAAAAAACATAATAAAAGGGAAATTCGGCACTGGGATATCAAGCAAAACTAAGCGTGAGACATGGGAGAGGATTTGTTTGCAGATCAATGCAGCATTCCCGCTTGTGTCGCGGACCCCGGACGACTGCGAGAGGCGGTGGTATGCGCTACAATCCTTTGTGAATAGGTCTTAGTGAGTTAGGAGTCCTCTCGACTTCTTTTAAGCTGTCCCAGACTTAGGTGCTACTTTTAGGCCTAAAATGCTTTGTGAATTACTCTTAGTGAAAAAAATGAGGAGTCCTAAAGTTAGGAGTGACACGCCCATTATTTTTAGGAGTTGCTCCTAAATTTGCCAGTTAGGAGCTACTTTTAGCCTTAAAATTATTTGTGAATACAGCCCCTGAGCTGTAGATCCTGAACTGAGAGACTGAAAAGTGTCATTGTTCTCTACAGGTTGATTAAGTGTGGTGTTACAGATGAAGGTTGTGCTGATCTGGCTTCAGCTCTGAGATCAAACCCCTCACACCTGAGAGAACTGAATCTGTCATGGAATAATCTAGGAGACTCAGGAGTGAAGCTGCTCTCTGATCTGCAGGACGATCCACATTACAAACTGGAGACGCTTGAGTGAGTAGTGATGACTGAAAATGTTTGAATTTTAATTGTAAAATGAATTGGCCAGATCTGATTAAAATCATCCCCATCATGAATAATGCTTTGATTCACACCTGAGAAGACAATGACGCATAATGAGCCTTTCATTCAGGTGTGTCACACAAGAAAGAATGCGAGGACAATATATATATATAAATGGCACAAGGCAGGCCCAGCTCAAAGGAGGAAGCTGGTAGTCAACGAGGTGCGAAAGCAGGAGGAGAGGATGAGGTCTATATTCTAATAAGGATCAGTTTCCTTATTAGGTCAACATATGATGTTCTCCCATCACCGCAGAACCTAAACCTCTGGGTAGGAGAGGATCCCTCTTGTCCTTTGTGTTCATCACCTGCCACATTAAGGCACATTTTGACAGGATGTAAGGTGGCTCTTAGCCAAGGTCGGTTTACTTGGCGCCATGACCAAGTACTGCGATGTTTGGGTTTAGCATTGGAAGGCAAGCGTAGTATGACCAATAAGTTGCCGCCTGTTCTAGCAAAACATTACGCGCAGAAGACAATATTCCTCCGCCCAGGCGAGCAACCACCAAGAAAAGGTGTTAACACTAATTCTCGCCCAGGACAACTGGAAGCTGTTAGGGACTGGAAGATGCTGGCTGATCTTGATCAACGGCTTTTTTTTCCACCTGAGATTGCCACCACTAACCTACGACCAGACATTGTTTTGTGGTCTGGATCAGCACGCATTGTTCAACTGATAGAGTTAACAGTGCCATGGGAGGATGCGGTAGATGAGGCATATGAGAGGAAGAAACTGCGGTATGCTCATCTGGCCACTGAAGCAGAACAGCGAGGATGGAGAGTCCAGGTTTATCCAGTGGAAGTGGGTTGTCGAGGTTTTGTGGCACACTCTACAACCCGGTTCCTCAGAGACGTCGGATTCAGTGGCCAAGAGTTGCGTCGCACAGTAAAGAACTTATCTGAAGCAGCAGAAAGGAGCAGCAACTGGCTGTGGTTGAGACGGAAAGATTCTAGCTGGCTGTGTACAGGCCGCCACGCTACGGTTTCGTAGAATTCTTGAAAACTCGAAGAGTCTGTTGATTTATTTGTATACGTTCCTGTGGATATTGCGTGAATGACGGGTGGTTGGGCAGATATTGTGTTTCGCGGTAGGTGGTATGCCATACGGAACCGTTGCCACTGAAACTGCTTTAACGCACCAGTGGGGCTCGACAGCCTTAGTCAAACGGGTTGGCGTGTATGGTTGGGTTGCGGAGCGATTGTCAGATTGTGGTTAGGTCTCAGCAGCAGAAGGGATGTAGAGGTCAGTAAGCTGGGCTGAGTTGAGTGGGGGACGGAGGGGGGTGACTCTGGGACGCCAGAGTCACTGTCGAGCCCTCTTGAGGTGTCGTGGGCTAGTCGACGAAACACTGAGGACGGAAGGTGCCCACTTGAAGACCCTAGAGATGTCCCCTACTGGGCTCAATCCAGACGGTTGTCGTGCTGGTCCACTAGGGAGACCACACTGTAGTTGCAGCCGTCGTGTGTGCTGACGCGCCCAAGTACACTGCAGCCGTTAACGCCGGACAGAAGGGGAGTCACACCACCATATGGAAAGAAGCGTAAATGGATGGAGAAGCATAGTTTACTGTAAAGCTACGTCTTAGTGTTGCTTATCTTGGCGAAAGCCGAGTACAAATCAGCATGAAGTTTTAACATCTACTCTCGTGTAATGGAAATCTTATATATATATATACACTCACCGGCCACTTTATTAGGTACCCCATGCTAGTAACGGGTTGGACCCCCTTTTGCCTTCAGAACTGCCTCAATTCTTCGTGGCATAGATTCAACAAGGTGCTGGAAGCATTCCTCAGGGAGTTTGGTCCATATTGACATGATGGCATCACACAGTTGCCGCAGATTTGTCGGCTGCACATCCATGATGCGAATCTCCCGTTCCACCACATCCCAAAGATGCTCTATTGGGTTGAGATCTGGTGACTGTGGAGGCCATTTTAGTACAGTGAACTCATTGTCATGTTCAAGAAACCAATTTGAAATGATTAGAGCTTTGTGACATGGTGGAAGTAGCCATCAGAGGATGGGTACATGGTGGCCATAAAGGGATGGACATGGTCAGAAACAATGCTCAGGTAGGCCGTGGCATTTAAACGATGCCCAATTGGCACTAAGGGGCCTAAAGTGTGCCAGGAAAACATCCCCCACACCATTACACCACCACCACCATCCTGCACAGTGGTAACAAGGCATGATGGTTCCATGTTCTCATTCTGTTTACGCCAAATTCTGACTCTAACATCTGAATGTCTCAACAGAAATCGAGACTCATCAGACCAGGCAACATTTTTCCAGTCTTCAACTGTTCAATTTTGGTGAGCTCTTGCAAATTGTAGCCTCTTTTTCCTATTTGTAGTGGAGATGAGTGGTACCCGGTGGAGTCTTCTGCTGTTGTAGCCCATCCGCCTCAAGGTTGTGCGTGTTGTGGCTTCACAAATGCTTTGCTGCATACCTCGGTTGTAACGAGTGGTTATTTCAGTCACTGTTGCCCTTCTATCAGCTCGAACCAGTCTGGCCATTCTCCTCTGACCTCTGGCATCAACAAGGCATTTCCGCCCACAGAACTGCCGCTCACTGGATGTTTTTTCTTTTTCGGACCATTCTCTGTAAACCCTAGAGATGGTTGTGCGTGAAAATCCCAGTAGATTAGCAGTTTCTGAAATACTCAGACCAGCCCTTCTGGCACCAACAATCATGCCACGTTCAAAGTCACTCAAATCAACTTTCTTCCCCATACTGATGCTCGGTTTGAACTGCAGGAGATTGTCTTGACCATGTCTACATGCCTAAATGCACTGAGTTGCCGCCATGTGATTGGCTGCTTAGAAATTAAGTGTTAACGAGCAGTTGGACAGGTGTACCTAATAAAGTGGCCGGTGAGTGTATATATATATATATATATATATATATATATATAATCAAAATATAAATGAAAGTCAAAAGCACATTTTTAGTCATACCTGGAAACAAATCCTGTTCAAATAGGTTATATGGGCCATTCTATAGAATTGGTTCAAAGTTAGAGTTGGAAACATCTTGAAAAGAAAATTGTCTTTTTCTATAAATGTCTTATAAATTGTCGTATTCTTTTTTAAAGTAGGCCAATACATTTTATCATGCATATTTCAAAGTTAAGGATTCATTATTTTGATATAGCTTGCATTGGAACAAACACTATAACATCTTAGTTGATTAGTTTATTTTTGACAAAACATAGTATATATTTAACATATGAGCAGAAACTGGCTAACAAAAGCTTATTTGATGTCTATTTTAGAGTAAAAACTTTATAATCTATCCAAAACTAGTCACCGAAATGTTGTCATTACAGACACTATTCTATATCGCGATTAGAACAAATCTTAGTAGGCTATAGCAATATAGTTTGGATGTGTTCATGTAAAAATAACATTTACTAATGTAGGAGCGAGTGTGAATGAACGCACAGATGCGATGTACATCTGTAGTAAACAACATCGCGCACGCATCTGTGCCTTTCATTCATTCACACACAGAAACGCAATTCATATTTAAACAGTCTTTGTGCAGTTTACAGACACTATTCAATAACGCGATTAGAACAAAGCACTTAAGGATAAACTTACTTCATCAGCTGGATCCGTGCTCCTCGAAATGAAACTATACCAGCACTTCTGAGGTAACTTTTTGGATGTTTTATCCAGCTGATGTGGGCGTTTTCATGGCTTGCCTTAACATTTGCGTTTGAATAACGCGCTCTCAGTGGGCGTGGTCACAATAACACGTCATACGCTATAATTAGCTGAAAGGAAAAAGACTGACATCTCTCTCTTTTCATACAGATTACATAAACTGAGAATATTTGTTTTTTTATATAAATTACTTCATTATAAAGAAGAGCATTTTCGTGCCTGTGTGACAAGTATTTACTTAGTTACAGTTAATTTTCGGACGCGTTTCAGAATGAACTTCACTGACAGAGAGAACGCAAAATTCGCATCATGTTTATTTTTCTTTATTTGACAAAAAGCAGAACACTTTGTTTTTATTGTGAGTATCCACAAAAAAAGACACTCAACAGGATCTAATGATGTACAACACTTACGTATATGTAAGATCAAAATCAACAGAGTAATTTGAGTCTCTTTTGCACTGATAAGGAACTAAGTGAGCTCGTCACACCGGAGCGATAGCTGACCCCAGAGGGGTTAATAATGGGCATGAACATGAAATGTGGAAAGCCTCGTAGCCAATAACTAATTAGTAAGAGGTGACTTCATAGTGAGCCTGAAAGGTACTATGAGAAGACGTGAATGCATTTATCCATTTTATGTTCTGCTGCTGTATGTACATTAAGCATTTATCCATTCTGACGCTTTCATCCAGAGCGACTTATGTTTTGAGACGCACTTACGTCTGATCGAAGCCAGTTTCCCTGTGAATGAGTTGGAGGGAAGCAAGTGTTGTGGAATAGTGACTGAGACTGAGAATGAGGCTAACTTAGGACATAGGGACAGGTCATTGGAACACAAGCCGTTATAGGACCACAGAGACAAGGCCACCTTGGCCACACAGAACCGGCCACATGGGACAACGCCGTAACTGACCGCACAGAGACAAGGCCTCGATGGACCTCGCAGAGCCAGGCCACCTTGGCCACACAGAGACACGGCCGCAATGGACCACACAGAACAGGCCACATTGGGCCAGGCCTCATTGGACCACACAGAGACAAGGCCACGATGGACCGCACAGAACGGAGCCACATTGGGCCAGGCCACCTAGGGCCACACAGAGACAAGGCCGCAATGGACCATACAGAACAGAGCCATATTGGGCCAGGCCTCATTGGACCACACAGAGACAAGGCCGTGATGGACCACACAGAACAGAGCCACCTTGGGCCAGGCCTCATTGGACCACACAGAGCAGGCCACCTAGGGCCATACACAGAGCAGGCCTCCTTAGACCGCAAACTGGCCACATTGGACCACACGGCCATGATAGACCACAGAGACAAGGCCGCCCGGCCACACGGCCTTGCTAGACCACAGAGACAAGGCCGCAATCAGCCACAACAGCCTCTAATGCCACACATAGAACGAGGTAGACTGGACAAGGCCGCAAGGCCACACAAAACAAGGCCGCAAGGACCACAAGACCACATGGCCATTTTTAGCGAGGCAACAATGCCTCAAGGCCGCTTGGCCACACAGACAACGGCCACTTGGCCACATTGAACTGTGCCACTAAGGGCCACAGACCACTGGCCATTTTTTACATACAGGACAAGGCAACTTCTGGCACAAGGCCTTTAGACCCACACAGAGACGAGGCCCGCTGGGCCACGAGGCTGCTAAAGCCACACAAAGACAGAACCACTCATAGACAAGGCCTTAGGCCACATAGAACCAATGCCATAACTGCCCACAAGACCACGGAACAAGGCCACATTAGGCTACACAGTCACAGTAGACCACACTGAACATAGAATGAGGCCATCGTATAATGAGGCCACGATATCGTAGGCCCACACTGAGACGAGGCCACACAGAATCGAGGCCATAAGGGCCACAAGACCATGTAGGCCACACATAGGACAAGGCAACGTTATGCCACAAGGCCTTGAGACCCGCACAGAGACAAGGCCCGCTGGGCCACAAGGCCACATGGCCACTAATGCCACACGGATACAAGGCCAACGAGACACAGCCACTAGGCCACACAGAACCATGCCATAACTGGCCACAAGACCACGGGACAAGGCCACATTAGGCTACACGGTCACAGTAGACCACACTGAACATATATATCATGCTCCTGCATGATCATAATTCTCTTTTTCCACATGGGACGAGACCACAACGGCTACTAATGCCACATGGAGACAAGGCCACACTGAGACAAGGCCACACATAGACGATGACTCATTGGCCATTTGAAGAATGCAAGGTAGAGACTATTGACAGAATAATGGGAGAGCATGACACCACCACTAGTAGTTGCATAGGTATTTACCTGAACCGTTACTGGAGAGCTTGCTGAGCTTCGAGGATGATTTTTGAATCGGGTCTTATATATGACTCTAATGCAGAGGAAGACCATCTGCCCAGGATCTTAATAGCTGAAGTAGAAATGCCACGATCAGCTGCTGTAGTGGCTGCCCCGATCCTGAAGTAATGACCAGTATACTGGAAGGGAGATAGACTGCAGCTTTTGAGGACAGAAACTGACGATTCCTGAACCAGGTTTAGAGAGTAGTGCTCCGTTAGTTAGGATAAATAGAGGGAAATTTTAAGAAATTTAATCATAGATGAGAAGGGACATAAATTATTACTAATTTATAAATTGATAATGTGATGCAGAGCCTTTATAGTCATTCTTAGTGTTCTTAAGAAAGAGAGTAAGGAAATTAGGTGAGAAACATAAATCAGAAAAAGACCATGGGAAAAATCGGAGTATTTAGCTCCTGGAGTGAATCCCCTGGATGCATGAGCCATGAATGCTGTAACAGACAGCTACAATCTGAATAACAATAGGAAAAGAGACCATTGCAGACAGAGGTAATAAAAAGGGGGTTGAATGGATTTTGCTTTCCTAACTTACTTAGAGTGTAATGTTGCCGTTTTAAGCATAACCAACATCTGCAAGGTTAAAACACTCAAAGTTCAAGCAGTGGGAGAAATTAATTTAAGAATTGCTTTTAAAAGACTACAACAGCGCTGAGAGGAGCTAGCGACATTCCTCCTGGGTAAGTGCATCACAACCTAAATTTACATGGATCCTGCCCACGGGACATGATTTATAGAATATCGAGACAGAATAAGCTAATCAGTGACTAGAGAAAGCTACGCATGAGCTACATAATTCATCAACGACCATTCGGAATGTTGACTATATGTTGACACTTCTTGAGACTCTCCATCTTGTACGATTCCGGTTGAACAAAGTGAAAAGTTTTAAAATTGTCGGTGAGAGGTAATCGAAGCTGCAAAAAGAGCTGTTGAAACTCCGACCCCTGTGCCGGGAGCAGCAGCCCTGCCACATCCAAAGGGACAGACAAAAACGAAATGCTTACTCACCCTCGAAATGACCATTACTATTCAAAATTATCTGTGGGGCATTCCGAGCCAAACCCCGCATACCCATACATATCCTGCGAAAAGGGCACAATTATACACTTAAAAAAAAAATGTTTTAATCTTTGTGATACAATGTGATTGGCAGGCGTTTATCAGAGGTTTACTAGAGGCCTTGGTTATGCCTTAAGAAGCAAACAAAGAGAAGGTACGGTGAACAGACTTGGATAATTAGGATTAAAATACTTGCGTGAATTTGAATGCCTGCGAGCAAACTATGAATGGAAGAAATATTAAATTACGATTTTCGTAATTGTAGACGAGGAAGGAACAACCAGCCGTGATCAGGATGTGAAAAGAGGAATCTAAGTGATACTTGATCTGTTGTCTTTTGAGGGTGGAATCCTTTTCTCAGATGTGCAGCATATGTCTGACATGGCTCCCAAGTTGCTCTTTGCAGAAATAGCCCCATTCATGGCTGGGAGATCACTGGCCACGAACAGTTGAGACTCTTGAATAGAATGATACATGAACATGTAAATCATACAGTTGAGCAAAGACAATGTCACTCGAGTCTCCTTCACTGATTAGTTCTGGTTATTGGTTTGACTTGATAAAACTAATATGACTGTTAGTTCTACTGAGTTAGCAGTTTTTGGCTAAGTATATGTGGCTTTTGACCGGAGCCACACAACTGCATTGATCCTTAGTCTGCATTTCTCTGTACATTAATGTGATAATACCCCTCACATAAATTATTCCTATCACACATATCAGTGGATTAAGTAGTCACCAGGAAGGTTGAGTATTACAGCGATTGTACACATTTCCAATGTTGTAGATCTAATTTTAATTATTAATATGAATTTTAAGTAGGCCGAAATATGGTGAAAAATAGTTGTTTTTGAAATTACTATTATTACACATGTAAATATGTAACTTACTACCATTGTAGAGATATCCACTGCAGTATATGGATAACAGCCGAATGACAAACTTGCTCTCTTTAGCTCAGGTTTTATTTTTATTATTTTTATTTATTTATTTTTATATTTTTTATTTATACACACACACACAACCGAACTCTGGTGAGTGAGCAGACGTTGTGAAGAGCGCGACCCTTGATATTGCATATGCATAAAGCTCTTAAGTACTCTTAAGCTTATTTGATTTCTAATCAGTTACGCAGTTGTTAGTGAGTATTTGCAAACTGCCAATGAGAGCGTGGAATTGACAACGCTGATATTATTAGATTACCACTGAACTGTGGAATATCGGTAACGCAAAACTTTGCTTACACTTGCTACGAGCATTAAGGCGAGCTATCCGGCCCCTCTGCAGTCTGCAGATCAGCCGTAATTATCAGATCACGCCACGTCATCGTGGACACCAATTTGAACCGCTGGTGTAGGAAGCAACGGAGAAATACTTACCTGAATAAAGTTTAATCATGTAGAGGGGACATATTAACTGGCTGGTGGAAGCGCCTGCCAAAAACTTGAAAAATCGACTTGAAAGCCTTGGAAGTGGAGCTTAAACTTGAAACCAGTGAGAGAAGATCGTCTCGTGACTTGCAGAGTTGTTGATTCATGTCGGTGGATTGGTGATCTGCGGGATAAATGGCCCCGTGCAGACAGCGAGGTTCTTTTGGTGGACAAGTTGAGGATGACATTACAGTTCTCTTCCTGTCGGATTATCCTGGCTGAGCTGACGCTGTTGTTGCTTTAGTTGACGTAAAAATGGAACTGATGGGTTACCCAGGGTGTTTTAGGCCTAAAGGAGCAGAACTTCTCATGACAGGCCTTGGCTGATCAAAACTCTCCTAAGACTGCTGTGCCTACGGGGAGATGCGACACTGAATGCGGGAACCTCGAGGTGCAGCAGGAGATACGGCGGGACATCGTCGGATCTCGATAATTGTAAACAAAATGCGTGTGCTGAAACATGTTGGCTGGCAACTGAACGAGAGCATGAATGAAAGTGTCAGCATCTGCGAACTCAAACGTGTAAGTATTGGTCTTTTATACCGCAAGTATTAGACACGATGGGATAGATGAGAAGGTAATAAGTGACGTAGCAATTGAGTCTTCCTGGCAGATCTTACACTAAAGCTTCCATTTCATTTTTGGACGCGTTTCAGAATGGACTTCACTGACAGTGATATTTTGATATAGCCTAGCTTGCATTGGAACAAACACTATAACAGTTGATTAGTTTATTTTTGACAAAACATACATATTTAACATATGAGCACAAACTGTCAAAAGCTTATTTGACATCTATTTCAGAGTATAAACTTTATAATCTATCCAAAACTAGTCAACGAAATGTTGTCATTACAGACACTATTCTATATCGCGATTAGAACAAATCTCAGTAGGCTATAGCAATATAGTTTGGATGTGTTCATTAGTGATGGCCGGTTCGTGAACGAATCGTTCTTTTGAACCGGGTCTTTTTAGTGAACCGGTCGAATCAGTACACTAAATCGGACCGAATCGTTCGAAACAGTTCGCGTCTTGCGTCAGCGCTGATCCACAAGTTACAAAAGTTACTCACTTTCAGACATGCCTGACAGTCCGACTCGAAATAAACCAATATCCCGGAGTATATTTTACTCCAGTAACTCCAACAGTTAACTGAACTGAGACATGTTGTGCTGAGAGAAGTCATGAGCATGAGCAGCTGATACTGAGCATGCGCGTACTACCGAACGTACAGGTACAGTGGTTCTCGGATCAGCAGTACAGAACCGAGAACTGTTTATTTCGGACGAGTTCGACATACCGAGAACCGATGAGTTGATGAACTGAGCATGCGTGCAATTTTTTCAGAGGGACGAAATGCATGTTTCTTAAGTATTTTGTTGAACATAAATAAGTGTAACAAAATAAAACGAGTTGGAAACATGTTTATCACATAATTACTGTCTTTTCACTGTATTATTTTAAAGATTGGAAACACAATGAATGGATTGTAAATCTCAGTCAGGAACAGCTAATTTAATTTCTAATAAGTTGACATAAATCTTTGTCGTAAACTCTTGCCAAGGTTTTAAGGGTGCAAAGTAAATGTTTATAATGTGTTAATCAAAACATAACGTAAACATACTATTGACATGCATCGACTTTTTAGTTTTGTCGACTTTAGGCTGGTAGCCTAAGGTTTCAGCAGTTCTCAGCTCAGCACACACAGGCTAGTTCTCGAGTCAAGAACTGGTTGTTGCACAGTTCTCGAATCACCAGTACAGAACCGAGAACTGTTTCTTTCGGACACGTTTGATACGGAGAACCGATGAGCTGGAGATTCTGCGCATGCGTGATAGCACCGGCTCTGAACCGAACTTTCTTTTGGCCAACTGCATGCTGTGTTGATACATGAGCACGGGTGAAACGAGGACTTAAATGGGGGGCCGAATTCGGCGAAATGTAAGTTTATTTAATAACAAATAAAATAAAATTGATGAAGGCCAGTTTATTCACTTTAGATCTTTAAGACATGTAAAACATCCACGTTTGCACATCGTCTGTAGCCTACAGGGTTCATTAGCAAAACGTAATTGTAAGAAACTTATCCAAGATGATTATGACGATGAGTATTATTATTTAACTGAAGTTATGATTACAAATGCCTTTATTTGAATGTATTTTTATCCGCCGGGACGGATAATTGACGTCATTACGTGAGGACGTAAAATAACTGGTGAACCGGTTTTTTGAACCGGTTCATTGAAACGAACTGTCCGAAAGAACCGGTTCGCGGAAAAGAACCGAACTTCCCATCACTAGTGTTCATGTAAAAATAACGTTTACTAATGTAGGAGCGAGAGTGAATGAACGCACAGATGCGATGTACAGCTGTAGTAAACAACATTGCGCGCGTCTGTGCCATTCATTCATTCACACACAGACACGCAATTCATATTTAAACAGTCTTTGTGCAGTTTACAGACACTATTCAACAACGCGATTAGAACAAAGCACTTAAGAATAAATGACTTACTACATCAGCTGAATCCGTGCTCCTCGAAATGAAACTACTTCTGAGGTAACTTTTCCAGGATTATTACGATAGTATTATTCCTCACAGCGCAGCAGGATTCTTATTAACCCTCTGGGGTCTGAGGTGTTTTTGGGGCCCTTGAGATGTTTTGACATGCCCTGACATTTGTGCTTATTTCAGCTACTTAAAACATACCATTTGCCAACATATAAATTTGCTGTATTCAGCACAAACTCTACTACAATAATATGTGAGCAAAATGGATGTACATGTTTGCATTTTATAGAAAAAAAATATTATGCGTGGTTAGTACGTTTTGGGGAAAAAAATGTCACCGCAATAAGGCCATTTAACACATACTGAATAGTTGTCCACAAGACTTTTGAGTTACTATTCTTGTAGGCTAGAATTTTTACTTCAAAATGAAGTGAAAATCATTCTGACCACTCTTTCACAAACAACAATATAATGATTTAAATTTCTTACGTCAGTTTTTGGTCAGCACTGCTGTATGCGTGGGAGTGTGAATGGCCATGAATATTAATGTGATTTACACCTGGGTGGGAAGACAAGACACTCCCCCAATGGCCCATCAAGGTGCTGTAAGGCAGCCTGAACTAAGAATGATTCACTGATGAATAAAAAGTTAAAAAGAACAGCATTTATTCAAAATAGAAATCTTTCCTAAGAACGTAAAGACTTAAAGTCATTACTATCACTTAACACATCCTTTCAAAAAAACAAACATAAAAAGACCAAACTTGTTTTTTTTATATATATAAAAAAGTGGACTGCCTGTTGCTTGCCTGCTTGTTTGCCTTGGCTCTCTTCGGAACTGGTGGATGGACGTGTTCATTGTCACATCTGTTATAAAAAAAAGAAAAAAGCATGAGCATGCTGATAACACAATCAAATAAACTGTATTAATATCATTATCAATCACTAATTGCCATGGATAAATATATATTTTTTTTGTAATTTCACACAAGAATAGGTAGCCTACATTATGACGATGTAAAAACAATTAGGCTAAATTTTATCTGTAAAATATTACGTCTGTGCACTTACTCAGTATGATTCTATGACACGCATGATATAGTGTCATAGGCTAACCAAAACTGAACATTTAATTATATAAAAAATATATTGTATTTAGACCTCTTTTACCGGAGCCTGAAATATATTTCTCGTTATATAACCTAAGCAGTTATTCGCAAACAAAATAGGCTACATTACACATAAGGCACTATTTTAGCATAAGTAGTGTCATAGGCTAACCAAAACTCAACATTTTTATACAAAAAATATATTGTATTTAGACAGTATCACATATTGTCACGAAATTGCGTGGAAGCAAAGGCGGTAGTCGGATCTAGATGCAGCAGGAGACTTTAATAATTCAGACTTGGGTAAACTCAGAACAAAGCAAGACAAAAGACACTCGTAGTACGTAAATGAATTCAATAACTGACCAAGACAGGGCAGAAACACAGGGTTTAAATTATCAGAGACAAACGAGCAGACAGGATAACAAGGGGGCGTGGATAACAAGAAACACCTGGGAGAACTAATGACAAGACAGGGAACCACTAAACATGACAGGACACAAAACCACATCGTAACATAGCCCCCTCCCTATGGGCGGCTCCCGACGCCCATCAAAACAAGCAAAAAAGTTCAGGAGGGCAGTCCTGGGGGAGGGACGGAGGGCCAGGCCCGTGCAGGGGAACGGGACCAGGAGGTAGCCAAGGCGGGCCAGGGCCGCAGAGCGTGGGCGGACCAGACTGGGCCGGTGACCAGGGCGGAGCAGGACGAGGCGAAGGCCAGGGGGGGAGCAGGACGAGGCGAAGGCCAGGGCGGAGCAGGACGAGGCGAAGGCCAGGGCGGAGCAGGCCAGGGCGGAGCAGGACGAAGCGAAGGCCAGGGTGGTGAAGCCCCTGCAGATGACCATGGCGGCGCAGAGGCGGGGCCGGCAGGGCGAGGCGCAGAGGCGGGGCCAGCAGGGCGAGGCGCAGAGGCGGGGCCGGCAGGGCGAGTCATCTGGATACACTCACCGGAGCCTGGCGAGCCGAACGAGTCCTCCTCCTCCTCCTGCGACGGCGAGTCACTGGGCTTGATTCAATCACTTGGTCTGAATCACTCACTTTGCTAGATTCAACACTGGACGCACTTGACTCACTGGATGCACTTCACTGGATGCACTTGACTCACTGGATGCACTTGACTCACTGGATGCACTTGACTCGGCATTTGAGTCACTGGTTAGTACGTTTTGGGGAAAAAAATGTCACCGCAATAAGGCCATTTAACACATACTGAATAGTTGTCAACAAGACTTTTGAGTTACTATTCTTGTAGGCTAGAATTTTTACTTCAAAATGAAGTGAAAATCATTCTGACCACTCTTTCACAAACAACAATATAATGATTTAAATTTCTTACGTCAGTTTTTGGTCAGCACTGCTGTATGCGTGGGAGTGTGAATGGCCATGAATATTAATGTGATTTACACCTGGGTGGGAAGACAAGACACTCCCCCAATGGCCCATCAAGGTGCTGTAAGGCAGCCTGAACTAAGAATGATTCACTGATGAATAAAAAGTTAAAAAGAACAGCATTTATTCAAAATAGAAATCTTTCCTAAGAACGTAAAGACTTAAAGTCATTACTATCACTTAACACATCCTTTCAAAAAAACAAACATAAAAAGACCAAACTTGTTTTTTTTATATATATAAAAAAGTGGACTGCCTGTTGCTTGCCTGCTTGTTTGCCTTGGCTCTCTTCGGAACTGGTGGATGGACGTGTTCATTGTCACATCTGTTATAAAAAAAAGAAAAAAGCATGAGCATGCTGATAACACAATCAAATAAACTGTATTAATATCATTATCAATCACTAATTGCCATGGATATATATATTTTTTTTTTGTAATTTCACACAAGAATAGGTAGCCTACATTATGACGATGTAAAAACAATGAGGCTAAATTTTATCTGTAAAATATTACGTCTGTGCACTTACTCAGTATGATTCTATGATACGCATGATATAGTGTCATAGGCTAACCAAAACTGAACATTTAATTATATAAAAAATATATTGTATTTAGACCTCTTTTACCGGAGCCTGAAATATATTTCTCGTTATATAACCTAAGCAGTTATTCGCAAACAAAATAGGCTACATTACGCATAAGGCACTATTTTAGCATAAGTAGTGTCATAGGCTAACCAAAACTCAACATTTTTATACAAAAAATATATTGTATTTAGACAGTATCACATATTGTCACGAAATTGCGTGGAAGCAAAGGCGGTAGTCGGATCTAGATGCAGCAGGAGACTTTGATAATTCAGACTTGGGTAAACTCAGAACAAAGCAAGACACAAGACACTCGTAGTACGTAAATTAATTCAATAACTGACCAAGACAGGGCAGAAACACAGGGTTTAAATAATCAGAGACAAACGAGCAGACAGGATAACAAGGGGGCGTGGATAACAAGAAACACCTGGGAGAACTAATGACAAGACAGGGAACCACTAAACATGACAGGACACAAAACCACATCGTAACATAGCCCCCTCCCTATGGGCGGCTCCCGACGCCCATCAAAACAAGCAAAAAAGTTCAGGAGGGCGGTCCTGGGGGAGGGACGGAGGGCCAGGCCCGTGCAGGGGAACGGGACCAGGAGGTAGCCAAGGCGGGCCAGGGCCACAGAGCGTGGGCGGACCAGACTGGGCCGGTGACCAGGGCGGAGCAGGACGAGGCGAAGGCCAGGGCGGAGCAGGACGAGGCGAAGGCCAGGGGGGGAGCAGGACGAGGCGAAGGCCAGGGCGGAGCAGGACGAGGCGAAGGCCAGGGCGGAGCAGGACGAGGCGAAGGCCAGGGCGGAGCAGGCCAGGGCGGAGCAGGCCAGGGCGGAGCAGGACGAAGCGAAGGCCAGGGCGGAGCAGGACGAGATGAAGGCCAGGGCGGAGCAGGATGAGGCGAAGGCCAGGGTGGTGAAGCCCCTGCAGATGACCATGGCGGCGCAGCCTTCATGGTCTCCTCACCGGACCCTTGGCCCCCCCCAAAAAATACTTGGGGAAATCCACGGGTTCAGGAAAGGCCTCCCGGAGCTTGAAGGGTGCAGGCAGGGCGAGGCGCAGAGGCGGGGCCGGCAGGGCGAGGCGCAGAGGCGGGGCCAGCAGGGCGAGGCGCAGAGGCGGGGCCGGCAGGGCGAGGCGCAGAGGCGGGGCCAGCAGGGCGAGGCGCAGAGGCGGGGCCGGCAGGGCGAGTCATCTGGATACACTCACCGGAGCCTGGCGAGCCGAACGAGTCCTCCTCCTCCTCCTGCGACGGCGAGTCACTGGGCTTGATTCAATCACTTGGTCTGAATCACTCACTTTGCTAGATTCAACACTGGACGCACTTGACTCACTGGATGCACTTCACTGGATGCACTTGACTCACTGGATGCACTTGACTCACTGGATGCACTTGACTCACTGGATGCACTTGACTCGGCATTTGACTCTCTGGATGCACTTGACTCTGCATTTGACTCTCTGGATTCACTTGACTCGGCATTTGACTCTCTGGATTCACTTGACTCGGCATTTGACTCACTGGATTCACTTGACTCGGCATTTGACTCACTGGATTCACTTGACTCTGCATTTGACTCACTGGATTCACTTGACTCGGCATTTGACTCACTGGGTTCACTTGACTCGGCATTTGACTCACTGGATTCAACAGGGCTCACATGTGGCGCAGGCTCGGCTGGGCAGACGAGAAGTGCGGGCTCGTCGGGGCTCACGTGAAGCTCGGGCTCGGCTGGGCAGACGAGAAGTGCGGGCTCGTCGGGGCTCACGTGAAGCTCGGGCTCGGCTAGGCAGACAAGAAGTGCGGGCTCGTCGGGGCTCACGTGAAGCTCGGGCTCGGCTGGGCAGACGAGAAGTGCAGACGAGAAGTCGATATACCACTCTAAAGAGCCGTACGGATCGGGTTCGGGCATCTGAGACCAGAGTTGTTCCGATAATCCCCCGCGGAAGAAGATTTTCAAGCTCTGGGTGCTCATTTGCGCGAGATGCGCCAGTTCAATGAAGTCCCCGACGTACTTTTCTATGGTCCGATTCTCTTGACGGAGACGGAGAATCTGGACGTCTGGACTCCAGAAAGGTATGGCTGCTGGATCACGATGCGGTGAGTTCTTCTCCTAACTGCTAGATCCTGGGAGGTCAGTTATTCTGTCACGAAATTGCGTGGAAGCAAAGGCGGTAGTCGGATCTAGATGCAGCAGGAGACTTTAATAATTCAGACTTGGGTAAACTCAGAACAAAGCAAGACACAAGACACTCGTAGTACGTAAATTAATTCAATAACTGACCAAGACAGGGCAGAAACACAGGGCTTAAATAATCAGAGACAAACGAGCAGACAGGATAACAAGGGGGCGTGGATAACAAGAAACACCTGGGAGAACTAATGACAAGACAGGGAACCACTAAACATGACAGGATACAAAACCACATCGTAACACATATTTTACCGGTGGCTGAAATATATTTTACTAAAACAATAGGCTATACCTAAACATGCAGTTATTCGCAAACAAAATACATAACGCATAAGGCAGTATTTTAGCATGATAATCAGTGTCATAAGCTAATCAGAACTATATATTTAATATACAAATATGTTTAGAGAGTAATATCACATTTAAAAAGTTTACACGAGCGAATGTTAGGGATATTGTGAGGCAATCTTTTCTGTAAGATGTCAAAAGCTAGGCAAAATATAGTCTGAAAAATCATTTGAGCTCTATACGATCAGAAAAGAAATGATAAAACACTAAACAACTTACTCCGAACTTGTAGGCCTATCCTCGGCGCGGGATCAATTTGTTCTTCAAAATGCAGCCGTTCCTCGTCCGAGTTATAATCTTCCTCTGAGGAAAAGGTGAATTCTTCCTCGCTGTCCAGAATCATCTGAAGGGCCTCTTTGTCGGAGTACCGTGCCATCCTCAAAACGCAATGAATCTATCAGTGAAGAAACTTTGTGTTTTTATGCCATTGATCGCTGGGCGTGTGCTAAGCATAACGTTAGATCACCTATTTACCATGTGAAAAGCGCTAGGGGCGTGGCGGCCTCGGCTCATTAAAAATAATGAAGGGAGAACGAAAAAACTGTACCTCTCCTCTCCATAAACTGGAAATATTTATTTTTTTAATAAATTACTTCATTTAAAGGGGTCATATAATGCCATTTTTGTACAAGCTAATATGATTCTTTAGGGTCTAAATTAAAAGTTTGTAATATACTTTAATTAAAAATTCTCATTAGTATTGTAAGAAAACAGTTATTTTACCTGGTCAAAAACAGCTCTGTTTTCAGCACGCCGTTTCAGTGCATATGCCTTTAAATGATCATGAGCTGTGCTCACTCCGCCCCTCTGTTCTGTGTGTACACCGTTTGTAACTCAATAACACAATAACCATAACGCGTTGTTCAGTATAAAGTGGGATTATGAATTATATTGAGAACGTCATACATAGAAAACATGCCGTAATGTACCCTGAGTGTAAACCTTAGACGCATTCATTATGAAGCGTGCAGCTAGCGATTTGCAAAGATTAATATATTAATATAAAGTTTAATAAAACGTTACACTCACTTCAGTTGTTCTAGAGGTTCAGCAGGAACACGAATATCTGGTACCGATCCTTTTTTTCATGAGCAGCTTCTTAGCAAATCCAGCTTTATACTGACCCTCGTTTATAAAGCAGTCTGGTGTGTGAAATGATTCGCGCAAACATGAGAGCATTGACGTTGCTCGTGGGGAATATTCCCTTCGAAACAAACTCAGCCACTGCGTCTTCAGCGGTTCGGATTTAGGAACATTAAAATTACTGTGTTCGTTATTACACCCAAGAACAGAACACCACAATCGCTTAGACGCCATTCTGCTCATAGACAGTGCTCCAGCATATCAACAATGACCGCGCCGGTCCGCGCGGACAATGATTGACAGCTCGCTCACGAGCGAGCGAGGGCGGGTCTGTGTTGAAACGCTGCTGTCAATCAACAATCGTGGGAGGGGCTTCCGAGCGTGTGATGTCACAGGCTCGAACAGCTCGATTTGAGGCAGGGGAAAACATATAAGGAGATTAAAACAAAACCACTGGATGGATTTTTATCATTATATGATGGTTGTGTACAGACACTGCCAACACACATTTCAGTACAATCAACTTGTAAAAGTGCATATACCATTATATGACCCCTTTAATACATTTCAGACCCTTATCATGCCATAAAGTGAAAATAGAATCAGTAAATGCAACCGGCTATTCTGATTAACCACGTATTCACAGTCGATGTCGCTATGCCACTGACGCTGTGTTATGTACATTGATATGTGTCTATGATTTATGCCGTTATATATTGCCCTGTATCCTCAGTGCAACCGGCTATTCTGATTAACTACGTATTCACAGTCGTTGTCGCTATGCCTCTGACGCTGTGTTTTTTGTACATAAAAATGTAACTATGCTTGTGCATAGTCTCAGTCGTTGCTACGGCGACTTGCGCTGCATCTGTGTACATACTGAAGCGTTATGCTGTTATGTTGCCCTTCAACGTAATGGACCATTGTGTTTGAACTGCGCATATTCATGCAGTTTCGGTTGCTTCAGCGACTTGCGCTGCATTATACACACAGTTGTTTAAAATGTGCTCACTGGTGTGTTATGCTGTTATGTTGCCCTCTATCCTTCAGTGCAACAACCAGCTATCCCATCTAACTGTGCAATCTTCACAGTTCTGTCGCTACAGCGACTACACTGCACTTATGTACGTATAAGGACGTGTTTTGCTATTTTGTTGCCCTGTTCCTTCAGTGCAAAACTAGCTATCTAATCTAACCATGCATATTCACAGTTTCTGGATGTATGTACGTACACGGATGTGTTATGCTGTAATGCTGCCCCGTTTCCTTCGGTGCAGCTAGCCATCCTGATCTAACTGTACATCTCAGTTTCTGTCTCTACACAGTTTCTGTCGCTACGCCGACTTACGCTGCGTTATGTACATACATGGATGCGCTACAGCGACCGATGCCGATGCGTACATGTGCTATGCTGTTATGTTGCCCCGTTTTCTTCAGTGCAACTGGCTATTCTGTGCTAACTCGTTAACTCACAGTTGTAGCTACGACTACGACTGTGTTTGTTTGCTTACTGAGGTGCTATGCTATTATGGGGCTGTTATCTAACTGCGTATATTCACAGTTGTTGTTGCAACAGCCACTAGCACTGTGTTTATGTACATTCAGTATGTGTTGGTTTGCACTTCTGTACATCGGCTATAGAACATTGGCTATGTTCTACAAAGGAGTGTCAGTTCCTCGTGACCCCCTTACTGGCCTATCATCCACAAGCTGTGGAACCTACTTGTGTGTCCGCTGCCGGGTCCATAGTTGAGCAAGAAACTTACACTAACAAGTGTCTTGAGAGCTCTCCTTGAGATGGCCTTAATCCACCTGCTCTCGCCCCAGCGAAGCATTTTGGAGACCTACGTTCATTCTGAGTGAATGTTTGCATTGTCTCGGACCTGGTGACTGCAGCGTCACTCTCCGTCCGATACCAAGCTGCGTTCCGAAGTCGCTTACACCGTTCAGAGCACAGATTGATCCCTGCCCGCCTTATCTGCTGAGCCGTCAGCCTCGCATGATGCCGATGCTCGGAGTGCTGTTGGCCCTGTAAGGGCTTTGCGGATGTACGTGGATCACTAGGCAGCAGTCAGACCAGCTGTTGTGTGCTTGGTGGATGGTACTAGGGACGTGCTGTTTTATACTGAGACTTCTCACTGAATTCGACGCTTTCAATGTTGGCTTAATGCCTACGGGATTAGGTATGCTGGCTGTCTTCTCAGAACACGTTCGCCAGGGTTTCAAGTTTCATGCACTGCCTATAGTGTCGTGGGTTCGGTGAGTTTTATTTATGTACTCATGAACTGTTACCACCAGCTGTGCAGTAGTCTGCATTATGCAGAGTTACCATTGCTGCTAACTCTGTGTTATGACTATAATGTTACATAGCTGTTTACGCATTACGCAGTAGTTTTCAATGTCCTGTTAACTCTGTGTATGGCTATAAGGTTATGCAGCTGTCACCGCTATTGCCGTCGACACTGTGTTAACTCTTGTGCTCGAGTGCTTATGGTGTTGTGCTGCCCTGTCCAGTGCAGTCTTCGCTTCATTGCATTGGATATGCAACTTTGGTAAGGTCGGAGCAGACGTTTCTTGGTCTAGTTTCGCCTATCAGTTCGAGTGCTCCTAGCGGCGCTGCTGGCTTAGAACTGTTGTCTCTCGTGGGAGTGTAGCTTGACCCCGTTCAGGGCTTATCTTCACTCCGCTCACGGCGGGATTCTATACAGTTCCCATATACATCAGTGACGTAATGTCGAAGTGACCGCCTTGAAAGGGAAAGTCTCCGGTTACTATCGTAACCTCGGTTCCCTGAGAGGCGGGAACGAGACATTACATCAGCCACGGTGCTCGCCGTTAGATCAGCTGTGCTAGCGTTCAGTCTTGATTCTGACGTAATTGTTGCGCACATGCTATTTATACTGCCCGCGGACCAGTCAGCATTTGCATGTTTCGCGTCAATTGGCCAGCTGTCTCACGCTGGCGTTAGCCTATAAGATTTCAGTGAAAACGGAGAAGGAGGGAGTTCCCATATACGTCAGTGACGTAATGTCTCGTTCCTGCCTCTCAGGGAACCGAGGTTACGATACTAACCGGAGACGTTTTATCCAGCTGTTGTGGGCGTTTTCATGGCTTGCCTCAACATTTGCGTTTGAATAGCACATGCTCTCAGTGGGCGTGGTCACATTAAGACGTCATTCGCTATAATTAGGTGAAAGGAAAAAGACTGACATCTCTCTTTTCATACAGATTACATAAACTGAGAATAGTTGTTTTTTATATAAATTACTTAATTTAAAAGAAGAGAATTTCAGCTTCATACCGAAAAGTCTTTCGTGCCCGTGTGACAAGTATTTACTTAGTTACAGTTCATTTTCGGACGTGTTTCAGAATGAACTTCACTGACAGAGAGAAGGCAAAATTCGCATCATGTTTATTTTTCTTTATTTGACAAAAAGTAGAACACTTTGTTTTTATTGTGAGTATCCACAAAAAATAGACACTTAACAGGATCTAATGATGTACAACACTTATATGTACGATCAAAATCAACAGAGTAATTTGAGTCTCTTTTGCACTGATAAGAAAAAAAAGTGAGCTTGTCGCGCCAGCGCGATAGCCGACCCCAGAGGGTTAAGGGATAGTTCACCCAAAAATGAAAATGAAGTCATCATTTACTGACCCTTGTGTTGTTCTAACGCCATTTACCCTTCTTCCTTTCCAGACCACAAAAGCAGAGATTTAAAGAAATGTCCCGCTCGCGCTCGTCCATATAAGATTTCTTTAAAATACTTAATTTTCATTGTTGGATGATTTATCCCTTTAAACTATTCCGCTCTGACCAAAGTGCACATGTGCTGGTACGCACACGGATATGACATGTGTTGTTCACACAACTCCATGAATGAAGTCTGCCATTATTGTGAAGTTTTCCCTCCGCTCTGAATCGCTGATCTCGCTGCCACCAGTGTCGCTGCTTATCTTCATCCAGAGACAGTGTGAAGAACACAACGGCAGTGTAGGAAACCCCGTCTGAAGCGGCATTGCTATCACAGTCTGATGTTCATCACAGCGCAGAATAACCATCCAATACGGTCATAGAAATGTGTTTAGCGTTTGACTTAAGTAGATTAAAACAGTGGCCGGTAACACTCCTACTCTATGTGAGTTCATCACTTGTGCTGTGCATTGGAGTATGAGAATAATGGTGGTAAAAATAACCACACTTCTTATAGCGAATGATAAGAATTATGAAAATGGCATTATTTTGTATGTAATTTGCAATAGAAGATAATGTCAAATATTTATTACAACTTTCGTTGTCATAAAAAACACTGATCCAATGACAGAAAGAGGACGGTCATACAGGATTATGGATAAGGGTCAAGGGTCATCATTCATGGTGGTTTGGATGCAAAATCAAAATCTGAATGGTTGAAAAGATATTTAAAAAATTGTACATCACATGGTTATTTTATTATCTCTGACTAATAGTGCAAATAGTTTGTTTCGTTGTTCTACAGTGGATAATTTGACTGTCTGTGTTTTACTGACAGGTTTAGATGGTGAATAATTCTGACCTTCTCTGGATCAGCTGATGGAGAACAGAGGCGGACAGAGTACAGAGCTTTGTTACTTGAGTAAAAGTACAGATACCCCTTGCTAAATTTTACTCAAGTACAAGTAAAAGTACTACATTCAGATGTCTACTTAAGTAAAAGTACTAAAGTACTTGTTTTTAAAAGTACTTGAGTATCAAGAGTACAAGAGTAAATTTTCTAAATATTGCATTACTAATCTACTGCCACAGTGCTTACATTTATGCACAGAAACGTCCTACATGGAGTTATGAAAAATGTTAATGTTAATACCTTGGAGAATGTAAAAGGAATTGAAAGTAAAATCAAGTCATTTTCATCTTTTTACCATGTTGCTTTATTTAATTTAATTAAATTTTTGGGGGGTCCCATCTTAAATGCGGGGACAACACACACACACACACACACACCACATGTAAGGGTGGCACTGCCAATAAAGCACCTAAAAGCTGTCACAAAGAACCGGCAAAAGGAATGATTATGAATATGTAAAATATAGCAAGGAGATATTTTAATTGTTTATTAATAAACACTTGTTAATAAACAAGTGTTTTCTTTGTCAGTGTCGGCTAAGATGAAGTTGACGATGCTGGCTCGCGATCTTCAGTAGTGAACGCGCCAGAGAGAAATGCACATTTCATACGGATTACAATAAGCAGAGAGCAGTCTGTAGTCTGTTTTCTTTCGTTTTGAATTTTTCTGTTTAAAAGTAGACATGTCTGTGAGAGGCAAGTAGGCTACCTTATACGCTGAGTTTCGGTTCATTTATAAGACGAGATCCAGTTCACGTGCCGGCGCCTCCGTTTCTTATCTATCGTCTGCTATTTACTTCTTATTTATTAAACCCAGGCAATTGGTTGATGAAACATTGATTAAAATTAAGATACAATTAATGCAAAACGAAATTCAGGTTAAAGAAAGGTTTTGTGTTTTCTGTTTGATGTCTCTGTGAAAGTTTTAAAGCATTTTTTATGCCGCTTTCAGAGCGCTCACGTCCGTAACGGAGAACACGTCCATAACATTGTTTTTTCCTCATAAATACAAACCCGAAAAATAAAATAAAACAAAATTAATATTTTATGTACTGTGGAGACTGAGCGCCAACCCTTCTTCATTCACTGGGTAGTAGCCTACTTTGGTTTGCGCAGTGTAATTCACATAATCAGTAAAAATATATTTTGCCTCCTAAAGTTTTTTTTTTTAAGAAATCAGAAATCCCTCGTGGCTACACCACTGCCACATCTGTGTTAAACACACCACATACTCAAGAACATCAAACCAAATGCTTGGCTTACATTAAGGTGTAATATAAAATCTGACCATGGAGTTGACTTTGGCGGAAAGCTGAAAGTGATTGCTGATAGGCTGTCCCAATCAGTGGTGCCTGCACAATCCAATCACGTTTGAGAGGGAAACAACAAATTGAGGGTGTCCGAGATTTTTTTTTTTACTTTTTTTTTTTTTTACTCGGGTACTCACGGTTATGGATAGAAATGTATTGGAGTAAAGAGTACAATATTTGCCTCTCAAATGTACTTGAGTAAAGTCATGAGTACTCCCCAAAAATGATACTCGAGTAAAGTACAGATCCCTCAAAATTGTACTTAAGTACTGTACTCAAGTAAATGTACTCCGTTACTGTCCGGCTCTGATGGAGAATAAAGAGCCTGTGGTATCCTGAGATTTTGTAAGGATCCACTGGAGGCAAGAGAACCCAAGTGCAGTTTATTCAAAATTAACATATAACAGGATCAAAACATAACATGAAACAAAAACATGACGTGGCATAAAACAAAAATGTGGACATGGACTTACACAACAGTGGTCACAGGAAACAATACTAGACAAAGACACATGGCAAACATGAGGGCTTAAATACACACAAGACTAATAACTAGACAAGGGACACCTGTGAACAATGAAACAATGAACCAATGACAACATGACACATCAGACAAAGGAACACATGGCAGGATCACGTGACTTACAAGGGATCACATGACAGACAAGGAAACATGACATGAACAAACCCAAAACAAAGACAAGACCAAAACATGACAGATTTATGTTATAATTACCGGCAGCTCCACTCCACACCACAAGAGGTGCAGTTGTCCTTCAGGATCATGGGGGTTCTGGGGAGTGAAGGAACAAGGGGGATTGACGAAGTGTTAACCTGTTGAATGGATGCAGTGTATGCTAGTAAGACAATAAAATACTAAGTACAGTTATAGTGCGTGATCCAGTTCTTATATTACTGAAGTTACAACAGAGCCGCTACACACACATCACATTCAACAGAATCAACAGACACAAACTCAAAGTGATCATCACACACACATGTGTTTGTGTAACTCTCCAGAGTGATCCGATCCTTCATCCAGAGTCAAACATGGAGAACTTTTGTTTCTTCTTCAGAACTGACATGTGTCCTTTGCACTTTTCTGTCTATTATGTTTTTCTATATAACTCTATATACTTTTAAGAAATGGTTATGAGCAGGTTTAGAGGTTTGAGTGGGATTAGCAGCTCAAAATTTTACTGCTATATTGTGACTAAAATTGTCATTTCCCTACACATTTCTGTCCATTATGTTGTATATATTCCTTTTATATTCTCTATAAAATTGTTATGTTCAGGTTTGAGGTTGGTTTAGGATATAACATTTATCTATAAAATGGTAAAAGGGAAATTATACAGATGTCTTTATGATATAAAAGGTTTCTAAAATATTTTACGTCTGTTTAGCTGTAAATTCTTAATTATGTTTACATTTAAATGTTACCAATAAATCCATATTGTAAGTTTCAGCATCTATCCAAACTAACAAAAAAACTCTTGTTTCTGTAAGAGTTACGTATTAATACCTAAATAACTATGAGACCACTGAATAAGTGCCATAATTAATAAGGATATAACTTTCACTTTAGAACAGGGAGTCAAATTGTCTTAATTACACTATTTTAGCAATTTATTACTGTTATAACTGTAAAACCAGCACTAACCATAGTTACTAACTTCATATTGTTCAGTTAACTTAATAGATGGTGAATCACTGGAATATAAATAAGTACATTACAACACAAAATATATATATATATATATATATATATATATATATATATATATATACACTCACCGGCCACTTTATTAGGTACACCTGTCCAACTGCTCGTTAACACTTAATTTCTAAGCAGCCAATCACATGGCGGCAACTCAGTGCATTTAGGCATGTAGACATGGTCAAGACAATCTCCTGCAGTTCAAACCGAGCATCAGTATGGGGAAGAAAGTTGATTTGAGTGACTTTGAACGTGGCATGATTGTTGGTGCCAGAAAGTATTTCAGAAACTGCTAATCTACTGGGATTTTCACGCACAACCATCTCTAGGGTTTACAGAGAATGGTCCGAAAAAGAAAAAACATCCAGTGAGCGGCAGTTCTGTGGGCGGAAATGCCTTGTTGATGCCAGAGGTCAGAGGAGAATGGCCAGACTGGTTCGAGCTGATAGAAGGGCAACAGTGACTGAAATAACCACTCGTTACAACCGAGGTATGCAGCAAAGCATTTGTGAAGCCACAACACGCACAACCTTGAGGCGGATGGGCTACAACAGCAGAAGACTCCACCGGGTACCACTCATCTCCACTACAAATAGGAAAAAGAGGCTACAATTTGCAAGAGCTCACCAAAATTGAACAGTTGAAGACTGGAAAAATGTTGCCTGGTCTGATGAGTCTCGATTTCTGTTGAGACATTCAGATGTTAGAGTCAGAATTTGGCGTAAACAGAATGAGAACATGGAACCATCATGCCTTGTTACCACTGTGCAGGCTGGTGGTGGTGGTGTAATGGTGTGGGGGATGTTTTCCTGGCACACTTTAGGCCCCTTAGTGCCAATTGGGCATCGTTTAAATGCCACGGCCTACCTGAGCATTGTTTCTGACCATGTCCATCCCTTTATGGCCACCATGTACCCATCCTCTGATGGCTACTTCCACCATGTCACAAAGCTCTAATCATTTCAAATTGGTTTCTTGAACATGACAATGAGTTCACTGTACTAAAATGGCCTCCACAGTCACCAGATCTCAACCCAATAGAGCATCTTTGGGATGTGGTGGAACGGGAGATTCGCATCATGGATGTGCAGCCGACAAATCTGCGGCAACTGTGTGATGCCATCATGTCAATATGGACCAAAGTCCCTGAGGAATGCTTCCAGCACCTTGTTGAATCTATGCCACGAAGAATTGAGGCAGTTCTGAAGGCAAAAGGGGGTCCAACCCGTTACTAGCATGGGGTACCTAATAAAGTGGCCGGTGAGTGTATATGTGGCCTTACGTAACTACACCACTCCCACTTATCTGAAAGGTGTGGGAGAACCTATTTACCCACCAGACTAAGACTTTCCCCACGCTAGTGTCAATCAAAAATGAGACGAGCTGGAGGCGGATGTGCAAACGCAATACAAAGAGTTTATTGATAGTCACATTAAAATTGTATTTATTACCAATATTACTAGGTCAAAAACTATGACCATCACATATAGCGACTTATAGGAAGCAAATGGGCAGCACACAGATCCTGGTGCAAAACGGGGAACCACTTTTTTTCTTTTTTAGAACAACCAATTTATTCTATAAGCCTATTATGCTACAACTTCCACAGCAACCGTGACAGCAACGCATCAACATGGGTGTCTCCCCCTACTTACCACAGCATTCCCAATCAGAATCACAGCAACAAAGTGGTCCCCTTATCACATCCAAGAAGTGCCCGCTGCTCCCCTCGAATCCTGGGTCAAATCATAGGCTGGAACTTGCCCATATACATAAATTAATAATGCACATGAATAACAACCCAGAGTGGGTACTTTTGTAGTTCATTACCCCACCATATTGCACAATGCCCAATCCCAAAAGGGAAGAAAAACCCTTTACAACTGCCCTCTTAAAAAGAGGAAGTGCACTCCTGTCTTAACACTGATACTTCATTGACAGGACATGATACAAAAGGGAAAACAGTGGCTGCAACGTCCTACAAAATCCATAATCAATCAACGGGCCTCGAGGCCAAAGGGCTTCTAATGTGCGCGACTCCGTCACTGAAGCCAAATCCCGGGAGATCACGGGTTTTGCGAGGAGATCCGCCCAAGCACACACTACCAGTTCAGCATTTGCGATGCAGCTCCCAAAGCTTATCCTGATGGGGAGACAGTATCCACAAGAACGGTTAGTAATGCTTCTGTTCAGTCGCCAGTTACGTTCAGTGATACAACCGATGTTTTGTTTGTATGTTGCCGCTGATTCGGGCCACTCCCCAAACTCACTGCACACCAGTGTACTAGTCCAACATGTACTCGCTGAAAATCGCGTTTCCACTCCTGTCCACTCCCCCTGCCTGACAGCTGATTCCAATGCGCTATTCTACCTCAACGGACGTCATCATTTATACTGCGTGACTCTGGGTAATGAAGTCCCACTAGCTACATCTATATATATATATATATAAAATGGCTGAAAGGCATTTACTGTACATTCAGTTTATTAATTACTAGCTTATTTTTGCTTATTAATCGCATGAATGTGGATCCTTCAATGACTAATATGCCCTTACTACTGTATATGTTAAGTTAATCAATAATTACTAGAGTGTTCATGCTTAACTAATGCATTATTCTGGACCCTTGAAATAAAGTGTTACCAAATTGTAGCGCTTACTCTCTGGCTATTAACCTAATGCAATCTTTGGACCAGCGTTTCAGAAGAATCAGATTCGCTACTGAGAAAGATGCCACAACAACGGTGAACACTCGTTTGAACACCCACTGTATTTTCAAGTGAATGACAACAGGTGACTTACATTGGTTGATAAACAAATAGAATGAAATAAAATGAATAAAATAAAATGTAAATATGTATTTCTTCAGATCTCCATTTTTCTCTTTGAATTTCAACAAGTAAACCCCAAATAAACAATATGTAAACCAATTGGACAACAATATTTTTTCAATTCAATTCAGAATGTTCAGTATTGGTGAAGAGAGTTTCTAAAAAGAAAAATCTGTAGAAAACGTAAGTGTCCTTTATCTGTTGGTAATGGGAAAAAAATATGTCCATCCGAGAAAAACTAAAGATGAGGAAAGGTATTCTTTTTCCTACCAGTCGCAGTTCAAATTAGTGCAAATACTTGATTTCCTCAATTGAAAGATCCAAGAACAAACTCAAGGGAGGCTCGCCAGTCCAAACCCTCATCAGAACCACTGGAAGAAGGCCGGGACAAATCCAGTATACACGGCGAATTTGGAAGACAGAACAACAGAAAAAAAAACCTGACCAAGGAGATCGTCAAACTCACAGAAAATTCCAGACTGGTACAGGTACAGCACATCCCATTAAAATCGTTCTCTTTACCATCAATCCATCGACAGAATTAATCCAGAAGATTATTTTCTCTTTGTTTCTGTTTCCCGAGGCGTCGTAACACCGTGCTCATCAAGCATCCGTGCACGAGAGAGAGAGAGCTGTCTCTAACTTCATGCACAAACCTCGTGCGAAACCCGGAAATCAATTTTTCCGCTGCGCCAGATTCTGCGCTCGCATTGGCTCATCTCAAATTCAAAACTCATCACCATTGGTCACAGTATTACGTGAAATGAAAATATACGTTCGTATGAAATTAATATATTTTTTTTATAAAGTTACTACTTTTGAATAGTTTTCAATAATTCTCCCATCATTATATCATTATATTAATAACAAGAAAAACAATATTCTCTGTTACTCCCTGGTAACCTTGGTTACACTTTCCCCTCCTGAATCTAAGCATGTCCCTGTGCTTGGGAGTGGCTAAGTCACACAAGTGAAGCTGCATTGGATCCAGAATTGCTGTATTTATTATAATCTGATTCCTCCACTGGCTCAGAAAGTGCAGAGCTCAATCCTTGCAATAAAGACTGAATGACTGAAATCAATGGATTTCCCAGCCGTGCATATTGCAGCTTGTTTGGTGGTCTACTCTGTCTTTTTGAACGTCTTGGACCCATGTCTCCTGCATCATCCTCCACAGTTGGAATGTCCAGAAATTGTCTGACTGGGGGTAAATCAGGATGAAAAGTGGTGTTCTCTACATGTGCATCAGGTACAATTTCATTCACCACTTCAAATGATTCATCAGATAACTCACTTGATTCATTACATTCTTCTTCTGAGATTACTTTAGCTAATTCCTCTTCACTATTCCTTTCAGGTTCAACCTCAGAGGTGCACGTTTCTGTTTGATGAATCGCAGGTGAGTTTCTCTCTACTCCATCACTGATTGAATTTTGTTCTACAGGTGAATCACCTCTTAACGGATCCAGGACAACAGATGGTGAATTCTCAGACTGAACTTGAGGTACGTTCTTTGTAATCAATGAACTTTCTGAGTGATGAATTGGTCTTGCTTCCGAAACAACTCTAGTAGTGAACTCCAAGGACTCTTCAGGTACATCAAAGTGAACAGATTCGCTCTCAGATTCAGAACGACTATACCCCATCTCTGCTTCAGCAACATCCTCATTTCTGGACTGGGCTCTTGTCCTAGGCCTACGATGTTCTTTTTGCTGGACAGATTCTTCAACTGCAGTGCTGGGACAGAACCCACAGGGCAGAAGTAAATCGCGATGCAAAGTACGGACTGGACTTTCTTTTCCTTCTTGGCGAACTGTATACACAGGAATACCACTGCTTTTCTTTAACACAACATAGATGTCAGGTTCCCATTTGTCCGCTATTTTGTGTTTTCCTCTTAGCCGGACATTCCTTACTAGGACTCGATCACCTATGTCCAGAACGGAGGCAACTACATTTCTATCAAATCTCCTTTTGTTTCTCTCCGCTACCTTCATGGCGTTGCGAGTTGCGAGCTGGTAACTCTCCTCCAACCGTTCCTTCAGAGATTTTACATACTGTGAGTGAGACTGGAAGGAGTCATTGACTGGAAGTCCAAAAGCAAGATCCACGGGCAATCGAGGCTGGCGTCCGAACATCATTTCGTAAGGCGAGTACCCCGTAACATCGTTTTTTGTGCAGTTGTATGCATGCACAAGCGGTTTAACAAATTCCTTCCAGTGGGCCTTCTTGTCATTCTCCAGGGTTCCCAACATTTGCAGCAAGGTCCTGTTGAACCGCTCCACTGGGTTTCCCCTTGGATGATAGGGGGTCGTCCTCACTTTACGGATACCCGCGACTTTGCACAGCTCTTGAATGGTTCGTGATTAGAAATCTGGTCCCTGATCACTATGCAATTTTTCAGGAAAGCCATAGTGCAGTAAGAATTGATCCCAGAGACATCTGGCCACAGTCCGAGCCTTCTGATCTTTAGTAGGAATCGCAATGGCATACTTTGTAAAATGGTCGGTAATGACCAATATATCCTTCGCGTTGCTACTGTCTGGCTCTACCGACAAAAAGTCCATACAGACCAGCTCCATGGGTCTGCTGGTCTGTATGTTCACTAAAGGAGCTGCTCTTTGTGGTGGAGATTTCCTCCGAATACAACGCTCACAGGTTTTGATTTTTCTCGCCACAGCATCAGCCATTTTAGGCCAATAGAACCGGTAGCGAAGGAGGTCAAGAGTTCGCTCGAGCCCTAGATGGCCCATGTCATCATGTAAACTGGTGAGTACCATCTTTCGAAGATTCTTGGGTAACACTAGTTGGCTCAACGCTCTACCTTGATCCATTCTTTTCCGATACAACATGCCAGTCTTAACTTCAAGCTTATTCCACTCTCTCATCCACATTGCCATAGTAGGTGACTGGGACTTCCTACCAAGGGCTTTTTCACCAGACTCTAGGTACTCAAGGACCACCTTCAACTCTGGATCCGCTCGTTGCTGGGCTGCTAAATCTTCCTCAGAGAGGTGAGGGATCACATGTAAGCCATTTTCATATTCTTCTTGGAATTCTTGAAGCAATGCACCAGCATCCATCGTCAAGGACTCCACTAAAGTCATCAAGACAGGGTGATGCTCATCCTGTGCATGGCTAACCTGATGTTTCTCACACACCGCCTTCATTGCTTCTGGAAGGATCAGAGACAGATTTTCGTCGATTTCAGCTAGATGATTCAGAGTGAATTGTTTAATTCTCTCCTGTTCTTTTTGAGACTCCAGATCATTCAACAGTTGACCATTTGGACGCCTGGACAGCCCATCAGCATCCTGGTTTTGGGTTCCTGCTCTGTAGTGGATCTTGAAATTATAGGTTGATAACCCAGACAGTCATCTATAACTGGTAGAGTCCAATTTGGCCGAAGTTAGGATATAAGTTAAGGGATTACTGTCGGTTACAACAGTAAACTCAGACCCGTACAAATAGTCGCTGAACTTTGAGGTAACCGCCCACTTGAGGGCCAGAAACTCAAGTTTATGAGCAGGATATCTGGCTTCACTCTTAGTTAGTCCTCGACTAGCATAAGCAAGGACCCTCAAATGGCCTTCTTGTTCTTGATATAAGGCGGCACCTAAGCCTATGGTGCTGGCATCAGTATGTAATACATATGGCAATCTAGGGTCAGCGTATCCCAGAACTGGAGCAGTTGTTAATTTCTCCACAATTGTCTCAAACGCCTGCTGACAAGAAACATCCCATCTGTCTCCCAGCTTTTCCTTTGGATCGTAGTAATGACGATTTGTGTCTTTACACTTTCTTCCTTTTCGAATTGGAGGGTATCCAGCCGTGAGGTTGTTAAGTGGCTTGACTATTTTAGAAAAGTCTTGAACGAACCTTCTATAATACCCGGCGAATCCCAAGAATGATTTCAGTTCCTTGAGTGTTTGTGGCCTTGGCCAGGTTTTGATGGCCTCAATTTTCACTGGGTCTGTTTCTACACCGTGCTGAGAAACAATATGTCCCAAATATCGCACTGAAGTCTGAAAAAATTTACATTTTTCAGGCGAGAGTTTCAAGCCATATTCCTTCAGACGGTTAAGGACCTGCACTAGTCGATGTTCATGCTCTTCAAGGGATTCTGAAAAAATGATAAGGTCGTCTATGAAAACAAGTACCTCTTTTCGATTCAGATCACCCATACAGCGCTCCATGAGCCGTTGAAAGGTACTGGGAGCATTTGTAATCCCTTGCGGCATTCGGTTAAACTCCCAGAATCCTTGCGGGCACACGAAGGCTGTCTTGTGTTTATCTGCTTCCTCCATCTCGATTTGGTAGTACCAAATTTGGTAGCTTGCAAATTGTAGCCTCTTTTTCCTATTTGTAGTGGAGATGAGTGGTACACGGTGGGATCTTCTGCTGTTGTAGCCCATCCGCCTCAAGGTTGTGCGTGTTGTTGCTTCACAAATGCTTTGCTGCATACCTCGGTTGTAGCGAGTGGTTATTTCAGTCAAAGTTGCTCTTCTATCAGCTTGAATCAGTCGGCCCATTCTCCTCTGACCTCTAGCATCAACAAGGCATTTTCGCCCACAGGACTGCCGCATACTGGATGTTTTTCCCTTTTCACACCATTCTTTGTAAACCCTAGAAATGGTTGTGCGTGAAAATCCCAGTAACTGAGCAGATTGTGAAATACTCCGACCGACCCGTCTGGCACCAACAACCATGCCACGCTCAAAATTGCTTAAATCACCTTTCTTTCCCATTCTGACATTCAGTTTGGAGTTCAGGAGATTGTCCTGACCAGGACCACACCCCTAAATGCATTGAAGCAACTGCCATGTGATTGGTTGATTAGATAATTGCATTAATGAGAAATTGAACAGGTGTTCCTAATAATCCTTTAGGTGAGTGTATATGTTAAGTTAATCAATAATTACTAGAGTGTTCATGCTTAACTAATGCATTATTCTGGACCCTTGAAATAAAGTGTTACCAAATTGTAGCGCTTACTCTCTGGCTATTAACCTAATTAACCGTTTCAGAAGAATCAGATTCGCTACTGAGAAAGATGCCACAACAACGGTGAACACTCGTTTGAACACCCACTGTATTTTCAAGTGAATGACAACAGGTGACTTACATTGGTTGATAAACAAATAGAATGAAATAAAATGAATAAAATAAAATGTAAATATGTATTTCTTCAGATCTCCATTTTTCTCTTTGAATTTCAACAAGTAAACCCCAAATAAACAATATGTAAACCAATTGGACAACAATATTTTTTCAATTCAATTCAGAATGTTCAGTATTGGTGAAGAGAGTTTCTAAAAAGAAAAATCTGTAGAAAACGTAAGTGTCCTTTATCTGTTGGTAATGGGAAAAAAATATGTCCATCCGAGAAAAACTAAAGATGAGGAAAGGTATTCTTTTTCCTACCAGTCGCAGTTCAAATTAGTGCAAATACTTGATTTCCTCAATTGAAAGATCCAAGAACAAACTCAAGGGAGGCTCGCCAGTCCAAACCCTCATCAGAACCACTGGAAGAAGGCCGGGACAAATCCAGTATACACGGCGAATTTGGAAGACAGAACAACAGAAAAAAAAACCTGACCAAGGAGATCGTCAAACTCACAGAAAATTCCAGACTGGTACAGGTACAGCACATCCCATTAAAATCGTTCACTTTACCATCAATCCATCGACAGAATTAATCCAGAAGATTATTTTCTCTTTGTTTCTGTTTCCCGAGGCGTCGTAACACCGCGCTCATCAAGCATCCGTGCACGAGAGAGAGAGAGCTGTCTCTAACTTCATGCACAAACCTCGTGCGAAACCCGGAAATCAATTTTTCCGCTGCGCCAGATTCTGCGCTCGCATTGGCTCATCTCAAATTCAAAACTCATCACCATTGGTCACAGTATTACGTGAAATGAAAATATACGTTCGTATGAAATTAATATTTTTCTTTTATAAAGTTACTACTTTTGAATAGTTTTCAATAATTCTCCCATCATTATATCATTATATTAATAACAATAAAAACAATATTCTCTGTTACTCCCTGGTAACCTTGGTTACAAAATGTTTTAAACAGACATTGAGATGTTTGTACTTGTAATGGCGTTCATTGCAGTATAAAGACTTAAGAAGCTATTTATTTTCAAACTTTTTTTTTTTTTTTTACATTTTAATCTGGACTACAACATGCCCTAGAAATTGTTTGAAAATGTTTTAATTCTTTACTGTCTGGTCGCACTTTATAAATTAAAGCTCCATTAGTTAACAGTTAGTTCATTAGTTAAAATAAACTGACAGTGACAAATAAAGCATTCCTTAAGCATTTATTAGTCTTATTAATTTCAACATTTAATAACACTTGTCACAGTGTGAAAAGGACCCAAAAGCGAATGCTGGTTGCAGAGGTTTATTGAGGATCAGATAAATGACAAAAACAGTCTGTGTGCCGGTCACTGGCCGTCTAGGCGGACACAGAACAGGACAATGAAACTGAAAAGGATGAAAGACACACACACACACTGAATCTGTGCTGAATCTGTTGATATCGACGGCTCGAGCATCAATTATTCACTCGTGCAGGCACTGCTTCACTGCGTTATGTGAGAAAGCGGTGTTCTTTATAAAAGCACTTCAAAAATAGTTAAAATTGCATTTATCAGGCCTCAAATTGCAAACTAAATCCAACCCTGGATATTTTATATAATTTTGAAACGAGTTCATTATTTGCATGAAAACACTTCAGTTAGCCTAACTGAACGCTGGGTGTATTACAACTGCAGAATTATATTCGTATAGACGTTCAACAGTCATAAGGTAAAGCTAAGAGTGATCCAGACCAACCTTACGAACATATGACTACAGAAGGTGTACTTAACCAAGAACGACTTAGCGTTAAGAAGGTTTTGGGAAATCCAGCCCAGATCATAATGATAAGATAAAAAGAGTGACTTCAGAAGACATCACAATCACAGATGATCTCGTCTCTTCAGACTGGCCAGTTTTCTGTTTTCTATTCTCCACATGAGGCAATGCATGCAAGATATTTGTCTGTTGTGTTAGTTTCAGCTTGACTGTCCCGTCTGCTCAAAGCTCGTCTGTTCTGATGACAGATGTTCATTTGCTCGTGTGTTTCTCCAAACCACGACTCCATTATAACGGTAAGAACAACCTTCACTATCACACACTGATCTCAGGTCAGTCTCTTTCTGTCCAGTTAGATCAGTCGCCTGTTCCTGCAATCCTGAGCTCTCAAACAGAGTTGAAGATGCTGAAAATGATCTGAAATAATAAAAAAAACCTGAATGTAACATTTCATTTATTTCATCCTGGACCAGCGATCAGCTCCACTGACACACTTGTTTCTGTCTATTTTAAAGCTGGTGTGTTGTGTTGTAGAACAGCGCCCCGTGTGGCATCAGCGGACTACTACTGCTCTGAGCTCCTTGCTGTGAGTTTCATCTTTCTGTAGATGATGTTTTGTCCCGGGACTCTGGTGAGTGCTCTATATGTCTGGATGACATTGTTCAGGGGAGCCATCGCTCGACTGGCCTGTCCCACAAACCTGCCAAGCCTAAATGAAAGCATGCATATACTTTGCACAGGTCTGATAACAGACCTGAAGGCTGTTTAACAGTAATCTAGCTGCCATCTTTACCCATGAGGCTCTTTAGAGATCAGATGCTGGTCTACAGTATTACTGCTTCATGTCCAGAAACAGAGTGACTTCATGAATTACATACATTTTAAAAAACAGGACTTGCGGTGAAGCGTCACTTGTATCTTCACTTTTCTGAGATAGCTTTAGAAGTATCAATAGTGTAATATAGTTTATAATCAGAATATAGTCAGTTAAATAGTCAGGCCTAGCACTAATTTAGTCGTTCAAGCGTAAAACGAGATGAAAAAGGCGTTTAAATGTCAGTGTCTTCAGGGGACAACAGCTGAGCACTGTTGCGTTCCTCAGAGTTCCTCCTCAGCAAAATTCTATGTGACCATCAGTTTACACACTTTTCCCTCAGATGACCAACAACGAAAGAAATGGATCATAAATATAAGAAGAGACAACCTAATAACATCTCACCATACCCGTGTGTGTAGTCGACACAGTGTGAGAAGATGTGGACGAGCGACTGAAGTAGGAGGCAGACGGATGTTGAAGTCTGGTGCTGTACCTGTGGTGTTCCCCTGGACTATTACTCTCTTGCAGTGAGAAGGCTTGTGGTGTGGGAACGAGAGCGAGGCCAGAGAGTCTGGAGACTGAGGAAGATGTTAGTCCTGTGTGTGCCAACGACCACGACTACTGCACATCGCCGAACCCCGCGCTCGTCGACTCGCTTCTCAGAGGAAACTAAAGTCTTCATGATGAAATGGCCCGGCTGGAACAGCTGTCACTCAAACTGCATTTTGGGCTCAGAGATTTGCCGGCTCTGACAGGGGCATCCGCTTCTACACAAGGCATGTTGGTCTGTGTAAAAGTTATGATACCACACTCATACTTGTATTGTTATTTGACGTTGTTTCACTTATAAAATGCGATTGCCTATCTTATCTCTTGTTCTTTTCTTATTGCTATTTACTTTGCCCAAATTGTCACAGAAAATAAGCATAAAAATCACATTGCAAAAGTGAAAAGCCTTTAAGATCATGAACAGTGGGTCATACAAATGTGAATTACTGTCAAAAATAATACCCAATGTATTTACAAAAATGTGTTTTAATTGAATGTGGACCTGCTAAATGGTGGAGAGATGCATGTCACGACATTTCTACTGTTGCAGGTTTTACAGCCGATAGATGAATTGTTCCTGAACTTTTGTGTTCTGCATTCCTGACTCACAATGAATTTGGATCCCAAAACTAAATGAATTAATGCTTGCCAGCAGAGTTCAAGACGGCCCAGACACCGCCATAACCCTGGACGGCACAGAGCTCAGGAGTCAAACACCTTCCTCTCCTTTACTACAGAGCGAGGTGTATAAAAACTACAAGTCCCACTGTACCCTAAAGCGAATGATTGTCACGGTGCTGTAATCCTGCTGTAACCCTTGGAGAGTCGAGAAGGGTCTGGCTGCAGACTTGCACTCTCAGACTTGCACGCTCAGACACGAGCGCTTCCGCTGCAAGTGACGTCACTTGCAGTCGACACCTGCTCTCCGCTACCGGCTGTGGCGTCACTTGCAATCCCTTGTTCTCCGTGTTATTTCACAGAGTCGATTGATGCCAGATTTGAAGATAGCCAGCAAGTGGTGTTTGGATCAATCTAGTGCACTGCATGGTTCTGTGCACTGCATGGTTCTGTTCATTTGCCCAAAGTAGTGTGTATGGAGGAACAAGACGTTGCGGAAGCCATTGAGAGATTAGAGAAGGCTGAGTTTCCACAGGACAGAATCGATGCTCTGGAACCCTTTTGCTTCATCTTTACTGCACTCAAAAAAGTGCTCATTGGCATTCATTGGATGACCATAAATCACTCATTTTAGATCAATTTAAATATTATACATTTATAAGCAGATGTATTTTTATTTTTTTGAATAAATGTAAATTGCCTAGGTTCCACATGTAATGAGAGTGAATTTACTTGGATTAATGACTGAAATTTAAGTTTGTGGCCTGACCACGCCTACTGCGCATGTCACTGAGAGCTGTTTGGACTGCGTGCAAGGAACTTTTTAGCCGCCATTCCAGAACTTTCGACGGATAGCCTACTGCTAAAGTTGGGTGAGTATTTAAGAAATTTCTAACAATAACGATGTAATTTCTTAATCAGTCACAGTTAAAATAAGTATTTCCTCTTTATGTGCACTTTGTTAGGCGAAGCTGTAACGTATTAAATGGTGAAAAAAAAAAACTTTTCTCTTGACCGTGAAATCATTAACGTTAGTTAATTACCATTAGCTTTAAGTTTGTTAGATGTTACAACTGTCTGTTATTCAGAGGTGTTTTGTGTAGGCTATTGTTTAAACTAAGAACCCAATTGTCTGGTGATACAGTAAGGAATAGATCGTATTACTGACAGTTCTCCGCACTTTTCAACGGTCGTGATATGACGTCACATTCTGCGGCATCTTTTTTAAAAGCATACATTCAGTAGGCTAATATATAACAAATAATAATATATATACATGTAAAAATATACAATCTCCTCTAGTGATGCGTCGTTTATTTTGAACAAATCCTTTACTCGGGAGTAAGTTATTGAGTTGCCAGAGTGAGTCGACCGTAGTGGACGTAACAGAGGGCATTCCGCCATCTTAAAAGTGAGATTCGAATCCGAAGGGAGGGGACTCGGGAGCGAACATGTTCAGGTCGAAGGGCACTGAGAACGGCAAAGGGAATAATGGAACATCGATAGAGATAAACGTAGAGGTAAAATCACCCAACTGTCATTGCACAGTGTCAGTGAGTGCGCACTGTGTCACCATCAGTCAGCAGACTCCGCACTTACGATGGTCGACTAGTGGTGGACTTCTTTCATATTCTTTCAGATTATGAATAATCAAAGTACCCGTAACCCGGCTAAATGGCCGTCTTGACAAGTATCCTCTTGTTTATGTCATGTGAACAGTTGAGAAAGAAACGGCGTTACAGTTTGTCAGTTTTTTCGGTCCGTGATGTCGGGCTTAAAGTGACAGCACACACCTAAAATTATGTATACTGTTGTCTGTCATTAATATTGATAAAACGACAAAATACAGCTTTAACAAAGATGAAAATATATTTAATTTTTACAGTGAACAAATAGTGTTATTTTAAATTTGTGCTTAATTATTAATTTTTGTATCGGAATACTACTGTTAGACTTTGTAACTTTATTTAGTATTCATCTCTGCTTGTAATTTGTGTATTTGTTCTTATTTTATTACCGACTGTTCACTTGTTTTAAATAATGTGTGAACTGTGGCTAGTAGTTTTTGATGTAGTAGCTATCAAACAACTTTAGCTTTAAGTAATAAATGAAAACAAATATTATTATTTTTCCTGCTGATTCGGAAAACATTCAACAGTCTGAAAATAATTGCAAAAGTTGTTCACATTATTTTTTGACTGATACTGAAATTCTTTATTTTCCTAAATAGAAATCTTGGACCAGTGCATATGGACCAGTTCTATCAACTTCTACAAATAAAAAAAACGTGGCAATCTCCTAGTGGCTGTAAGTACTGAATTTTGAATTTAATTATTCGCAGGCTACACATAGTCATCACTTCATTAGCTAGGCTTATACCTGGCAATTTAATGCTATTCAATACAACAGACTCTTATGAGTCTAAAGGTGATGATACACAGGGCAACTTTTTGAGCAATGTTGCTGGGCAATCTTGCCGAGTGATTGTTGCTTGGTCACTCTCCCATTGAAAATTGGCAATAAATTTCTATTTGGATAATTTAGGTTGTGGGCCCTGGGTCTCATCTAGGGCTGTAACGATACACCAAACCCACGATTCGGTTCGTATCACGATTTTTGACCCATGATTCGATTCATATCGCGATTCTATCACGGGGGCGGGGCGGGGCTTGGGTTGAAAAAAAGATTTTTATATATTTTTTTATTAAATAACATTTGAAAAACCTGTATAAACTGAACACCAAAGAACAATATTAACTATGCAAATTATTAAACTAAACTAGGCAGTACAGGCTGCTGCTTTTGGGTTGTTTTCTGTGCTCCAACTAAATAGATTTCGGGATTGTGCCGTAGGATATGCATCTGCATGTTGGACGTGTTGCCGGTCATTTGAGGAAGCTTCTTAAAACACTTACGGCCCATTGTGTGGGTCTTGTCAACTAGCCTGCACGATTTCCTCACGTTCTTCAACTAGCTCGCGTCACATGGAAAGGTAGTACTCACATGACACGTAACATGTAAAAAGACGCTTACAAGCAGGGCCGTCGCTAGTGGGGTGAAAGGTGGTGACAATTATAGGGGCCCCCGCTGCCCAGGGGGCCCCACAAAATCCAGCAGTTATACTATTTAGGCCCCTGTTGTATGAATAATTCTAATATTTATATTAGTTGTATGCCTGAGATTTAAATGAAAACCACAAAAACGTGCAATTTGGGTAAATATTTTTCCAAATATCTGCTTCTCTTACCTCCATAAAAATGGTTTAGTCCGACCTAAAGTATTTATTAATTATTCAGTCAGAGTCAGTGACAAAAATCAGATGGACCCAATAAAATTGTAAGTCCCACCCCAGCTCGTGAACAGAACCAATCAGAGTTGAGGCGGCAGCCTGAAGTTAACGATGAACTTGGTGGAAGAGCAGGAGACTGACTGACTGAAAAATGTCGGGGGAAAGAAAACATAAATCAGGGAACCAGAAATGCCAGGAAAAGACGGAGAGGGAGGCAAGGAGAGTGGTTGTATCCCAGTCGATCAAGACGTTCTTAAAGACCGGTTATTGTTATTTCGCTGGGAATTAGAAAACTTCCGTCTACAGTCTGCCGTGTACAGTCATTTTTTATTATTGTTGCGCGCCACAATCGACCGAATGATTACGTGCTCTAAATTCCTGTCTTTTTACACTATTGTAAATAGAGTTTTAAAAAAATTACACGAGTCACGACGCATTGCATTATACATCTGACCTGCCGGCTGATGATATTTAAAACATCGAGAAAACACGAATACAACACACTGCACTTGGATGAATAAATGTATTCGCTTTATTTAATAATATTACCAGTTCCATATTATCTTAATTAAAAAATAAGGCAATAAATGGTTTTATTTTTTTAATTAGACTGCATTCTTGTCAATTTCTAAATGTTTATTTTTTGATTTATGAATTATAACAGACTGATGGGGAAAAAAAATATTACTTTTTAATAATTGGTTTTTATTATTATTTAACAATTTCTTGCTTTTTGTTAGTTTTTATTAGTTGTAATTTTTATATAAACATTTAACTTTTAAAATAAAGGTTTTACAACAACATCACCATCTTCTGTTATATGTGGGCCTCCATGTTCATCTATTGTACAGTATATGATATTGGTGGAGGTGGTGGGGGCCCACATCAATATTTTTTCAGGGGGCCCCGAATCCTCTAGCTACGGCCCTGCTTACAAGTAAACATTTTTTTAATAGTTGGTTGGGATGAGTCACTGAGTATTTAATTATAGAATATCAAATAGGTTGTGTGATTATTGTCTAAAAAAATTTTCTTATTGTCTTTTCATGTCTTTACAGATCAATGCAGAATTCAAATAAGACACACCGGCTTTGCATTTACAAAACTAGGTAGGATGAACGCATAGTTGTCTTTTCATTATTCTTTGTATGGCTATTTTCGCTGTCAAATTTCCTCTTTAGACTCTTTGATCGTGCCATTTTCTCTCACCAGCTAGCTTAAATTTGAACATCACTCTGCACACGACGTAATAGCGTACCTCCAGCACGCAAACAATAAAAAAAAAAAAGAATTCTGCCCCAGCCCTCAGTGTTTCTGTTTGTAATGCAAGTTTAGTGGGATGTTTTGTTGTTTTAACCATTACACACACACAATGTTTGTTTCTTGTGCTTTTTTCCAACTTCAAGGACTGTGACCAGGCTGAGAAGTCCAAAGAAGAGATGGTCCTGGGATCTGTGTCCTCCATCCAGAAGGTGCACAACAACCACCAAAAGTGTCGATTGTAATTGAGGGAGTAGAGGTACTCGGGGAAATTCAAACTGTTCTGTGTGCCATCACTTTGCTTATGGGCATCATTTATGCTCTTGATTTGAGGTACCCATCCAACCTACAGCATACTTTCGAGGTCTTTCAAAAACTGTTTCTTAATCTGGATGGACAAAGGCTGTCAGACAGAGTCCAAAAGCTCAAGCTGAAAATGTTTGAGTAGATCAGCTTTTTTATTATTATTATTTTTTTTGTCTGTATTTTCTGCATTAAAAAAATGAGCACAATTGTAAACAATTAAAAAAATTGTAAATGTGAACTAATTGATTACCTGACAGAGTAAATTGTGTGTTGACAATTGTTTTTAGCCATTTGTGCAGTTCTTAAATTCATGAAATGAATAAACAAAGTATTTTTTCAAAGTATTTTTTGGTATTTGTTTGCTTTTTTGGTGTGCTTACTGTAATTGCATATTTCTGAAGGTATGGTAATGTATAATAATAATAATGCATTAGATTGTGACATTCTTTACACCTACTAGAAAAACACATTGGTCCGTGTACACAAGTTACATTTTACTCTGGAAAAATTACATTATTTGAATTAGTTTGACTTTCATTAATTTTGAAGAAAATGACATTAGGTCAATGTAATACAGTTAAGTTTAATTTCCTAGAAAATTATATTAGGTCAATGTAATAAAGTTCAGTTTGATTTTCAAGAAAATTACATTAGGTCAATGTAATTGTGATAATTCAGATAGAAATAGTTTGATTACATCCAACAGACATGATTACATACAGCTTTATTAATGTAATAATTTTATGTGGAAATTTGCCACATGATTAATTCACATTCAACTGATGAGGTATTTTTTTGAGTGTGTAATGAATGACATGCAAATGTTTCTTGAACATGTAGTCGATGTCATGAAATTAAAGGTAAACTGTCGAACTAGAGCAAAGTGAATAATGTGCTAATGTGTTTTTATATATGTTGTATATTGTCTATTTGTACCTTGTATTTGTCTGTTTTGCACATTAACTGTGTGTAATAACTGTAAATTGCCATTTACAATAAAAAAAAAAAAAAGCATCATCTTGATGTTTTTCATCTACAAACTGTTCCCACAAAGTTAGGAGCATGAAATTGTCCAAAATGTCTTGAAAATAATAAAAAATAATTAAATATATAATAATAGTAAAAATAATTTCTTTCTTTCTCAAAACTGAGTTTTGATTTCTAAGTGATCAATTTATGTACAAGTGTTTTCCCACATGATTATTGGCTGTAGGTCATCAGTAAATGAATGTGGCATTTAAATGGCAGTGTTTCCCAAATGAAACACAAGAGCTGTTAGTTTTGAATGATGTGTGTAATGTAGAGAAATGTGTTTAGAGTTTTGCAAATAGTTTGTTTTTCAAATGCAAACTGAGTGCAAAGCATATAATGTCCTTGTATTTTTGCAGGCTTGGTCTAAAGATTGGGTACATGAGTGAATGGTTTCACTGAGTGAGCCTCAAATTCCACTTGTAGTGTTTTAGCAATTTGAAAAAAACTGTCAACAAAATGACAAATGACACCTTAACACGACCAAAATGAGCGTGTCTACGCGTTCAAAAGAAACACGTAAAAAATTGCCGCGGACAAACACTGCGTGTTGACGCGGTCAAATTTCACGCGTTTCGTTTAAAGACTATTGGCTCCGATCGCGTTCCGTAGAGAGCAGGCGTCGATTTCAAGTGACGTCACTTGCAGAGGAAGCGCTCGTGTCTGAGCCATAGACAGTAAAAGAAATGGACACAGCGACCCCCTTGATTTCAACGGAGAGAGTTGAAGCCCAACATGGGCACTCACTTCCTGATAGCCAAGCGTTCTGCGCAGGCTCACACTGAGCTTGACGACGTAGTTGTCATGTGAGCAACCGTTCTGACCTTCTAGTAGCTGTGCCGGGACAAATCTGAATTGAAATCTGAAACAAATCTGTTGTTGAAATATTTTGTCCCGTTGCTTTTATGAACTCTCTATCTATGGGCTTCTCCCTTGACTTTATGCCTCCATGTCCACCCGATTGCCTCATAGACAGTAAACGATTGCCTACGAGCTTCTCCTTCTGTCTATACGGTAATTTCTCTACTGTGCGACAGAGCGTCCCGTGGTTATGACGCAATCGTTAGCCTATTTTTACAAGAATGGCTTCTACGGGGCCATAACGTAAGATACAAAGTAATGGAGCCTTTTATACATTGTCGTGTTTCTTTAGAAATAAATAATGGACAAATGGAGTCTTTGGACGCCTCAGATGTAAAGTGATTCGCTGTCAAAGTGACGCCAAAATGAATGGGAGTCAATGGGATGCTAACAGCAGGTGATAGCCAGCTACAATGGCGGCCCCCGGAGGAAGCTTCAGTTTCCGGCTGATGGATTACCCCCTTGGTCTGAGCGTGCAAGTCCGAGAGTGCAAGTGACGTCACTTGTCTGCAGCCAGACGCTATTGGTAGAGTCAGGAACACTTACTCTGCTTAGGCCAGACATGGAGATCATGGTGGACAGAGTTTCTGCTGGAGGACTGTGTGCCTGTGAAGAGTTAGGCCTGCGTTATTAGCCGGGAGACCTCAGATGCCAGCAGACGAGGCCAGGGAGACCCAGTCTACCTTAGAGGACATGTTGAGCGCCTCATCATCAGATTAAAACAACACAAACAAATCATCCATCTAAATATGTCTGGGAACATTAACCAGCTCTATGTAGTTGTGTGTCTCCTGCTGAATTATCAGAGCGGGCCACCAGTGAAAGCTTGCTCAAAATCAATAAACCCATGTTAAATGTCAAATAATAATTTGCCTTTTGCTTCCAAAAACATTGTGTATTTCATTGTGTTCATGACAAACAGCAGTTTTACAATGCAATCTTTAGGGAAATATATAATTAAAGGGTTAGTTCACCCAAAAATGTAAATTCTGTCAGTAATTACTCTCCCTCATGTTGTTCCAACCCCGTAAGACTTTCGTTCATCTTCGGGACACAAATTAAGATATTTGTGATTAAATCTGAGAGCTGGATCACTCCTCCATAGGCTTCTAAGGGATTGAAACTTGACAGCCCCAAAAAGTTATTAAAGACATCGTTAAAATAGTCCGAGTGACTACAGTGGCTCAACCTTAAGTTTATCAAGCGCAAAAACCCCAAAAATAACGACTTTATTCAACCATCTCTTCTCTTCCATGTCATTCTCCTAAGCTGTTGACGTAGTGTAACAGCGCAGCACTTGTGGGTTCTACGTCACACGTAGGCTCACTATTGGCCGACGCTGGTCATGTGTGTGATGATGTGTGTGACGTTCAACCAGAAGCGTTACGCAATAACACTACGTGAAATCTCCAGGCCCAAAGAGAATACTTGAATAAAGTCGCTATTTTTGTTTGTTTTTTGCGCTCAAAAAGTATTCTGGTCGCTCGATAAACTTAAGGTTGAGCCACTGTCGTCACTCGGACTATTTTAACGATTTCTTTAATAACTTTTCTGGGCCGTCAAGTTTCAATCCCTTAGAAGCCTATGGAGGAGTGATCCAGCTCTCAGATTTAATCAAAAATATCTTAATTTGTGTCCCGAAGATGAACGAAGGTCTTACGGGGTTGAACAACATGAGGGAGAGGAATTACTGATAGAGTTTTCATTTTTGGGTGAACTATCCCTTTAATAACAGATCAATTCAGGTTTTGTATAGATTTGTAAACAGAGAAGAGTAACACCTCTACATTTGTGGAGATTGTGTAGAAGTGAACAATGAATATTAGTTTGAGTTATGTATGGATTAGTTAAGAAAGAACAGTATAACACCTCTACATTTGTAGGACTGGTTGAACTGGTTGAGAGCCATTAAAGGGATATTCACCCAAAAATGAAAGTTTACTCATCCTTATGTTGTTCCACACCTGCATGAGTTTCTTTCTTCTGTTCAACACAAAAGGAGATATTTTAAAGAATGTTGAGAACCAGACAGTTGATGGCCACATTGACTTCCATAGTAGTTTGTTCCTATTATGAAAGTCAATGGCTTCCGTCAACTGTTTGATTACCGACATTATTTAAAACATCTTCTTTTGTGATCAACCGTAGAAAGAAACTCATACAGGTTTGGAACAACTTGAGGGTGAGTAAATTAAATGACGACAACATTTTCGACAACATTTTCATTTTCGGGTGAATTGTCCCTTTAATAACAATATACATTTTTAAGCCAAAAGCATAGGTAGGTATAAGTAAAGGTAGTCAATCTTTTGTTTAATTATTTTTATGACTCCCCATCTCTAGATATTCTTTGAATAAACATGTAATCTTCAGCATAGAAAACAACATCACCATTCTAAACCACTGATGTGTGTGTGTGTGTGTGTGTGTGTGTGTGTGTGTGTGTGTGTGTGTGTGTGTGTGTGTGTGTGTGTGCGCGTGTGTGTGTGTGTGTGTGTGTGTGTGTGTGTCTTGTGCTCTCTTCAGTTTGTGTCATGTGTGTGTGTGTGTGTGTGTGTGTGTTTGTGCTGTCTTCAGTTTGTGTCGTCATGACCTCAGAGGCTGAAAGTGAACTCATGTGCAGCACTTGATGGTAGTGAAGCACATAACCGCTTTCTGAGGGATCCAGACTGTAGTCTTCAAGGGGTAAGGATGGCTGTGGTGTGCAGTAGTGTGTGGACAGGTGTTTGGTGTCCTCATGCTGGGGATATGAAAGAACACTCCCCACTGGGACTCTTCCAGAGGCACTGTCCACCAATGCTTCATTCCCATGGTGTAATTCCCTGTAATTCCCATGGTGGTCATAAGTGGAGCTCTTTCCCTTGGCATGCCTTGGTAAATGTCATTCACCCAAAGAACTGTCATGTCTGGAAGTTCACAGCTCAGGTTACAGGCCCCTTTGTACAAGTTACTTCTGGAATAACACATAAATAACCAGTCCTGCAGGTATTCATGCATTGTTATTATTGTTTTATGTGTCAAATTACTGAAGTGTAATGTCGAACCATGAAGAGGAAACGACTGGAGCTTTGAGGTGTTGATGGACTCGATCTTCTCCATCTGTGTTTGGATCATCGTTCTGAATCCCATCCGGATGAAGTCTTTGACAACAACGTGATTTTCTCAGATTTTGCTTAAAATGTCGTTTTTTTATGAAACAAAACCCAAAGTTTTGATAAAAACAGAATGCATGAAGCTTGAATAAAATGTTTTTAAAATGGAAAGAGTTAAAGTACAGTTTTGTCGTAAGTCGTATTGTAACAGTACACTTACAAGTATACTTCTAGTACATTGATATTAGTATACATACTACATAAAGTATACTTAAAAATATACTTTACTTAATAATAAACTTGAAGTATACTTATTTCTCATATCCATAGGGGATTTACTGACCCACAGTGACAATTTTGTTTTAAAAAGCTATAAAAGTTAAATGTACAACATTTCTATTAAAGTTATATTAGTAAACGTTCATTGATGACTTTAAATGCTGCCCAGGATCTACAGTGTATGAGCTGTATGATATGAGCTGGAGTTTTCTCTCCAGATCTCCAGGATTTGGCAACCTTGATGACAGATGAAAGTGAAAGTAGATTGTGTTTTACATGCGCCATTTTACACCTGAGCGTAACGTCCTTTACATCAGCAAAACTGAGCAAGAATTTGTCTAATAGTATTTCTTTTTCTGTTGTTTATGCAGGAATTTACATGTAGTTTATGGGAAACCATGAACATTTTGAGAATCTGAGTCTAGAAGACAAACATTTCAGTCAAGGTGAGTCTTCAGGTGAGCTGCTGAAAGTGACTTCCTCATTACCTTAAATAACCATAACTAGACCTACTTACCTCAAATATGAAGCATTTAAAGTAATATGTATTTATTGATCTTATTATCATATCTTAATTGTCTTTCAGAAATTTTTGCTAAAAAAAAAATGTAATTATTAGTAGAGATTGGGGAACGTTGCTACATTTAAATGCTACAACGTTCTAGAAACCACAGCTAATCAAATTAATTTAACCAAAAACAATATCATTTTGTGTATTTTAATGTCAAGCACAAATTGTACAAATCTTTTACATCTTACCTATCAGAGTTAGAATAACAGGTTGGGTGGTTACATTTACATTTAGTCATTTAGCAGACGCCTTTGTCCAAAGCGACTTACAAATGAGGACTAAAGCAAGCGAGTCATCATGAAGAGGCAAAAACAACACAAGAATTGCTCAAAATACAAAGTTCAGGCATTGCTCAGTCAGAGTAGCATAAGCCAGACAAGGGAGGATTAAAGGAAAAGGAAAGATTTTTTTTTAAAATTAAGAGGTGAAGTGCTGTCGGAAGAGATGAGATTTCTGCTGTCTTTTGAATGTTGTCAGGGATTCTGCACTCCGGATGAGGGCGGGAGATCATTCCTCCAGCAAGGAAGCGTGAATGAGAATGTTCTGTGATTTCGTGGCTCTCTGTGATGGTACCACGAGCCGTCGCTCATTGACCGATCGCAATAGAAACGATAGGTTGTAACTGGAAATCAGTTTAAATTTTGTTTGAATTTATATTGTTTATCATTTTAAGCAGTTTTAAATGGGAAACATTCCAAGTTGGGAAACTGAACAAATATGTGTGCATGTTTAGTCACTTTCACAGTCTCCTCAGCCATGATATTTCTGTTCTTTACAAAGATGAAAAATAATTGTCAATGTTTTACAGTTCATGCAGGATTTTGCAATCTTGCGAAGAATCCACATTTGCGTTAGGTTGCATTTTTGTCATATTTCCGCAGTTTTTCCGCAAAAGCATTAAAAACTGAAAAGCAGTCGTTTGAAAATTTAAATGAAAATTATTTGAGGTAAAGCTGTGACAAATATAATTTAATTTGGGCGGCAATGATCAGAAAGATTAAATTCTGCTATAATCCTGTGAAATTATTTTGGGACTGGGTTGTGAGTTTGTTTTATGCTAATACATTATTATTTTTTTAAACATAACTATATTTTCACATATTTTCAGCCATCTCATAAACCAGATTATTTTGTCCCCATAAACACATTCAAGAAAATCACAAATGATATGAAATGCTTTTGTTTGTCAGTGTGTCTGAATCAGTGTTTTTTGCTCATTAGATTAGACATGAAGACTGAATGAATCATGGAGGACACACACACATCGATTGGAGATCTTTCTCCAGAATGCAGGTACAGTCTTGAAGAAAATACACTATACGCCATATAAAAATGTTTTCTGGGAATTTGCAATGGTTATTAATATGTTCTTAGTGATCATATTCTGGTGCAGAGAATGTATAGATGTGAGCAATATTATCCTTGTGAAATGTCATTAATTTTCTACATTTCTAAACTTACTTTTGGATTGATAAGATTCTCGATCTGAGTTTTATCTACATGTTGTCACACTTATTCAGTTATCTCGTCTTAGTCTGATTTTCATGGACTTTTAGTTTGTTCTGCATTGCTTCATGTTTCTTTTGTTCATGTTCTTTCACTATTATTATTTACCATGGATATTAATTTGATTATTACATGTTAGTCTTTTAGTTCAGTGGTTCCCAACCCGGGGGTCACTAAAGATTTACGAGGGGTCATTTGAAATATTTGGAATACGTGCAGGACAGGGGGAAGGCAAGGCAAGTTTAGTTATAGAGCACATTTCATACACTGGCAATTGAAAGTGCTTTACAGAGAAAGAAATTAAAATAATCACAAAATAAAAGCAAGGGGAATTAAAAGAGTAAAAGGATGATACATAGATAAACTTCTCATCTGGCAAAACACGACTGGTGTGTATCATATTTTTCACAGCTCCCAGTTTTACTCTGAGATTTCCCCATGGTGATCACACTGTGTCTGTGGTGTTCTTTCGGCGCGCGCAAGAAATCTATTGGACGTCTCCGATCGACCTGATTTTTCACTAAAATCAGACAGGAACTCTAGGACTGACTCATGGGTAACCTCGGGTTCACTAACCCATCAGTCCACAGAACCTCGAGTTTAATTATACGCCAAACTCCCTACTCCACCACAGACCCAGGTCATCAGCATGGTTTCATCTCTCAATTTCACCAATTAAGAAGGAAAACAAGCTGAGGAATCAAACTTGACTCCTGACATCGACAGGATGGCAAATGATGTTGAGAATTGAAAAGTTAAAGATGCATCCATTTTCTATCCAACTTGATGAAACTACAACCGTGGCAGATTAAGCCGTATAGATTGTACAGTACATTGAAGACGCTGAAATAAAGCAGTTATGACAAGACATTCTTTTGTCTACTAATTTATCCAAAACGACACGAGGAGAAGATGTTTTCCACCCAATTGACACATACTTTACCAAGCAAAACATTCCCTATAATAATTTAGTCGCATGCTGCACAGACGGAGCTGCTTTAATGATAGGAAAAAATAAGGGCTTTAAAACACGTTTGAAGGAAAAGGCTCCCCACTGTCTTGTGTTTCACTGTATGATAGACCATCAAGCCCTGGCCAGCAAACACATCTCTGATGAGCTGAATGAAACGCTCAAGACACTTGTAAAAATCATCAACTTTATTAAAGCCCGTCCGTTGAACAAACGAATCTATGCTGAGCTGTGTGAAGATGAGGCCAGAACACACTCCTCCTTCATACCGAAGTGTGCTGGCTATCAAGAGGCAAAGTGGTAGTTCGTTTTATTGAACTGAGAGAAAAAATAAAGGAGTTCCTGAAAACTGAACAACCAGAAACTGGTTGACGAAATGACAGGCACATTTCTTATTAGAACATCATACCTGGCTGATATTGAAATGCAAGGAAATCATTGACGCATTTGTGCATAAAGTGGAATTTAGAAGGAAAAAAACTGATTAAACAGGACCTACAACACTTTCCATCACTTCTCAAACAGACTGTGGGAAATGTGCCTGAATCCTTGAGCAACGAGTTCATGCGTCACATGGAACTGCTACAGGAGATGAAGTCAGGATTCTCAGATGTTGATGAACATGTCTCCAAGTGCGCGTGGTGTAAGAAAAAATGATGCGGACGTCGAAGATTTTAAAAATGAAGTTTATTACAGCATAGCAGTGGCAAGGCACACGAACCACCTTGGGTTCACCGGCGTCAGAATGAACCCCGAAATAATCTCAGCTTAAACATTTTATACTGTATTCCATTCGTCTTCCCCCTCAGCATGTAAATGAAGTACAAGAGTCAGCCCATTTCCCCAGTCCTGATCTCATCAACATAACAGTCTCATTCACATCTTGATGATAATCCAATCAGCCCAACTGATTCTTTTAACTTACAATAGGGAGAACAGGACTGGCAGAACTCTCATGCTTAACAGGTGACATCATCATCACAACTCCAAAGTGCAAAACACAATGTACATCACTTCAATGTAGAACGGTCAAATGTTAAGGTGATAACATTTATTTGAAGTCCCTGTAATCAAGATGGTTCTTGATTGCCTGCTGTCGCCCCCCATGCTATAAATGATAACCGTGACTCTGTGCATATTACTGAGATTGGAATGAATTGTCTCTATGATAAATAAGCTCTTTTAGTGAAGGAACATTTACATATATATATTGGAGTGGAAGTTGGATCGGAGCAGACTATAATTTCTTACAGTGGGTAATGGATCCATTCACCGCAAAGAAGGAGGACGTGGAGTATTGAGAAGCAGAGGACGAGCTCTTGGATGTTAAATTCTTTTCTGAGGAGATTCTTTACCGAACACGGGTACAAACGGTTCTGGCTGGTGAAAGGACTCGACTTCACTCCTTAGTTTGCACACCATGCCACAACCAGACTCATCCGGCCATTCGCCACAACATATCTGTCAGAGACTGCTTTTAGCTCTCTAGAAACCATCAAAACGAAGGCACGCAACAAGCTAGACATGCACAATGACTTTCGTCTGGCTGTCACGAAAATCATGCCTGATTTCACATCTCTCGTCCAAGAAATGCGGCCCAGAGCTCACATTAAATAGCCTTTCACAATTAAATAAGGGCTTAATTCAGTCAGGAATACAAGAAATGGCATGAATAAATATGCATCATTTAAAATACGGAAAAAGCATTTGGTTATATTATTTTTCTTCTTAAAATATTTATTTTAGTTTTTAAAAGTGTTTAGGGTAAAAATACATACAATAATATATTAATTATCTAATTATTTGACATTCACATTAATATATTTTATTCCTGTTGTATTTTCATCAATTTAAAATAAAAGTAGAGCCTGCTGTTGCAAAGAAAACTCTGCCCTTCTGAACCCTTGCATGTAGTAGTGATACGTTTTGAAGTTATAAAATGGATACATTTTCAACATGAGGTTATTTCTCTGATTAATTGAATAGTTTACAATGACAGAGTATAATTTGCTTCTGTTATTTGTTCATCGGTTTTGGAAAAAAAGTGGAACCTGTTGTGGGAAAGAAAAAATATATCCTTATGAATAGTAGCATGTTGCTAATTGTCTTCATTTGTTGTTGCATCTATTAAAAACTTAACTGAATGAGTTACTAAATGAAATGAGTCTGCTAGTGTGTTCGATGGGGATGGGGGTTCGTTAAAGATTTTGAATGTTAAAATAGGGGTCTCCTGGAAATAAAGTTGGAAAACAGTTTTTTAGCTCATTATCGGTGTAGATTATCTGTGTTGCTCTGAGTTCTTAGTTCTCGATCTCAGGTTATTTTCTTATTAAATTAATTTGTTTTGGAATCTCTTGACTCATCTTCAACTTTGGGTCTTTAAAATCGTGACACATGTAATATCAGTTATATGAATTATTTTCTCTATTCTATTAAAGTCGATTCCATGAGAAATTAAACCCATCAAAGTCCAGCTGTGTGTCCATGAAGAGTGACCAGTCTATGGACAAACCACTAAAATTTAAGGGAAAACACACATCAACTGATCTGAGGTACAACATGATGGATGGATGGATAACATTATCATTGTGCAATGTAAAATTGTCAAGTTAACTACATGAATTCTTCTTGTCACTATTTCTATTAAAGTCAATTACACAGTCAGAGATCAAACTCACCAGAGTCCAGCTGTGTGTCCATGAAGAGTGACCAGTCTATCGACCCACCACTAAAATTTAAGGGAAAACACACACCAACTGATCTGAGGTACAACATTTTGTCTAGACGGACCGACAGATAAATACCCTTGTGTAATGATAACATTTCTGAAGCTTCTCTTGGGAAGACCAGATTCTCTGTGACATTTATCTCTCATTAAGAACACAAACATCTGATAAACATCTTTATAAAGTGGTTTTAAAATATAAATTCTAAGCATCTTAAAGACATTTTCTAAATGACTATTTAACATCTGACAGCAAACATTTAAGAGATGTATTGCAGATGAGCAAATTCTCTAAAACGAATACATCTTCCAGATGAAAAAGCACACATCGAATACACATCTCTGAAAAGTGTTTGTGCTATTTTGGCTACATGTAGAATCAACTATATAAATTACTATTCATATTCTAATACCTCTATTCTATTGTCTCTTTTTATTATTAGAACATTGCTGGTTAAATAAATGGCAAATTTTTCGTGTTTATTTGCATGTTTCTTGTTTTGATCCAGCACCAATTGAAGAGAATTTGGATGTGTCTCGTTTCGTCCTCTTTTTTTAGACAGTTTCATTTCATCCCCCAAAAAACACAGTATTTGTTTACATCCATGCTTTAGACCACATAGTGTTCATTTATTTACTATCACTTTCACATCTTTAATTCATGTTGTAATCTATAATTTTAATCTTTCAGTCGTGACTCTCAACTGGTCCAAAGCAGATTCAAATCAAATCTGCTGCAGAAGTTTCAGTGTCTGTATGAAGGAACAGCAAAGCAGGAAAACCCAACACTCCTGAATGAGATCTACACAGAGCTCTACATCACAGAGAGTGGAAGTGGAGAGGTCAATAATGAGCATGAGGTGAGACAGATTGAGACTCAATCCAGGAGAGCAGAAACAGAGGACACACCGATCAAATGCAGTGACATCTTTAGACCTTTACCTGGACAAGACAAACCCATCAGAACTGTGCTGACAAAGGGAGTCGCTGGCATTGGAAAAACAGTCTCTGTGCAGAAGTTCATTGTGGACTGGGCTGAAGGATCAGAGAATCAGGACGTCCAGCTCATATTTCCACTTCCATTCAGAGAGATCAACTTGATGAAGGACAAAACACTCAGTCTTTCAGATCTTCTTCATCGCTTTTTCCCTCAAACAAAAGAAATATCCAGTGAAGAATATAAAGTGTTGTTCATCTTTGATGGTCTGGATGAGTGTCGTCTGTCTCTGAACTTTAAGAGTGAAGTGAAACTGTGTGATATATCTGAATCCGCCTCAGTGGACGAGCTGCTGATGAACCTCATTGTGGGGAATCTGCTTCCCTCGTCTCTCATCTGGATCACCTCCAGACCAGCAGCAGCGGATCTCGTCCCCTCTGAGTGTGTCCATCGAGTGACAGAGGTACGAGGCTTCAGTGACACACAGAAGGAGGAATACTTCAGGAAGAGAATCAGGGATCAGAGTCTGGCCGACAGGATCATCACACACCTGAAGTCCTCAAGGAGCCTCCACATCATGTGCCACATCCCAGTGTTCTGCTGGATCTCAGCCACTGTTCTAGAGAAGATGTGCAGTGGAGCAGAGAGAGGAGAGATTCCCAAGACTCTCACTCAAATGTACACACACTTCCTGATCATTCAGACCAACATCAAACATGAGAAGGACTATGAGAAGAGAGTGAAAGATGAAGATATGATTGTCAAACTGGGGAAACTGGCTTTCCAGCAGCTTGTGAAAGGCCACCTGATCTTCTATGAGGAAGACCTGAGCAAGTGTGGCATTGATGTGGCAGAAGCATCAGTGTACTCAGGATTGTGCACTCAGATCTTCAGAGAGGAGTTGGGCTTGTATCAGGGGAAAGTCTTCTGCTTTGTTCATCTGAGCATCCAGGAACATCTAGCAGCTCTATATGCACACATTTACTTTACAAATGAGAACAGAAATGTGTTTGACCAAATCACCAAACAAAGTCTGTTGTCTAAGTTTTTAAACCAGAAGAAATCTCATTCATTATCTGAGCTGCATCAGAGAGCTGTGGATGAGGCTTTACAGAGTAAGAATGGACATCTGGACCTTATCCTGCGTTTCCTTCTGGGTCTCTCATTGGAGTCCAATCAGACTCTCTTACGAGAACTACTGACACAGACTGGAAGCTGCTCCTACAACAAAGAGGAAACAGTTCAGTACATCAAACAGAAGATCACGGAGACTCGCTCTCCAGAGAGATCCATCAATCTGTTCCACTGTTTGAATGAACTGGGTGATGATTCACTGATGCAGGAGATCCAACATTATCTGACATCTGGAAAAATAGGAGAAACCAAACTCTCCTCTTCACAGTGGTCAGCTCTGGTTTATGTGTTGCTGACATCAGAGCAGAAGATGGATGATTTTGATCTAAGAAAGTTTATTGGAGCAAAAAATACAGCAGATGAAGTTCTTCTGAAGCTACTGCCTCTGGTTAAAGAATCCAGATCAGTTCAGTAAGTCACTCTGACAACATTCACTACACTGATAAAACATGATCACATTTATGATTTTAGCAGGAGCTTTCTGACCAAACTGTGTGTGTGTGTGTGTGAGAGAGAGAGAGAGAACTGGATGATTGTAGAGGTCAGTGTGTGACCTGATGAAGGATTGAATGTGACAGGGATAAAAACTAACAGCAATCAGCAACAGTGTCTTTCACCCCCTGGGTGGCGATACCAGCTCGCTTTTTTTCAGTTTTTTTTATTAGTGCAAAAGAGACTCAAAATACTCTGTTGATTTTGATCTTACATATAAGTGTTGTCCATTAGATCCTGTTAAGTGTCTATTTTTTTTGTGGATACTCACAATTCTTTATTTGGCTTTTCGCTAAATAAAGAAAAAAAAAACATGATGCGAGTTCTGCGTTCTCTCTGTCGGTGAAGTCCATTCTGAAACGCGTCCGAAAATGAACTGTAACTCAGCGAATACTCAGTCACGCAGGAATACAGGCACACAGGCATGAAGCTTGAATTCTCGTCTTTTAAATGAAGTAAAAAACAAATATTCTATATTTGTAAATATAGAAAAAACAAATATTCAAAAATACATAAAAAAAATAATATTCTCAGTTTATGTAATCAGTACGAAAAGAGAGAGATGTCAGTCATTTTCTTTTCAGCTCACTATAGCTCATTGAGTTTTAATGTGACCACGCCCACTGAGAACGCGCGCTATTCAAACGCAAATAATCTGAGGCAAGCCATGCAGACGTATCAACGCCCACAACAGCTGGATAAAACACATCAAGTTAAATAAGAATCATTTACTTTACGTGGTCTTGCTAAGCTGTGAGGAATAATACTAATAATCCTGGAAAAACTTACCTCAGAAGTGCTGGTAGTTTCATTTCGAGGAGCAACGGATCAAGCTCACTTTTAAGTAAGTTATTTATCCTTAAGTGCTTTGTTCTAATCGCGATATGGAATAGTGTCTGTAAACCGCAAAAGACTGTTTAAATATGAATCGCATGTCTGTGTATGAATGAATGAACGAACGAACGGCACATGCGCGCGCTGCTGTTTACTACAGCTGTACAGTGCGCGCGTCTGTGCCGTTCATTCACACTCGACCAAGCTTTGACCAAACTATATTGCTATAGCCTACTGAGATGAGTAAAAACAGACTGAAATATGTTGAAATAAAATGTCTTCGTATAAGCAACAAACTGCAAATTAACATTTTTAAGCTAATCATACACACGAAATGTTACAGACTAAATATTAATGTTTAGACAAGATTTCGTTGATTAGTTTTTGGATAGATTATAAAGTTTTTACTGTAAAAAAAAACTACTGCCACATCAAATAAGCTTTTGTTCGCCAATTTCTGCTCATATGTTAAATATATAGTATGGGACTTTTTGTCAAAAATAAAGTAGGTATATTGAATTATCAACTAAGATGTTATTATAGTGTTTGTTCCAATATTCAAACTAATGAATCCTTACCTTTGAAATATGTATTATAAAATATTAGGGGTGTAACGATACACGTATTCGTATTGAACCGTTCGGTACGAGGCGTTCGGTTCGGTTTTCGGTACGCATTTTTGAACCGAACGGTTCGTTGGACCATTTTTCTTGCCAACCAAAATTTCGTTATTTCAAATGTAGGCGCGTCGCGCGTGGCAAGCACGCTCATACTGGAACACACTGGCTGCGTGGCGTGTCCGTTTTTATTTCGGCTCCCATGTTAACAGGTTAGAGCTTGCAGACTGCCTGCGTGATACGGCTCGAGCCGCGCTGAAAACGCGTGCATGCTAGAAATAGAACCGACGCCTATTTTTCACGCGAAACGCAAGCACGGAGCCAATCCGCAGCCATTCTGCAGTTGGTGGAAATCCAGGGTAAGAGACGCTGGCGTGACCACAACATTGCCCAACATCAAATGGCAAATGTAAGCGGAACGAAACTGAGCTACTCGTTACCCCGGATTTCCACAAACTGCAGAACGGCTGCGGATCGGCTCCGCTGCGTGTCGGATCCGTGCTCCAACGTCCTTCAATACCTACCAGATCCGGATTTGTTGCAGAACGGCTGCGGCCATGACTGACAGCTGAAGTCACGAGGACACACGATATCTCGCGAATTTACGTTTGATCGCGCGATATAACAGGATTTAGTTTCTATAAACAGAACCACAAAACCAGCAACAGTTTGTTTCCATCCAGAGGAGTACAGGGGAAACAACTCTGTGCTGACCTGCTGATCTCCTTTTTTTGTGGAGATTATTGTGATTCTAGTACAATATTTATAATTATATAATCAACTTATAAAATGCTAAATGTTTATTTTGGGTTCCTTTTTGAATGAATTGGGAAAGTAGTAGGCTGTGTAAATAAAGTTAACTATTGTTCTTGTTGGAAAAGGAAAAAGTATATTTTTATTTTGAAAATTACCGGATGTTTTATTTTGTTTCTGTGTTCTGTTCTGTTATCTTTGTTTATCGACTTCCTGCGGCGCTCTCCGGCATCCGGCAAAAATAGAAACTTTGCGTATCTTCTCCGGAGGGCTGTGGTCGCCGGAGCTGGGACGGAGTCGGAACGCAGCCGTTCCGCAGTCAGTGAAAATACACACATTGACTTGAATGGAAACCTATTGACTCCGCCGGCGTTCCGGAGCGGATCCGCAGCCGTTCCGCAGTTGGTGGAAATTGGGGGTTATTGTGTGGTTGACGGACCGTTGATCAGTCTGGACCAATGCAGCACGAGCCGATCTTAATCATCAGCACTGTTACTGCACAGCCAAATCCAGTAAAGAAAACATTTGAATTTGCCACTGAAGTAATAACATCGCTGCGAGATCTAGTGAGAAACATTCACATTTCTCCGTTATTAACGGATCAAACAGCGCTGACGTGGAAACCAGGAAGAAACATTGTGCCATGAATGAACTATCCAGTGTCCACAGATCAGCAACATTCACCATGGGTTTACTGTAGTAACACTACTAACTGTAACCATGGACGTTTGGCAGGAATAGTAGGCTATAATGCTTTCAAGTAACATCACGTCGGTTTTATTTTGACATTATGAATACAATTGCTGCCCTCAAATGTTAATCTGAACTAAAATAAACCTGTTAATAACTACTACAATATTACATTTCATTTTGTCCAAGGAGCTGTTTTGTTTTATATGCTCCTAAGAAAAGTCAAGTATAGCTCCATCATTGCTCAAAGTAAAGAAATATGATACTTTATGATGTTAGTTTTAATAAAAATATAATTAAAAATATTAAATCAAGGAAATTTCTCTGGCATTTCTTTCTTTTTGCTGTATTGGAAACGTACCGAACCGTACCGAACCGAACCGTGAATTTTGTGAACCGTTACACCCCTAAAAAATATATACTTTTTACAAAGAAAGATTACACTTGAAATATTAGTAAAATTGCAATGGTTATTGTAATTGTAACTTTATTTTAGTGTTTTATTAGTGACAATTTTGGGGAGAGGATACATATTCCAAAACTTTCTGAAAATACAGTATGAGAATTGACTACACAATTACTAGAAATGTTTACCTTGTATATTATAAAATTTGCATGCATACTAAATTTGTGGAAAAAGAAAAAAAAATTCAAGACGTTTCCAACTCTAACTTTGAACCAATTCTATAGAATATATATATATATATATATATATATATATATATATATATATATATATATATACACTCACCGGCCACTTTATTAGGTACACCTGTCCAACTGCTCGTTAACACTTAATTTCTAAGCAGCCAATCACATGGCGGCAACTCAGTGCATTTAGGCATGTAGACATGGTCAAGACAATCTCCTGCAGTTCAAACCGAGCATCAGTATGGGGAAGAAAGTTGATTTGAGTGACTTTGAACGTGGCATGATTGTTGGTGCCAGAAGGGCTGGTCTGAGTATTTCAGAAACTGCTAATCTACTGGGATTTTCACGCACAAACATCTCTAGGGTTCACAGAGAATGGTCCGAAAAAGAAAAAACATCCAGTGAGCGGCAGTTCTGTGGGCGGAAATGCCTTGTTGATGCCAGAGGTCAGAGGAGAATGGCCAGACTGGTTCGAGCTGATAGAAGGGCAACAGTGACTGAAATAACCACTCGTTACAACCGAGGTATGCAGCAAAGCATTTGTGAAGCCACAACACGCACAACCTTGAGGCGGATGGGCTACAACAGCAGAAGACTCCACCGGGTACCACTCATCTCCACTACAAATAGGAAAAAGAGGCTACAATTTGCAAGAGCTCACCAAAATTGAACAGTTGAAAAGACTGGAAAAATGTTGCCTGGTCTGATGAGTCTCGATTTCTGTTGAGACATTCAGATGTTGGAGTCAGAATTTGGCGTAAACAGAATGAGAACATGGAACCATCATGCCTTGTTACCACTGTGCAGGCTGGTGGTGGTGGTGTAATGGTGTGGGGGATGTTTTCCTGGCACACTTTAGGCCCCTTAGTGCCAATTGGGCATCGTTTAAATGCCACGGCCTACCTGAGCATTGTTTCTGACCATGTCCATCCCTTTATGGCCACCATGTACCCATCCTCTGATGGCTACTTCCACCATGTCACAAAGCTCTAATCATTTCAAATTGGTTTCTTGAACATGACAATGAGTTCACTGTACTAAAATGGCCTCCACAGTCACCAGATCTCAACCCAATAGAGCATCTTTGGGATGTGGTGGAACGGGAGATTCGCATCATGGATGTGCAGCCGACAAATCTGCGGCAACTGTGTGATGCCATCATGTCAATATGGACCAAACTCCCTGAGGAATGCTTCCAGCACCTTGTTGAATCTATGCCACGAAGAATTGAGGCAGTTCTGAAGGCAAAAGGGGGTCCAACCCGTTACTAGCATGGGGTACCTAATAAAGTGGCCGGTGAGTGTGTGTATATATATATATATATATATATATATATATATATATATATATATATATATATATATTCATTCTACAGAATTGGTTAAAATTTAGATTTTGAAACATCTTGAAAAAATGTGTCTTTTTCCACTGGGTACCACAAGAATATATATATATATATATATATATATTTTTTTTTGTCCTCGCATTCTTTGGTACCCAGTGACACACCTGTGTGAGGCTCATTATGCAGCTCATTTTGTGGCTCATTATGCGGGTCATTGTCTTCTCAGGTGTGAATCAGGGCATTATTCATGATCCTTACAATCATTCACGCCACCCATCCCCCCATCCCCCCCCCCCCCCCCCCCCGCATATTGCCTTTTCAAACAAAAAGTGTCTTACAAAATTTAAATCAATGTATTGTTTTGTGTAAATGATTAGGCAGGATGATTTTCAGATCATTTTGAAGCAAAAACTCTAGGCGACAACATCCATTAGTCAAAAGTCTTGTGGACACATATTTAGTATGTGTTTTGTGGCCTTATTTCAGAAACTTTAAGTTTTAGTTTTTTCAATAACCATGCATAAACAATATTCTCTCAAAAATACGCTCACATATTATGGTTTCCCTGTTTGTGCTAAATAGAGTGTAATTAAACCTTTGCCATTAATATGTTTATAAGCAACTGAAAAAAGCACAAATGTCAGTGCATGTCAAAACATCTCAAGGACCCCAAAAACACCTTAGACCCCAGAGGGTTAACAGTGTCTTTTTCTATATGTTGATGCTGTTTGTCCTCTAATGATGTTTATGTGAATGTTTTACTGCCTCTAGAAATCATATTTGTAGTTTACACTTTTTATTCTATGTTTGCAGCAGGTATCAGTTCCCCATGTATCTTTAATCTCTACAGGTTGAGTGATTGTGGTGTTACAGATAAAGGTTGTGTTGCTCTGGCTTCAGCTCTGAGATCAAACCCCTCAGACCTGAGAGATCTGTATCTGAATGGAAATAAACTAGGAGACAGAGGAGTGAAGCTGCTCTCTGATGGACTGAAGGCTCACTGTAAACTGGAGATACTGTGGTAAGATTGTATAAATTTGTCATCCTCCTCCATTTTATTCATATGGTTAATAATGAACTAAAGAAACAAAAACGAGACTAAAAATGGTCTGATAGACAATTTTGTTGTTTAATCTTCATTAGATTGTTTCCAAAGTTTTAAGAATTTTTATTATTAATATTTATATAGATTCATAACACTTATTACACGGCTTTTCGCTAAAGTAATCATTTTGTGGACATGAAATATTTATTTGAGTTGAAACTGTTTCATGGGGCTGCACAATTAATCGAAATGGCAAAGGCTGTGATTATTTTATGGGCAGCTTTTTCAGTGGCGTACGGCTCTGTGATCAGTAGTAAATGCTGCTCCATCTGAAAGCCAAAGGGCGCTCTCACGCAGAATCTCCAAATATGCCCAGCTGCAGAAGTAGACAACACACATTGGCCGTTTCTTAGGGTGCTTCTCATTTCTTATTTGTGCATCCTCGTTTCCTTTCCTCACTTCCTTTCCTCGCGTCTCAGCTCCACCCCCTGTAGGACGCGAGGAAAGGCTGCAAGGAAAAAAAATGAGGATGGAGGAATTGAATGAAAGCTTTTGGTAACACTTTATTTTGATGGTCCCTTTTGAACATTCTGTTGACTATAAGTAACTTTGCAATTATATGTCAACTAACTGTCATTACAGTATTAATAGACTGTCTGCGTAATATCGGATAACTCTTTATTGTGATGATCCTCCAACATACATTCTACTGACTATAAGTAACTTTGCAACTACATGTCAACTTATTCTAACCCTAATCCTACCAGTCGACTAATACTCTACTAACACTCGAATGAGAGTTAGTAGACATGCAGGTGCAACGTTACTTATAGTCAACAGAATGTGTTAAAGGGACCATCAAAATAAAGTGAAACCAAGCTTTTTTATACATTGGAATACTTGATCACTCGAGCGTCACTTCACAGCGTCATCAGCAGCGCTCAAAGGATCTGCCCTTAGGTTCAATTCAATTCAATTCAAATTTATTTGTATAGCGCTTTTCACAATACATATTGTTTCAAAGCAGTTTTACAGAAAGTGCATTTCAGAAATGTACATAGAAAAATACAGTTAGTTAATCATCATGTATTAATTTTGGGCATAACATATCGCCGGCGTTGAGTCGTCTCTTCACAGGCGTCGAGTCGTCTCATCACAGGCGTTTAGTCGTCTCATCACAGGCGTTGAGTCGTCTCATCGCAGGTGTTGGGGCATCTGAAGTCTCCATGAGAGGCTGGATACAAACTGGAACTGACGAACGCTATTTACCTCGGGACTGGCGTCCCGAGATAACAGCAGAAAAGCAGATGGGAAATAATTAGCATAGCTGCTGTTCATAATATTAATGCATTCGATCTGATTCATCTGTAGTATAAAAGGTAAGCATTATGTGAATGCTTGGCTGAAGAGATGCGTCTTTAATCTTGTTTTAATAATAATAATTATAATAATAAATTTTATTTGTAAAGCACTTTACACCAAATCTCAAAGTGCTACAATAAAACATAATAAAATAAATAAAAATAAACAATACAATATACAATAAAAACACAACATGTTAAACGGCGGGACTAAAAACAAGCGTTAGTTATTAATATAAGCCTGTGTAAAAAGATGGGTTTTTAGTCCTTTTTTGAATGTGTCTACTGTTTGCGGGGCCCTAAGGTGGTCTGGGAGAGCATTCCACAGGCAGGGAGAAGCGACTTGAAAGGCCCTGTCGCCCATTGTTTTGAGCCGTGTCCTGGGCATGACCAAACGGTGCTGTTGGCCTGACCGGGTTCTGGTTGATGAATTTGGTGTGAGCAACTCAGTGAGATAAGTGGGGGCCACACCGTGCAGACAGTGATGGGTCTAAAGGAGGACCTTATATTTTATGCGGGACTGAATGGGTAACCAGTGCAGTGAACGGAGGATGGGGGTGATGTGCTCATGTTTTCGCACCCCCATCAGGACCCTGGCAGCGCTGTTCTGAATATACTGGAGCTTTTGAGGGCTCCTGCCAGGAATCCCGATGAGGAGTGCATTACAATAGTCCAGCCTGGAGGACACAAAAGCATGGACGAGCTTCTCTGCAGCAGAAAGGGAGAGGGAGGGGCGCAGTTTGGAAATATTGCGTAGGTGAAAGAATGCAGTTTTACAGATGGTGGTGACATGACTGTCAAATGAAAGGTGGGGGTCAAATTTTACCCCTAGGTTAATAACAGAGGAAGAGAGGGGAGTGGTGTGTCCAAAAAATGAAACAGTGGTGATTGGAGAGGAGCGGAGTTGATGAACGGTACCAGTTTCAATGGCCTCTGTTTTGGAGCCATTTAGCTGCAGAAGGTTTTGACTCATCCACGCCTCTATCTCCTCCAGGCATGAGCTAAGGCGTGCAGCCATGGCAGAGGGGGAGCTAGAGGGAGTAACTTGAAGGTAGAGTTGTGTGTCATCAGCATAGCAATGGAAATTAACTCCATGCCTGCTGATGTCACGACCCAAGGGGAGCATGTAAATGGTGAAGAGGGTTGGTCCTAGACCTTTGAACTGGGAGAGCGAGTCTGAGCCTCGAACAGTATCAGGAAGGCTATTCCAGAGTTTAGGAGCTAAATGTGAGAACGCCCTCCCTCCTTTAGTGGACTTAGATATCCTAGGAATGACCAGAAGCCATGAATTTAGTGATCTTAAAGAACGCGATGGATTGTAGGGCGAAAGAAGGTCCATTAAATACACAGGAGCTAAACCATTTAGGGCTTTATAGGTCATTAGTAGTACTTTGTAATTGATACGGAACTTAATAGGTAACCAGTGTAGAGATGATCAAATTGGTGTTATATGATCATATTTTCTTGATCTAGTAAGAACTCTAGCAGCTGCATTTTGCACTAACTGTAGCTTGTTTATTGAAGATGCAGGACAACCGGCTAGTAAAGCATTACAGTAATCTAGTCTCGAGGTCATGAATGCATGAACTAACTTTTCTGCATCAGAAACAGATAGCATGTTACGTAATTTAGCAATGTTTCTAAGGTGGAAAAAGGCAGTTCTTGTAACATATGAAATATGATTTTCGAAAGACAAGTTGCGGTCTAGTATAACTCCCAGGTCTTTTACTGTAGTGGATAAGGTAACAGGACATCCTTCTAAATTAAAGTTGTATTGTAAGAGATTTTGTGGGTAGTTTTTTGGACCAATAAGTAATACCTCCGTTTTATCTGGATTTAATAGCAGGAAATTACACGTCATCCAGCATTTTATATCTTTAAGACACTCTGTCAATTTAGATAAGTTATTGTTTTCATCTGGTCGTGATGAAATATATAATTGAGTGTCATCAGCATAGCAGTGGAAATTAATTCCATGTTTTCTTATAATATTACCAAGTGGCAGCATATATATTGAGAATAGCAGAGGGCCTAACACCGATCCTTGCGGCACTCCATAGTCTACTGACGTTATCTTCGATTTTTCCCCATTTAAACAGACAAAATGGTCTGATAAGTACGATCTGAACCAGCTTAATACTGGTTAAGCTGTATTCACATATACTGTGAATATTCACATATACTGTATTCACATATACTGTATATACTGGACAGCTTAATACTGTCCCTGAACACCAGTGTAGTTTTGTAGTCGATCCAAGAGTATTTTATGATCTATAGCAGGGGTTCTCAAAGTTTTGATAGGTGAGGGCCAATTTAGGAACCCAACATTGAACTGAGGGCCGCCAAAGTGGCGGGGGAGAAAACGAAGAAAAAAAAACTGAAAAGAAAATCACATTTGAAATTATTTTAATGACCAGGTTGCATCTCTACAGTTTACATTAGTTGCAATAAACACATTTTAATTCATAACTGAGGCTAAACCTGGCAAAACTTGTGAAAATTTCGGGGGGGGAGAGAAAGAAACTTTTAAAATAGAAGCTTACCAAACAAGTCATCATCATCATTCATTTCTATCATTGCTTGTCAGTCGCGTTTCCATTATTGCAGATTTGCATATTATTATCTATCTTTTTTAACCCGTAACTGAAAAACGAAAAATGAACGGTTGTTGTCTTTTTAAAACGCAAAGTTGAACAAAATTTTAATTTGAACTGGCTTCACCAACTGCTGCGCAAAAAAAGTAAATATCGACAGACTTTTTCAGATTTTTGTTTAAATGACTTTTTGCTCCTTTATTAAACATTTTAAATATTCACAAATTAATATGGAAAACATGTCGATTTTACTGGTTTTCTAAGGCCAAATTAGAACCTGGAATTTATATTTTTCCCGCAGTGATGAATGAGAAGAGCCGTACGTGTCTGATCTAGCCTGATTTATAGGTGAGTTATAGGCTAATGATAATAAATGCGTCTGAAAAAACAGCGAGGCATTTTAATTGTTTATTAATAAACTATTGTTTTCTAAGTGTCGGCTAAGCAGATGCGCTTTTAGAGAGAAATCCACCTTTCATACGGATTACATAATCAGGTATTTGCTTTCGATTCGAGTTTGTTTGTTTAAAAGTGCACATTTTAAGCTTTAGCCTACATAGGCTATATTTTGTTTCAGTTCTCGCACTCCAGTTCACGGAGATCATGAAAGCGCGTAGTAGCCTAGGCTACTGATTGTTTTATTTTATTTTACAAAAGCACGTTTTCTTGTTATGAGTTTACACAAATAAAAGTAGTTGCGAATAATGCATTATTATTTTCTGTATGACCAGAAATGATAGACTAGTTTAAGTTGTTTCCACTGTTGATAGGAAAATGTAGCCTAAGTGTTCGCGCCCGCGAACATTTTGAAAGGTAATGGAAACGCGGCTATTAATAAGCTTGACATTGTTAAGATTATTATTAAGTCACATTGAATATTGATTACTTGGTCAACATACCCTTTTAAATTGCAATGGGATTTGTGGTGCTGGTTTCGGTTGGCCACGATTCCTATTACTGTGTAGACAACCACTGTTCCTGGTGGCCTTGGGAGTGAGGTCAAGTGCGATCGGTCGGTCGGACCATGTAATTACCGCTTATGCCTATGGATGCCGCTAAACACCACTAAACGGAGATATTCATTTTTTCAAAGCAATAGTTTAAACAGTTTTACAGATGTTATCGCGGGCCGCCAGAAATGTTTCGGCGGGCCGCCATTGGCCCGCGGGCCGCACTTTGAGAACCTATGATCTATAGTGTCGAACGCAGCGCTAAGATCGAGTAGAACTAATATTGAGATACAGCCTTGGTCAGAAGCTAAAAGTAAATCATTTGTAATTTTAACTAGCGCAGTTTCTGTGCTATGATGCGGTCTGAATCCTGACTGAAATTTTTCATATATCTCATTTTCTTGCAAGAAAGAGCCCAATTGAGCGGACACAATTTTTTCTAGTATTTTAGACATAAATGGAAGATTTGAAATGGGTCTGTAATTTGCTAGGTTATTTGGATCTAATTGTGGTTTCTTAATGAGAGGTTTTATAACTGCCAGATTGAATATTTTTGGAACATGACCTAAAAATAAAGACGAGTTAATAATATTGAGAAGAGGCTCTTCCACTACAGGTAACACTTCTTTCAGTAGTTTAGTGGGTATTGGATCTAATAAACATGTTGTTGGTTTAGATGCAATGATAAGTTTATTTAGCTCTTCCTGTCCTATAGTTGTAAAGCGGTGTAGTTGTTCCAGAGGGGCCATAGTTGAGGCTGAATCATAAGACATCAGAGGATTGTTCATTTGCAATTGTGTTTCGGATGCTTTCTATTTTCTCATTGAAGTAGTTCATAAAATCATTACAGCTATACTGTAACGGAATATTTTGCTCTGGTGATGTCTGTTTATTTGTTAGTCTAGCCACGGTGTTGAATAAAAACCTTGGATTATTTTGGTTATTTTCTATTAGTTTGCGGAGATGCTCAGCCCTGGCTGCTTTTAGAGCCTTTTTATAACGTGACATACTGGGCCCTATCTTGCACTCGGTGCAAATGACTTTGTACACTGACGCATGTATCATTCCTATTTTGCACCCACGCAAAGCGGGCTTTTCCCTCCACAGACACACGTCGGTTAACTAAGAAATACACTTGCGCTCCCCGGGGCGGTTCAGCGCAAAGAGGAGGCGTGTTCCGGCGCAAACTTTCCCTCATGCTATTTTGCTGTTCTATAAAACAATTGCACCACTGACCAGAAAAAAACTAGTCTAAAGTCAGTGGCGTTGCGCGTTGTTCATTATGCTATTTTAAGGGCGCATTCTTGGCCATAATCAATGTAGCGTGTGCACAACGCGCATACACGTTGATTCTCTCATCTAAGCAGCAGTTTTCATTTTTGCAAATAATACATTATTACGATAGATAGATAGATAGATAGATAGATAGATAGATAGATAGATAGATAGACAATTTATTATAAAAGCATGTAGCTTACACATTTACCCAAATTATCATACGCCTGTTTAACAGAAGTTAATTTGGGTGGGTTTCTCCATCCCCAATGTCACTTCTCTGTGTTTTACGGCCCTGACGAGAACGTTGCTCTCCTCGGCTGTGAACCGCTCCTGGCGCGCGCCTGGCAAATCCGCCGTTATAATAGGAATCCGCTTTAGAACAAGCGCGCCTGCTCTTAAAGGGAATGTGAGATGACGCTCTGATTGGTTTATTTCACGTTACGCCCAAACCACACCTATGAATAATGAAGCTACTTCAGGTCAACCCCTTTTAGATTTGCGCCAGGCGCAAGAGGCATTTATCCCGCCGGGAAAATAGCAACAGCGCCGGGATCCGCCCACAAAGTTACTTGCGCTTTACGCTTTGACACTTGCGTTTCAGATCGTTAAAATAGGGCCCACTGTCTTTCCACGTGATTCTAAAGACCTCTAAATTAGTTTGTTTCCATTTACGCTCTAAGTTACGAGTTTCTCTCTTGATAACATGTGTAGTACTATTGTACCATGGTGCTTTAGTTTTCTCTCGAACCTTTTTTAATCTAATTGGTGCAACAATATCTAATGTACTAGAGAAAATGGTGCTCAAACTGCTGGTCATTTCCTCTAGTTCATCTGTTTGTTTGGGTTCACTGAGCAGCTGAGATAGATCAGGTAAGCTATTTGAGAATCTATCTATAGTGGTTGGAAGGATTGTTCTGCCTGGTCAATAACGTGGCGCAACATGACAAATTTCAGCAGTGCGTATTATGCACGTTACCATGTGATGATCAGTGAGATCGTCACTTTGCGGTATAATATCTATATCGGTTGGATTGGTTCCGTATGATATAATTAAATCTAGTGTATGATTTAGACGATGAGTGGGACCACTGACGTTTTGCTTGACCCCAAAGGAGTTTAATAAATCTGTAAACGCAGTCCCTAACGCATCATTTGTGTTATCTACGTGTATGTTAAAATCTCCAACAATTATTGCTTTATCGGCATTGACCAATAGATCTGAGAGAAAGTCTGCAAACTCTTTTAGGAAATCAGCATATGGTCCTGGAGGTCTATATACAGTAGCCAAGGCTAGAGATAATAGGGATTTCTTTCTTACATCTAAGAGCGTAACATTTAGCACAAGTACTTCAAACGAATTAAACCTGTGACCTGTTTTCTGAGTAACATTAAGAATATCTCTATAGATTGTTGCAACACCGCCGCCACGACCGATCAGACGGGGCTCATGCTTATAACAGTATCCTGGCGGAGTGGACTCATTTAGACCGAAATACTCATTTGGTTTAAGCCAGGTTTCAGTAAGGCAAAGTACATCGAAGCTATTATCTGTGACCATTTCATTTACAATAACCGCCTTAGGTGTGAGCGATCTAATGTTTAGAAGACCTAGTTTTAGAAATTGTTTTTGTTCACTAATATTTAGATTTTCTGGTTTACTTACAATAAGATTTTTCCTAGATCCTACACTAGATTTATTGTTTGGCCTCACTAGACGAGGAATAGACACAGTTTCTATATAATGTTCTACACTACTTATATCAATTAAGTTGGGACAGCAAAGACTGTGATTTGGACTTTGACTTACTAGTCAGATGGAGTGTAACGACTTGGAGATGTTGTCCGACAGAACAGCCGCTCCGATTCTGCTGGGGTGCAGGCCATCAGCACGGTAGAGCCTAGGTCGCTCCCAGAACAGATTCCAATTATTTACAAAGAGCAGTTTTTGTTCATTACACAATGACATTAACCATTCATTTAGTGCAAATAATCTACTGAACCTTTCCTGTCCTTGTCGGTACGTGGGAAGCGGTCCAGACACGATGATCGTTGCCTCAGGCGCTGTGCTGCGTACCGTCTCGATCAGGCTCCTGTAGTCCTTCTTCAGAACCTCCGTCTGCCGCAGCCTGATGTCGTTCGTCCCCGCGTGAAGCACCACAGCTCCGACGCGCTCTTCACCGTTCAGGATCTCGGGAACCTGTGCGGCGACATCAAGAACACGAGCACCAGGAAAGCAGTGAGTGCGCACCTTACCCTTACCTGAGGTAGCACGGACATGACGGACAATGGAAGTGCCGATGATCACGGCGTCGTCGCGTTCCGACTCGCGAAGAGGGGAGAAGCGGTTCCGGGTGGAGATCTCGAAGACCGGGAGGGGCGGAGAGGTTCTTGCTCTGGTCCTGGCTCATGTCTTCCGCTGTGGGATCACCCAGGGTCCATGGTGTTGTGTCGGTGCCGGAGTGAATGAAGCCAGAGATGATCGCGTCCTCCTGGGCAGAGAAACGCACGGAGTAGACGAAGTCGGAGTCAAAAAGTTACTAACCACTGACTTGTGAGCATCGGCGCGTGACGTTTCAAGCAATCCGATTGTTTTTTATAGGGAATAGTATCGAGGATAAGTTCACACGATATAAAAATAGAAAGTGCTTGTTTATAAATGAGTGGTAAAGAAGAAAATCAATGATTAATGAATCAATTCGACGGAGCTCCAAACACAAACACACAAAAAATTCTAAAAACGCACATGTTGTTAAAGTTTGTGTATTTAAAAAATTCATAATAAATAATAATAAAGCAAGATACCTTGTTGAAATATGTGAGATGTGTGGTTTATGTAAACTACAAAAGTAAAGTATAAATTCAAATGGTTCTGACAGATGTGAAGGGGGAGGAGAATTGATACGTGCGTCACGTTTAGTCGATAAAACTCTTCCGCAAAGGGTACACCTGTGTATCCTCGCTCATAGCTCCTCTGGAAGCCTCCTCACTCCTCGATCCTCGACTCCTCGCGGTGCAATTAGAGAATTGAGATGTCCTTCAAGATGGCTGAGCTCGATCGGTTTCCGGGTCATAGGATGGAGGACAAAGGAGCGAGGAGACGAGGAGAGATATTGAGAAGCACCCTCAATATGCGTTCTTGTCTGTACTTGTGTTCTTGTGGACATGTGAAATGTCATCAGTCACTGCCCAAGTACTGTTCCAATTCAAAGTTCACAGCTAGCCAAGTCCAGTTCAAATCCCCGGATGTGTTCTTGATCCGCCCCGTTTACCGAGGATGCATCGAGAGGTGACTTGTGCGGACTTGAGACAGCCAGGTATCCCAGAATGCATCTCGATCGCACCAACCAGCAAGCGTCAATAGCAGAGGAGAAAACAAAATCTAAATACTACTGTTATTGTGTCATGAAATGTAATTTTAAGAGTGTTTCAGGCGAGAATGTAGTTGTTTAAAGCTCAAATCTGTGGTTTATTTATAAAGATAGCCTATTTGAAAAATGTATCTGACGTTTTCGGAGTTGTGAGTTCCAGGCGTTCACCGGGTGTTCAGCGCTCATTAAGCCCGACTGGAACAGCTTTTCCTCGGCTAGTGCTTCTGACGTTTGCCGCTGGCTCTGATGTCTCTAGTCTAGTGGATAAACTTGACGTATAATTCGTCTTGTGTATACAGTAAGTCTATCTTTGGTCTCGTTAAACTGTAGTTTGTTCCATGGCATAAAATCGTTTTGGCTGATGGCAAAGTGAAGTTTCATAACTTTATATATTTAGGCTATTTAACTTTAACTTTGTAGCCTATTAGAGAGCTTACTTATGTTTTACTGAATTGTTTGCTTGATTTCTCATTGTAGCTTCTATACCTTTTAGGCTAGATGTTATTGATCATTAAAACTGACATTTAACAAAAAGAGACAGGGTTGTGTAATTTATTTTATATACTTTAAAATATATATATATTTTTATATTTGTTTTAACATTCTCTTCACTATATGTACAATAAAATAAAATGACACAACCCTGTCTCTGTTTGTTAAATGTCAATAAAAATCAATAATGTTTCATATTTTAAAAAAAACCCCAAAAAGATCATGTTCATGTTGTTATAAATATATGCAGTGAAGATAATCAATGTACGCGTTGCCTGAACCACATGGCCATTAGGCTATGTTTAAGATTTTTTTAAATGAAAAGAGGCAGAATGGTGTTTTATAACATATTTCGTTTTATTGTAGACGAAAAGAGGCAGAGTTGTAGCATATTTCGTTTTATTGTTGCCTAAAATATACATAAAGAGATAACCATTGTTGCCTAAAATATACATAAAGAGATAACCGGAGTAGCCAGAGCGAGCTGAGTGACGCGATCAAGAACGCCGCTGTTCCATTTGCAGAATAACCGGACTTGCGTCCTCTCGTCCTCTGGAGTTCGTTCTCCTGAGTCGAACTTGGCAAGTCCGAACTACCAAGGACGCAAGTCCGAAGTTTGCGTACTTGGTATTGAGAAACGGACATTATTTTGATTTTGACAGAGGGGCAGAGTCTTCTTCATATGTAGACTTCAGGCTGCTCTATATACCAAATTGCAACACGATTGTGATGTCATCGCAGATTGCTTTTAGGTCTGCAGCCTCTAAACCAGACCAGCTTTCCACACAGTATATTATTTTAATACTGTAATCCTCAGATTTCCTTTTTAAGCCAGGTGTATGAAGGTATATTTGTTGCAAAACAACTGAACCCCTGTGGCAGTGAAATTTGTAGTTGTAGGGAATATCCACACATGTGTATCAGTAAATTTGAAGTCACACAGAGAAATGTTTTAAGAGTTGCAAACTTGTAGACTTTTTTTTATCTTCCACAAACACAACACAACAGTTACACCTTTTCAAATTCTTTATTGCAGGCGCACAAATCCTATTCTACAAATCACAAATTAAGAAACTGGTATGCTCACATTTTTGCTACAGTTGCTTCAGTGAATATGGTGCAAAACGCATTTACACACCTGCATCAAAACATGTGAAGTCACGGAGAAATTTTGCTCATCCGCAAATCAGTACGTGAATTCATCCAATGAGAGTTGCACACTTGAAGAATTTTTTCTCACACATGTTTTGTATATTTTTCTAGCACAAACACAAGTACATAACTACAGCTGCTTGAATCTGCTGCGACGAATCTCAAGCTCTGTTTTTCGCTTTCAAGTGACAAGTTTTGCGCGCTCTCCCTTTTCCACCGTGAAATGTGGAGCAAAAGTGCCTTGTGCATCTGAAGAGACAGTGGGCGGAGCCTACATGAATATTCATAAGTTCCCTGGGCATGCGCGTGGAACTGCTTATTTTAGTTCGCTCCTCGGTTCTCAGTCAGCATTCACACCTGAGAAGATAATGACCTGCATAATGACCCGCATAATGAGCTGCATAATGAGCCTTTCTCACAGGTGTGTCACTGTTACGCCCTTAATAGGGAGCAACAATGAAGAAGGAGAAAGCGTTTTCGGCGGTTACAATACTCTTTATTTTCATATTCTTCAAACTATTATCAATACGCCGCAACGCCGACCAACATCTCGGTCCTGGCCAGGGATCGAGGTAACAGCAAGGAACGCTCCCGAGGACGCCAACCAGGAAACTCTTATTGATAGGCACACCTGTGCACCGGTGCATCCAATCTACCTGATTACCCCCCAGCTCCGCGGCGCACCTGCAGGAGAAGCACATACACACGCACACACGGCAGAAAAGACCATACAAAGTACAGCTGTGACAGTCACTGAGCCACAAGAAAGAATGCAAGGACAAAAAATAAATAAATAAATATATATATAAAACTGATCAGAGATCAGGTAAAACCCACAGACACTTGTTCAATGGTTCTCAGTGAATCCTCATGATTCATGGGTTGACAGAGATCACCGCCCCCAGCGGTGAACCATTGAAATTCTGAAGTGTTCCGAAACGTTTCAAAACAGTTATGACGTAATGAAGCCTCGTTTACTGAAATCACGTGACTCTGGCAGTTTGATACACGCTCCGAACGAGTGATTCGGAACAAACGATTTGTAAATGTTTCGAAGCTTCATGAAGCAGTGTTTTGAAATTGCCATCACTAATTTTCCCCAAACCGTGCCATTTAAAAAAAAATAGTTCGGTGGCAAGCGGGTCAACTATAAACGTCTCTAGATGTGTGCAAGTCAGTGGACAGCTGTGGTACAGTGTTGGAGAAATTATGAAGACTTCATGCTTTAGACTGGCCCTTTCAATCATATCATGGATAAGTCTCTGTTTCTGAATTGCAAAGTTCCTGATTATCTGAGCTGTAGATCCTGAACTGAGAGACTGAAGAGTGTCATTGTTCTCTACAGGTTGATGGATTGTGGTGTTACATATGAAGGTTGTGCTGCTCTGGCTTCAGCTCTGAGATCAAACACCTCACACCTGAGAAAACTGTATCTGTCTGACAATAAACTAGGAAACAGTGGAGTGAAGCTGCTCTCGGATGGACTGAAGGATCCTCAGTGTAAACTGGCGAAACTGTGGTAAGCCTGTACAAATGTGTCAACATTAGGGGTGTAACGGTACACGAACATGATGGTTCGGTACGTACCTCGGTATTGAAGTCACGGTTCGGTACAGGTTTGATACAGCAGGGGGGAGTAAACTAAACACGAAATTGCTTCCTTTTTTAAATTAAACTGTTTTTTTTTCTTAAACAAATGTGTATGTTTAAATAAATTCTATAAGGATATAAAGGATATACATTTCTTAAGGATATAAAAAATCTATCTTAGCTAATGCTGTAAACTAATAAGGAGCTAGTGGTGGGAATCACAGGGTACCTTACGAAGTGAATATGCGATGGGCATTTGCTTGCTTCAGCTATCACACCTACGTGCATGTCCTGAATATGGTTACGCATGGCTCTAGTGGATTTATACCAGTTTGAAATGGCACAACTTACATAAAACTTTTCTATTTTATTTCTACTTCAAAATACTCCCGCGCCTCGTTTGTCTTTTGAGCGGTCATTTCTGTGCTCTCCGTGACTGACACGAAGAAAACACGTGAGGTCAAATAAAAAGATTAGGCCCTACCTCTTAAGGTATTATTTTTCCAAGACTTTTATTTTAATGTGATATTTAAAATACTTTTAAATAAAAAAATATATATAAAAAATAAAAAAATATATATAAAAAAATTAACAAAGTTTAAGGCGCAGGGAACAAGAGGGAACCAGTGAACGGTAAATGGAAGTTTTGAAATAAGTAAAACGAAAGTAAACGACAGGTGCTTTTTAGTCGCCTGTCACCCATACATAGACAAAACACAATGTAAATGTCCAGGCCTGGCTTCTCTTATCTTCCAATAAGAGAAGTTGTCACTCCTCCTCTTATCCTTCAGAGCTCAGTGACGTTGATTAAAGGGATAGTTCACCCAAAAATTTAAATTAGTCCATGATTTACTCACCCTCAAGTCATGAGTAAGGTGTATATGACGTTCTTCTTTCAGACGAATACAATCTCAGTCCATTTGATGTCCATAAAAGTGCATCAATCCATCATAAAAGTGCTCCACATGGCTCTGGGGGGTTAATAAAGGCCTTCTGAATAAAGGCCTTTCTTTAAGAAAACTTTCCATATTCAACAGGTTACAAAGTAAAAATTCTAGCTTCTGGCCAAACGAACATATGCAGTCTACTTGCGTCTAAAGCAAAACTTATGCAACTTGTGACGTCAGAAGTAGCGTAGTGCGTCATGCGTAGTGTAAATATCAGCAGTACGTGACATTACTTGCATAAGTTGCGCTTTACACTTAAGTGGAATCACTATGTTCGTTTGGCTGGAAGCTTGTTATTTTACTTTATTAAGTTTTAAATATGGCATCGCATTACACAAACGCATCGCTTCACTTCAGAAGATTTTTATTAGCCCCCCGGAGCCGTGTGGAGCAATTTTATGATGGATAGATGCACTTTAATGATGGATAAATTTCAAAACAGAAACAGAAATTCACTGCCATTATAAAGCTTGGAAGAGCCAGGATATTTTTTATATAACTCTGATTGTATTCGTCTGAAAGAAGAATGTCATATACACCGAGGATGACTTGATGGGGAGTAAATCATGGATTAATTTTCATTTTTGGGCGAACTATCCCTCTAACATTTGCGTCACCAGCCTCACGGTTACGACTGTAACCTCGGTTCCCTGAAGAGGGAACGAGAGTTGCGTCGAGATGACGCTATGGGAACACACTGCGTGATTGCGTCATGAAGCACTTGTCAGTCCGATGGTGTATAGGCGGGTAACGTCATGGCAGGAAGTTATAAAGCACACCCAGACCAAACATTGTCAACTTCTGATAGGTCGAAGCAAGTCAATCACAGGCGCGCCGGAAGTATGGCAGGGTGACGCAACGTCTCCCTCCCTCTTCAGGGAACCGAGGTTATAGTCGTAACTGAGGCGTTCCCTTTTAAGGGAAGTCACGTTGGGTTGAGATGACGCTATGGGAACGTCTATACTAACGCCTCCATAGTGACCAGTGCCTGTCTTGTGTGAAATCAGGCGAGCACAACAAAGACAGAATCACCTGGGACCCAAGAGTGAAGCCCAAAACTAGGCTGTAAACCCAATGAGTGTGTGCGGAAGGGAACAGCCCGCCACATCACACAACTCTTGTAGGGATACCCCTAATACAAGGCTACAAAGCCACCATACTCCTCCTGCTCCAACGCACCACAGAGGAGACCGGTTTGTTTCCAGTGCAGGGAGCTCTAGAGTGATCGTGGCCTCAACAACCTCAGTTGAGAGACCTGAATCTATGAGTTGGGCCCCCTCAGAGGCCAAAACCACACTTCCATAACTCTGTTCTACAGAACTCCCGGAAGTAGAACAATCAGGGAAACCATGTACTGCCAACTGATGCGACTGATCGTGAAAGTGCGGGGTGATAGTGCTAGGCCGAACAGAAGCAAACCGGCAGGGAACAACCGAACTGACTGCTCTGAGACCCTCATCAGAAGGGGCGAGCATCCCAGTGCCGCTATATTTCGGGGCGATTGTGGAGATATGGGCTTGTCCGAGAACATTGTGCCCTGACACACGAGGTGGCGGGGTTGGCAGAACGGCCCCCCGAAGGCATCGAAGGTAAATGGGCTCCGTATAGTGAGGTGTTAACCACTTCTCCCCGGAAATTAAGAGAAGCAGCCTCTCAAGACTGGTATCTGGTATTACTCAAATGACCAATTGGTGCCCTGAAGCGGCGCACCGGCAGGGAACAGCCGAACTGATTTCTCTGAGACCCTGCTCGGAGGGGGCGAGAATCCCAGCACTGCTATGTTTCCGGGCGGACACTGAGATAAGGGCTCACCTGAGACAAAAACTCACTGGAGACCATTGCGCCCTGAAGCACACGAGATTATGGGGTTGGCAGAACGGCCCCTGAGACACCGAAGGGAGATGGCCACCGTATAATGAGGTGTTATTCATTCCCCTCCAGGAATTTCACCATTTATTTCCTCAAAATTAAATGCAGCCAAAGATCAACCAGACAAGTCAACATGGTTTGGATGAAAGGCTAAATAGTATATTAATATCCAAATCTAACTCCTTAAAGATATGATGGGTACATATTTAATTTTTTCAAAAATTAAATACAGCCGAATATCAATCAGACAAGTAAACACGGTCTGGATGAAAAGCTGAATAGTATATTAATACCAAAATCTAACTCCTTAAAGATAAGATGGGTACATATTTAATTTTCTCAAAAATTAAATGCAGCCAAATGTCAACCAGACAAGTAAACATATGATGTTTTATTAACAAGGTTTGGGAGGAGCAGGTGCAGATAATTAACCCAATTAGCAGAAGTGGAGATCAATCAGTAATCAACTCAGGACAAGATAAATAACAGCAGAACTCACCTTTGTTCCTCGACAGTTTATCAGCATCTTGGCTCGCCTTCTTGCTGCCATGTCTCAAAGCTATTCATCCGACGACGAAGCAAACATCCCTATGGATCCGCCGCAGTTTGCCAAACCTGGGATAATTCCTCCTATGCCTGACATCGCACCCGAGCCACAAGCTTCATCTCGTGGCCGCATGCCAGCCTGAACAACTTCACATTCGCCAAGACGCCGAGGCCAGTCTCCACCGCCCCCAGTCAGGAAAGGCCATTTCATTTACATTTTAAACCTCTCATCGCCAATCCAAACATACCAGTCCGTTTTGGTGTATCTTCAATGGAGAACTTCTCAGGTTAAATCCTATCTTGAACCCCTATTCATAGATGACTCCAACAAACCTGTGACACGCTTCTGGTTCCAGAGTCACCTCAAATCTGTTCTCCAACAGTCAGGCATCCCAGCCAAAAACCTTTCAAGTCACTCTTTCCGTATTGGGACAGCAACCTCAGCAGCTCAAACAGGTCTCTCCCAGCAGGAGATCCAAGCTCTCGGAAGATGGCCCTCAGATGCTTTTCAAAACTACATAAGGACCAACCAGTTCCACATCAAAAAAAGCCCACCAAACCCTCATTGATTAAACCCTGATTGATTAAAAATTTTCGTCTAGCGAGCCTTAGTCTCCCAGCGGACGCAGCACATGTCTAGCTTTTCCTCTTTTTCTCTTTTCCGCTTTCCGTCCAGTGAGGATTGGTCTCCCAGCGGACTCAGCATGTATCTATCTCTACTCTCTCCCGTCCAGCAAGAATTGGTCTCCCAGCGGTCGTACTATGTACTTATCTATACTCTCTCCCGTCTAGCGAGCAGTGGTCTCCCAGCGGACGTACTATGTACTTATCTCTACTCTCTCCCGTCCATCGAGCATTGGTCTCCCAGCGGACGTATTATGTACTTATCTCTACTCTCTCCCGTCCAGCGAGCATTGGTCCCACAGCGGAAGTACTATGTACTTATCTCTACTCTCTCCAGGCCAGCGAGCATTGGTCTCCCAGCAGACGTACTATGTACTTATCTCTACTCTCTCCCGTCCAGCGAGCATTTGCTCCCAGCAGACGTACCATGTACTTATCTCTACTCTCTATCTCTACTGTCTTCCATCCAGCGAGCATTGGTCACCCAGCAGACGTACTATGTACTTATCTTTACTTTCTCCTGTCCAGCGAGCATTGGTCTCGCAGCGGACACAGCATATATCTACCTTTTTCATATTTCTGTCCAGCGAGCATTGGTCACCCAGCAGACGTACTATGTACTTATCTTTACTTTCTCCTGTCCAGCGAGCATTGGTCTCCCAGCGGACACAGCATATATCTACCTTTTTCATATTTCTGGCCAGCGAGCATTGGTCTCTCAGCGGACACAATACGTATCTATCTTTTCTGCCCAGCCAGCATTTTCAAATTCATTCCACTTCGCAGGCGGCCAGTAGAGCCCAATATCGTGACGCCGTTGAGCCGCTCACGTCAGAAGCTACATGGCCCCTCCCGGTCAGCCGTTTTTTCGAATCCCGTCGCTCCCAGTCCATCGGTCGGCAGGTCTCACCCGTTAACGCCATGGAGATCAGGCTTATTAAAACTCCAGCCTGCCAAATTCGCTGCATCTTTGGGGGGTCTATAGTCTGGCGGCTGTCCTTTTGCTCTTTTGCAAAAGGAAGTTTATTAGAGTGAATAGCAGAAGACAAAGACGAGAGACTTGTGTAGAGTGCAGATCAGCAACAGGTCCTTGGCAACGCAAGGAACTGCAAGGCTCTAAATCCAAAACCCTCAAGACACACAGCAACGACGAAAAACGGAACCCAATCGGAAATAAAGTCCAATGCTGGAAACTGGAGAAAGAATAGTCAGGTGAATACTGGAGCTGGCTAGAGAGGCATGGAGAGATGACAAGACACGACGTGAACAGAGAAACAATGTTCTGACAATGAACACGACAAACACAAGACTAAAATAGGACACAACAACGAGCCACATCTGCGGCTGATCTGATTGCTCGTCAGCAAGGCTGACGATGATAGGCAATCAGACCAGAACAGGACACATAGAATGAACAGGCAAGCCTGCGAACCGTGACAGATGCAGACAAATAATCTACGTGCTGCCTCGGCAAATGCACGATCTGAGCCACTAGATTCTTATTGCAGATGCAGACCCATAATCTACGCGCTGCCTAGGCAAATGTAAGATCTGAGCCAATAGACTGCAGCCCCATATTCTACGCGCTGCCTCGGCGGGCATTTATGACTGAACCCTGTCAGCCCCATTTTACTAGAGCTGACTGGGCATGCTCCACTCTCAAACAAACAACACATAAATCGCGCCACTCGTAATGAAGCGAGGGGAGGGAGGAACACACGATCCAAAATTTTCGTTTCGCTCATTCATGTGTTAGCGATACCTCAAGGAGCCATGAAGTAGCGATGCTGGGAGCAGGGAAATCTATTTAGAGTGCCTGATTTTATTAATTTAAATATTGATATTTGGCGCCAGTGTATCGATTATCGTATCACACGGAGAAGGACAACGATATATCGCCTGATCGATATTTTGTCCCACCCCTATAAGGAGCCCTTGATTACACATTACTATGCTTATTAGGACTAGATGCTAAAATCCCTTGATGTTCAGCAAGCGCTGTTGTTGGAGATGTCCTCTTGGGTAGGGTTGGATTGGGGGATGACCGCTTGGTGCCTCCAATACGACACATCCTCAGTTGTGCACCCCGGCCTCATTGGGTGTTTCGGCCTTTTATCACAATACACCCTCACCCGAGGCTGGCCCACCACAGGCTGATCAGACCTGGTTGTGTGTCGCACCGGAGGCTCCATGAGGTCACTTGGCAGCCCATACCGTCTCCTTCCGCTTCAGCCACAGCCAGTGACTGCTTCTTTCGGCAGCAGTTGCAAGGTCTTTGATGGTCTTCCGCTGAGCCTGTCCTCTGATTCCAACCTCCTTTAGAAGCCTTGTGGTGGAACTAGCTACAAAGCCCCTGCTGCCCACTTCCACTGGACACACGTTTACCTTCCAACCCCGGTCCTCTGCTTCGGCAGCCAACTCTGCATATCGCAACCATTTCCTTTCAAATGCCTCATCGATGGCTTCCTCCCACGGGACTGTCAGCTCCACTATAAAGACACTTCGACAGGATTTGGACCAAAGGACCAGGTCTGGGCGCAGGTTGGTCGCTGCAATTTCAGGTGGGAAGGTTAGCCTCTGACTTAAGTCTACCCGCATTTCCCAGTCCCGCGCTGCGTTCAGTAGGCATGATTCTGGAGGCAATCGATTGGTCGACCGTTTCTCCCCTTCCCGGACGAAGGATGTTGGTTGCCGGAAGGTAGTCTGGGCTTCCAGGGCCATGGCGTTGACGGTTAACCTCTTACTCTCCAGTGTAGCAGCGAGGCACTTCAGCACTTGGTTGTGGCGCCAGGTGTATCTGCCTTGCGTAAGGCTGGTCTTGCAGCCCACCAGGATGTGTTTCAGGGTTGCTGGGGCAGAGCACTGGAGACAGGCTGGATCCTCTCCAAATCAGAGATGTAGGTTGGTTGGGGAGGGCATGACATCATATGTGGCTCTGATGGTAAAGCTCAACATATTGGACTCCATATTCCACAGTTCGCTCCAAGTGATCTTCCTCCTCTCTACACCTTCCCACCTCATCCAGCGGCCTTGCTTGGCTTGGGACACCGCTCTGGCACACCTGTCTGCTTCCTCCTGGTGGCGCACCTCCTCAACCACCAGGCGCCGGCGTTCAGCTGGAGTAGCCTTCTGCCATGTGGGTGTTGTTGCTCCCAACCCTAAGCCCCCTCTGCCTTGTTGGACTTGGCCCACTATGTCCCGGTGTCTCAGAGCGGACTTTGACTGTGCCACTGCTACCACCGGCCTCCACTTCCTCCCTGTGGCTAAGGCGGGAGCAGCCCCTCTGACGAAGGGATCCCGGGATTCTGTGAGGGTCATTTCAAGCCTTGCTTTAGAGCATTTGTACTCCTCTACCAGGCTTGAGATTGGCAGAGAGAGGGGTCCATTGCCGTACAGGCCTATGCTGCTTAGACATCTGGGTAGTCCAAGCCACTTTCTCACCTGCACATTCACCAATCGATCCAACCGATTGGCGTGGGATAGGGTGACCTCATAGATGGAAATTGGCCACATGAGGCGGGGGAGCAGTCCAAACTGAAGGCACCAGAGCTTCAGCTTCCCTGGAAGAGCAGTGCTGTTGATCTGTTTCAGGCCACTGATGGTATCCTGCTTTAGTTGTTCCACCTGTTCAGCGTCTTTAAGCTCTGTGTTGTACCACCGACCAAGGCTTTTAATGGGCTTCTCAAGAATAGTTGGTATGGGCTCGTCATTGATGTGGAACCTCTCATTTACGATCTGGCCCTTGACAATGGAAATACTGCGGGATTTGCTGGGTTTAATCTCCATTCGTGCCTATCTGATGTTTCCCTGGAGTTTGTACAGCAGGCGTTTGGTGCATGCGTTAGTCGTTGTAATGGTCGTCATGTCATCCATATACGCCCTGATTGGAGGAAGCCGCAGCCCGCTCTTCAAACGTTCACCTCCAACCACCCATCGAGATGCCCGAATTAGTAACTCCATTGCCATGGTGAAGGCCAGTGGAGAGATGGTGCAGACCGCCATTATGCCTATTTCCAAGTGCTGCCAGGCAGTTGTACCAGCCTGAGTTGTAACGCAGAACTGGAGGTCCTGGAAATAGGCTTTGACCAGCCTTGTGATGCCCTCTGGAACATGGAAGAAATTGAAGGCTGCCCACAGCACCTCATGAGGCACTGAGCCGAATGCATTGGCAAGGTCTAAGAAAACCACATGCAAGTCTCTCTTTTCCTTCTTGGCCGTTTGTACTTGGTGCCAGATGACATTTGCGTGTTCCAAACATCCTGAGAAACCTCTTATCCCTGCCTTCTGCACTGAGGTGTCAATATATTTGTTCTTTTGCAGGAATGCTGAGAGTCTTTGTGCCACAACACTGAAGAAAATTTTTCCTTCCACATTCAGTAAACTGATCTGCCGGAATTGGTGGATGGTTGAGGAGTTCTTCTCTTTGGGAATCAGGATCCCTCCTCCCCTTCGCCATGCCTTCGGTATTAAGCCTTTTCCCCATGTCACTCTCATTAGCTTCCAGAGGAACTTCAAGACGCCTGGTGTGTTTTTATAGAGCCTATATGGAACACCGTTTGGCCCAGGGGCTGATGCTGCTCTTGCTCGCTTTACTGTGTTCTCAACTTCGCTCCATGTTGGGGGTCTTGTGTCCAACTGGTGCTCAGGTGGTTGGATTGGTGGCATGTCATCTGGGATGGTGGCTGGTACATGCCTCTGATTGTCAGAGTAGGTCTTTCTAAGGTGCTCCTCCAGTTCCCTCACAGGTACATTAAGAGTCCCGGTTTTCTCTTTGACAAAGAGGTCTTTGGCGAACTTGTAGGGATCTCTATAGAAGGCAGTCCTTGTTCTCTCTTTCTTCTTATGTTGCTTTCTCAAGCATTCTGCTCTTCACAGCGTTGCAAGGCGCTGCTTGCTGTCACCCTGTAACACCTCAATTCCTTCCCTTTCCACTTCTGTAGCCTTCTTCCACTGTCTTCTCAGGCATCTTCTCTCTTTCACAAGTCGCTGAATCTCTTGCTGCCTCCTGGACTTAAGATGGGCTAAAGGTTCCTTCGGAGTACTGTGGTCCTTGCTTTTTACTCCGAATCTCTCTGTGCCATAGCTATAGATGATCTCTCCTATCTTCTCCAATTTTCTTTCGACACCTCCTTTCAGACCTTCTAGAAGATTGACAAGGTCTGTGTCGATGGTTCCCCACTCCTTTTTCTGGCAGGATTTGGGCCACAGAATTTGAGGCTTTCGTCCATACATTTTCCTCTCTACCGCTGGCTGTGACTGGCTGGGGTCTGGGCTCATGTCCGTTGGTGGAGCTGTGCTTGACAGAGCTTCGTCTGGGGTGCTGATACCCTGTGGACTGTGGTGAGTATCCTGCCACTGGGCTTCATCCGACTGATTCGCCCTACCTCTGAGGAAGTAGTGGTCAATGCGGGGTCCCTTGGTAAGCTCTTTTAGGCACTTTTTTCTGCCCTGGTGGATCTTGAGACCCTTCTCCGATGTGATCTTTGTCCAGCCACAGATGCAGCTTTGTAGTTTTCAGGTGGGAAGGTGAGCCTCTGACTTAAGTATATTACATTTTACAATTAACAACAGAGCCCAAATTATTAAATTCAGTTGCTATTTATTATTAAATATAATAATCAACGCTCAAATAATAAAAAAAACATGTTAATTACACATAAGGCAGGTTCTGCATTAACTTCTAAATCTAATTATAAATTTAATTCTCTACTCCAATTCATTTTTGAAATATAATCACTCACACAGTGGCTGTTATAGCTTGTTTTCATTACAGACTTTTTTAAACATTCATAAAAAAATCAAGACATTACTAACAGGTTAAATAAATATAATGAATAGGCTAATATAGTGCATATATGAAAATCTTCTCTCTAGAGTTCATTTCTCGAGCGAACTAACCTGCTGTCGACACTAAAAGCCTGAGGTTAATGTAATGCTACGTGAGATGTTATTCTCAAGATGTTTTATTGATATCTTTCCACAGTTGAAACACTGGTTGAGAGATGTAAACATATCGAATGATCGTCTCTCCTTCTTATGTGCTTTTTACTGTTAGCAAACAGCGTTGCATTGCCGTGCGCCCCCTTCTGGATCGGAGTGTGGATCGTCTGTGACTGAATGTATTCGTTGTTCGACTGCATGCACTGATCCGTGACGTCCGTACCGTACGATTCAGGACGAATACATGTACCGTTACACCCCTATCAACATCCTCCATATTCCTCCCACTGTGAATATTGAAAATTACAAAACATTAAAACAAAATTAACACAAAAGCCTAAAAGACTGACAATGTTTTCTGTAAGAAAACTTCATTAAATTCTTTCAAAAGTGACATAAATGTACTTATCATTATGATGAAATGAGTTAAATGATTATGTCATGTTTATGATATTGAAATGAACCCCCTGAAGCAGCATGTAGAAGCAGGTCTGAACCTTAGACTGGACCTGTCAAACATTTCATAGATTAAGTCTCTGTTTCTGATTGTGAAGTTCCTGCTTATGTGAGCTGTAGATCCTGAACTGAGAGACCGAAGAGTGTCATTGTTCTCTACAGGTTGAGGGATTGTGGTGTTACAGATGAAGGTTGTGCTGATCTGGCTTCAGCTCTGAGAACAAACCCCTCACACCTGAGCGATCTGAATCTGACTGGAAATAATCTAGGAGACTCAGTGAAGCTGCTCTCTGATCTGAAGAAGGATCCACATTATAAACTGGAGACGCTTTGGTGAGTAGTAGGGTTGGATACCGAAACGCGGTGTCCAATAGGGAACCGGTTCTGACGTAAACGGTAGTAACCAGACCGAATAAGAACGAAAATTTCGGTGCCTGATTTCGGTGCCTGAGTCTCTGTGTCATGAGGCGCACACACGCAAAGTCTCTCGCTCTCTCCCTATCCGCCGTGCGCGCAGCGCGCACTATACGGTTTGGAGCACAGTCTGTTCTGTCTCGCATGCGCGCTCTTGCTCGCTCGCTCTAGATTCCTGGAGATTTTAACTAATTTGCGGGCATCAGGGAGCCGTTATCAATATGCGGGACACTCCCGGAACGTCTGCTGATAGCGAGGGGATTAATGAAGATGCCGAAGACAAAACGCTCCATGGTTTGGCTGCATTTCACGTGTAAAATTACGCGTCAGAACCCTTTACAGTCTATGGTCAGAACGCCCTCTAGGTGTGCCGATTGTCTGAAGCCCATATAGAATCACGCCAATCCATTGGCTGATGGCACGGGCGCCGCCTTGACGCTCTTACGTCGTCATGTTATATTAGCGCGCGCATCATCTGCTCCTCAGATTTCTCTGCCGAAAAAGGAAGCTTGTCGGCAGCGCGAGGAGTTTGGCAGCGAACGCAGCGTCTCGTTCCCTATTCAGAGAACATGGGTTACACCAGTAACCAGAGACGTTCTCTTTCATAGTTTTACTCAAAGCTGCATAGCTAAGACGCAGTGGGAACGAAATACCAAACTCGCCAAGCTAAGCGCTGCGTAACTAGTACAATGACCAGATAACTTACATGACTTGTTCAAGCAGACAAAACATGGGAACCTGTAGCCATGTCGATATTAGATTACCCTGGTAGTAATCTCTATTAATCTCCAGTATTATTACATTGTTTGATACAATATTGTTTTATTTGATATTATGTAAATGTTAATTTTTATTTTATATTCGTTTATTTATTATTACCATATGTTACTTGTATTTATATTTTTTAAAGATTTAAGTTAATATTGTGTCCAGTTAGGCCCTGTAAATAAAAGGGTATTATTTTTTGACAAAGTGTGTGCGGTTTCGTTTTCTTAAGTACCGTTTCAAGAACCGTTTAAGCACCGGAACCGTTTAAAAAATACAAAGTAGGTACTGGTATCGGATAAAACCCAACCGATACCCAACCCTAGTGAGTAGTGATGACTAAAAATGTTTTCATTTTAATTTTAAATTAATATAGTTTCTTCTGAGGTTACTTACTTGATAATATTTACGCACTTTAATCATGTTTAACAATACTTTGTTTTCATTTATAGTTAGAATAAAGTATTTTAATGTTTCTTTTTATGTCAAAACAATACAATATTATGACTTGTATCATTAGCTGCGTTTACATGGACCCTAATAATGCAATTGTAATCGGACCAGTAGCACAATTGGAATAAAAACTTAACATGTAACACGTCAATCGGAATGAATTGTCCAGATCTGATTAAATTGTTATTCGGATTGTAAGGGGTGGTTTATTCCTTTTGTAATCCGATCGAGAGGACATGTAAACACCCAATCTTATTGAGAACTGAAACTGGAGAGTACTGCGCATGTGCAATGCCGTAGAAATAGCGTAATGACGTATGACGCGCGGAACGAGCTGTTCTTCTTTATGAATAAAGTGTCATAAATGAGTGTCCTGTCATTCTGAGATTCTCTTAGCACTCATCGTCTGTGAAGTGGAGCAGGACAGTCCTCGTCTCAGACCCTCATCCACAGAACACACAGTTTTGGGCTCGGGAAGGGGCTTTACTGCTGGATAAACACTAGCAGCACGACTCAACGGTTCATGTGCTCGTCGTCGCATAATTAGGACCCGGAATAGAGAAATATTAAGTCTGTGTTTTAAAAACAAGAAAAGGAGGATGGTTAGTATGCAGCAACAGCGGGAAATGTCTCAGGTTACGACTGTAACCATAGTTCCCTGAGAAAGGGAACAAGACGATGCGCCAATGACGCTTTGGGAACGCCCCCAGCGTGAATGCGTCTGAGCATCAATGTCAACTAGTCCAATGGAAAGAATGAGCGTCACGGGCGGGTGACGTCATGACCAGGAAGGGATAAAAGCACATCCGGTGCAAACCGGCATTAGCTTCGAAAATTGCCGAAGCAAGCCGATCACAGGGATGCAGGAAGTATGGCAGAGTGACGCATCGTCTCGTTCCCTTTCTCAGGGAACTATGGTTACAGTCGTAACCTGAGACGTTCCCTTTCGAGGGAACTCGCGATGCGTCAGCGACGCTTTGGGAACGAGAATACCCAAAACGCCAAACTTTCAAGTACCTGAGTGTCAGCCTGTTGTCACTAAACACTAAGCACCTGGGACCCGGGGGCAGCATCCATGTCCAAGCTGTAAAACCTGACGAATGTGAGAGGAGAGGACCAGCCTGCCGCATCACAAACATCTTGGAGAGAAACACCAAATAATAAGGCTTTAGAGGCCGCCATACTCCTCGTAGAATGAGCTCTGACCGCCAAAGGGCACGGCTGGTCAGAGTACTCGTAAGCAAGTGAAATAGCCTCGACTATCCACTTACTGACCATCTGCTTAGAAGCAGGAAGAACTTTCTTAGGTGATCCAAAGCAAACAAACAGCTGGTCGGATTTTCTCCACGAAGAAGGGGGGCTGGGTAAGTAAGGGAGAACCAAAGTGGACAGTGCGTCGTGTACTGAGACGCAAACAGATCCACCTCTGCTCGGCCGTAAAACTCCCAAATTTTCTCCACCACCTCGTGGTGGAGGTGAAATACTAGATGTCAGGAAGCGCTCGTCTAATTTGCTTTTGGGACGAGCGCCCCTTTTCTCGGCTGGCCATTCAATATGGAATTTATCTACAGCGCGAGTGATCACCTCCACCAGCTCCTCATATGCGGGAGAAGGAGGTGGCGAATCTCCTTCTCCCATGTGTGTGCTTTCACTTCCAATGCTTAGCACATCAACCTCCTCGGAGGAAGAGCACTGAAGCATTGGTGGGCTCTCTCCCCGGGCGGAAGAAGCCGCAGAGCGGGCTTCCGACACCGGGGGGAGAGCACTGGATCTTCCGGGTAAGGAAGGAGAAAAAGCCCTCGGACCCGTCTCCAACCCCTCCGAAAGATCCTATTGCGATCCCCAGGAATGCATTCTCCGTGCTGCCTCGGCAACAGCGGGTCCTGCACCCTAAGGATCGTGAGCCTGGCCACTTTCCTCGAAAAATGACAGGCGGGAGCGGAGCATGCGAAGCGGAAGCATCTTGCAGTGTTGGCATTCAGCCCCCTCGAAGGCTGAGACCGCATGCTCCACTCCCAAACAAATCACACAAAGCTCGTGTGTATCCCCACCCGTTAAATAACGCGGGCAAGGAGAAGCACACAGTTTGTAGATTTGTTTCGCCATTCCAAATATATATATATATATAAATACAGACAACAGTAAATATGACAGACAGAGACACAGATCGCTTGCTGAGGCAACAGAAGCTAATGCCGGTTTGCACCGGATGTGCTTTTATCCCTTCCTGGTCATGACGTCACCCGCCCGTGACGCTCATTCTTTCCATTGGACTAGTTGACATTGATGCTCAGACTAATTCACGCTGGGGGCGTTCCCAAAGCGTCGTTGACGCATCGCGAGTTCCCTCAAAAGGGAACTCTGGATATTCGTGCAGTGTGCGCATGTCAAAAGATTAAGATCAGAAAAGAAAACAGAAGAAAACAGAAGCTTGTGACATATAAACACACATCAACCCGATCACTTTTATAGCGTAAAAGAAAACAGAAGAAAACAGAAGCTTGTGACATATAAACACACATCAACCCGATCACTTTTGTAACGTTAATGTAAACACTGTGTCCAGATTCATCAATCGGAATGAATTTATTCAGATTAAAGCAAAAAGTGTCCATGTAAACGCAGCTATTGACTACATTTACATGAACATGGCATGTAAACACTTAAGGGATAGTTCACACAAAAATGAAAATGAAGTCATCATTTACTGACCCTTGTGTTGTTCTAATGCCATTTACCCTTCTTCCTTTTCCAGACCACAAAAGCAGAAATGTAAAGAAATGTCCCGCTCGCGCTCGTACATAGAACATTTCTTTAAAATACTTCATTTTCATTGTTGGATGATTTATCCCTTTAAACTATTCCACTCTGACCAAAGTGCAGATGTGCTGGTACGCACACGGATATGACGTGTGTTGTTCACACAACTCCATGAATGAAGTCTGCCATTATTGTGAAGTTTTCCCTCCGCTCTGAATCGCTGAACTCGCTGCCAGCAGTGTCGCTGCTTATCTTCATCCAGAGACAGTGTGAAGAACACAACGGCAGTGTAGGAAACCCCGTCTGAAGCGGCATTGCTATCACAGTCTGATGTTCATCACAGCGTAGAATAACCATCCAATACGGCCATAGAAATGTGTTTAGCGTTTGACTTAAGTAGATTAAAACAGTGGCCGTAACACTCCTACTCTATGTGAGTTCATCACTTGTGCTGTGCATTGGGGTAAGAGAATAATGGTGGTAAAAATAACCACACTTCTTATAGCGAATGATCAGAATTATGAAAAGTGCATTATTTTGAATTTGCAATAGAAGATAATGGCAAATATTTATTACTACTCTTGTTGTAATAAATAAAACTGACCCAATGACAGAAAGAGGACGGTCATACAGGATTATGGATAAGGGTCAAGGGTCATCATTCATGGTGGTTTCGATACAAAATCAAAATCTGAATGGTTAAAAAGATATTTAAAGTTGTACATCACAGGGTTATTTTATTTTCTCTGACTAATAGTGTGAATAGATTGTTTTAGTTGTTCTACAGTGGATAATTTGACTGTCTGTGTTTTACTAACAGGTTTTAATGATGAATGATTCTGAGCTTCTCTGGATCAGCTGATGGAGAATAAAGAGCCGCTACACACACACATCACATTCAACACAATCAACAGACACACACCCATAGTGATCATCACACACGTGTGTTTGTGTAACTCTCCAGAGTGATCCGATCCTTCATCCAGAGTCAAACATGGAGAACTTTTGTTTCTTCTTCAGAACTGTTTTCTATATAACTCTATATACTTTTAAGAAATGGTTATGAGCAGGTTTAGAGATTTGATTGGGATTAGCGGCTCAAAATATCACTTTACTGCTATATTGTGACTAAAATTTTAATTTTCCTACACATTTCTTTCCATTATGTTGTATATATTCCTTTTATATTCTCTATAAAAGGTTGTAGATTCTCTCTAATGGTTATGTTCAGGTTTGAGGTTGGTTTAGGATAAAACATTTATCTATAAAATGGTAAAAGGGAAATTATACAGATGTCTTTATGACATAAAAGATTTCTAAATATTTTACGTCTGTTTAGCTGTAAATACTTAATGTTTGTTTAAATTTTACCAATAAATCCATATTGCATGTTTCAGCATCTATCCGAACGAACAAAGTATTGTGTCTGTAAAAGGTACGTATTACAGTTTTTCTCGATTGCTTAAACACATTTCTTGAAACTATGCCTCGTATTCTCAAAACTGTAAACACAAATCCATAACGTCTCACCCAGTTCCCCAAACATCCTATTTTCAGGTCAAATTGAGGCTCTACACTCAAAACCATTCACTCTTGCTGAAAAACCAAACTTTGCCCTCAGACAGCACACACAAGCCCTCAAAAATACACACACTACAACATAGTCTTACACACTGGTGCTATAAATTCAAAACAACATTTCCAAAACTGGTAAGTCATGTTGCTTGTGCATGTTTTCCGCCCGCCCTAATCTTTTTTTTTTACTCTCTCCTACTCTTACATAAGATGTGTGTGAGCATCATATGACAGTAAAAGAGCACACACAAACCTTATTCAAATATGAAATTGTATTGGAATGGTATGAGTGTTGGTACATGCCTACACTCAATGATACAATATGATGAACAAGTCTAAGAATGTTCCACATATGGTTGAAATACCATCATTGGCCTAGAAAGATAACATTCAGGGAGTCAAGACTATAAAGGAGAAAGGATGCCGTCCCTTCACTGTCACACTCTGCAGCCACTCTTTGTGACTGTACGACTGCTGACCTTTTCTTGCAAGAACATAAACCTCATCAAAGACAATTGTAAATGTTTGTCTCTTATTCAGTGATATAAATCTGTTTGCCACCACACCTCCCTGAAGGTTCTGATGATGGAGGCGACGGTGAAGCGACGGTGGATCGACTCAATTTTGGCTGTACTCGTGGCCCCACCTCCCTCATAGTCATACCATGGACAAGGACATGGCCAACTAAAGTGGCTTGAATTTCATCCGAGACTGCTTGTCTTCTTGCCCTTGCCCTTCCTCCTCCTTCTCCTCCTCCTCCTCCTCCTCTCCCTCCTCCTCTTCCTCTTCCTCCTCCTCTTCCTCTTCCTCCTCCTCCTCTCCCTCCTCGACCTGTTGCTTAATTTCTCTGTGGATCCATTGTTCCAAAACTCCGTAAACTGATTTTTATCTTTTATAAAATATTGTATAACCTTTTATCTATCTATTGAAGGATCTGACTGACGTGTGTTCAATTTTGACTTTTAGTGTTTTCACCTGGGTAATTGTTTGCTAACTGAGCTGAAGCTGTGCTGACTTGAGTGAACAATATTGAATGCTAGTGCTTTCTAAATGACCACGTGGTATAAGCAATGAGAAATGAAGGGATTTGTGTGTAGAGTTTTGCTGTAACAGTTCAACAAATCTGACTTATGTGTCAAAACAGGGGAATAGTGTTCATAGTTCAGTGAAATGGGTGTGCTTTTTGATAAATGGCATTACAGTTTTGACATTTTAGTTCAAAAGCCTGGTTATAGTGTTTAAACAATCTAGAAAAACTGTAATACCTACATAACTGTGAGATTACTCAATAAGTGCCATAAGTAATGAGGATATAACTTTCACTTTAGAACAGGAGGTCAACTTGTCTTTAATTCACTATTTTAGCAATTTATAACTTTTAACTGTAAAACCAGCACTAATTATTAACCATAGTTACTAACTTCATATTTTTCAGTTTACCTTAATATATGGTGAATCACTGAAATATAAATAAGGACATTACAACACCAATACGCTACAACATAGCCGATCTATAGTAAATATTATTATGTGCTCAAGAGCGTACTTAAGCAATAAATGTTCATATCACTTCTCTGCTGGGTATTTTTATTTTTGAAGTACTGCACGTTATATTGCACAGATTTACAGCAATGATTGTTATAAAGTTATGCATATGTGAGTGTTAATATTTCAAACAATTTTTGTCCCGTACATAAGCCTACGCAGATTATAACATGAACACACAATTATGGGGGTGGATATATAAATAGATTTTTAATAACTGAGCTGATGTCACAGTCACAGATAGTCTTACATGTTAACCGGTCGACACATGCCGAATCGAAAATAGGAACCTTTAAAGGTGCCCTAGAATGCAATGGCGCCACCAGGGGGTGGCCAGTCCCTGGCCGACTCCTGGCCGACTCCTGGCCACCCCAACGGCCAGAATAAATTTTAGTAGCATCAGTTATGCATTTCATAAATAAGTCAAAAATATTCTTTAGTAAAAGAAGACGGGGCATTATGTGTCATGACGTGCTTTTTAAGTGCCAAATGGTTACAGTATACTGTTACAGCAGCTTTTTGATGTGTCTTTGCCACGTTTTGACAAGCAGGGATGCAAACAGCGCGCTTTTCGGGGCCTCCCACTTTTTTTACGTCAGTTTGGGTGACAAAGTCATCTGAAGTCATTCCATAGCTTAATGTGAGGGACAGAAGTCTATTTACATCATTAAAGTATACAGAAACTCGTTTTCCCTCCTCTGCGGCTGTCAATCATTCTCCATTCATATTCAAACAGCGCGCGCGCCTCTTGGATGCACGGTAAAACTCTCTCCAATATGATATATTCACATTATAATGCATGATCTGTAGATAAAAGGCTGTAGATTTGCATAAAATTACTTGTTGGAGTTTGTTGTTGTTTTTAAACGTGTCACACTCTCAGAGACCACACCATCCCTCGCTGGCCTCCAGAGGGCACCATCACCCGAGTATTGATTCTCACACACCTGCCACCACTGATCACTCACGCACCTGCACCCTGTTATCTACCTGCATATAAGCCCCATTCACTTCTCAAACAGTGCGAAGTCTCGTTTCCTCTGTGAACATTCTGAGCGTTTATCCCTGTATCTCTGCCTGCCTGTGTTTGACCGCCGCTGATCTGGTTATCCCGTTGTCTGCTGCCTGCCTCTCGACCCTCTGCTTCGTCCCTGGATTCTCTTCTGCTCGCTGCCAGCCCTGACCCCTTGCCTGGACTCGATAAGTGTGAGCCTGATCTTCGATGTTTATCTTGCCCGTGTCTGACCTTTTTCCTGCTTACTACCCTTCTTAATAAAACGTTGCAAATGGACCTGACTGCCTCCGGTGATTCATCACAGAAGACTTCGCCACAACAAGGTTCAGCAACGATGTCTGCACTCACCGCAGCTTTCGCTGCCCAAGCGGATCAACTCGCCACTCATCACCACCAACTTAATCGTCTCACATCGGTAACTGAGGAATTGGTGAAAGCCATTCAAACCATGCAAAACCCCTCTCCACAACCAATACCACAACCAGCTCCCCGTGCCGCCGAAGCCCAACCCTCCGCGAGCGCGCACCCTCGCCTCGCACTTCCCGAGAAGTTTGATGGGGACCCAGGGAAATGCAAGGGCTTTATCCTGCAATGCACACTCATTATTGCCCAGCAACCCATGCTCTATTCCACTGAAACCAGTAAGATCGCCTTCGTTTGTTCTCTATTAACCGGAAGAGCACTGGACTGGATTACGGCAGTATGGCGAGCGGATGGTACAGCTTTTCCCACCTTCGAGACATTCCTTCAGCAGTTTCGAGAGGTTTTTGAACATTCTAAGGAGGGCAAAGGAGCAGGCGACCGACTTCTTGAACTCACCCAGGGTCGTTCCACGGCCGCTGAATATGCGCTCACTTTCAGAACCCTCGCCGCGCAGACGGATTGGACCAATGATTCATTAAAGGTGATGTTCCGAAGAGGATTGAGTCATGAATTACAAGCTGAATTAGCCTGCCGTGATGAGGGGAGAGAACTGGATCAGTTTATTCATCTGGCTATCCAGATCGACAACCTCATCCGATCTCGCCGTATGAGTCATCGTCCTGTATTTACCTCACGCCCTGTGGTTCCTCCCAGACTCGCTACCCACGCATCCTCTGACCACGTCGAGCCCATGCAGATAAACACCTCTCGCTTAACTCGGGAAGAAAAGGAACGGCGGAGGGGTCAAAACCTTTGTTTATATTGTGGCGAGGCGGGTCATTTCCGCATCAACTGTCCCATACGTCCTCCACTGAGAGATCTACGACCGGTGAGTCCCCCTGCTGAAACCCCTAACCCTGACTCTTGCATATCTGTGTCTCTTATACTCACAGTGAATGAGCGTCAAATTAACACCCATGCCTTGATTGACTCCGGCGCTGCCGGGAACTTTATGTCACAAGACTTTGTTCAACGACACAACATTGCTCTAACCCGTTGTTACTCTTGTCTCACAGTCGAGGCCATCGATGGAAGACCACTAGGCTCAGGTCGAGTAACCCATATCACCCAACACATCCACATGCGGACGGGAGCTCTTCACACTGAAACCATTCAGTTCTTCGTTCTTCAAACTTCTTACACACCAGTCATTCTGGGTCTACCCTGGCTCCGCAAGCACAATCCACACATTCAGTGGGGAACCGGTCAAATAATCCACTGGAGTAAATCCTGCTGCTCCACCTGTCTCACCTCTGTGACTCCTCTACCCGTTCGAAACATCACTGTTCCCCAGGAGGGGCCTGTCTCAGTTCACCTTCCAACCGAGTACCACGACCTAGCCGTAGCCTTCAGTAAGGTGAAGGCCTCCAAACTTCCACCGCACCGCAACAGCGACTGTGCCATCGATCTGGTTCCAGGCTCCACACCTCCCAAAGGCCGTATCTTCCCTCTCTCCCAACCTGAGAGTGAGGCCATGAGAAAATATATCGAGGAAGAGCTCGCAAAGGGCTTCATCCGACCCTCAACATCTCCAGCATCAGCTGGCTTTTTCTTTGTCAAAAAAAAAGACGGCGGTCTCCGACCTTGTATTGATTATCGGGCTCTCAATGACCAAACCATCAAATTCCACTACCCGCTCCCTCTGGTACCAGCAGCCCTGGAACTACTCCGCACGGCCAAGTTCTACACCAAGCTCGACTTACGCTGTGCCTACAATCTCATCCGCATTCGCGAGGGGGACGAGTGGAAAACAGCCTTTTCCACGTGCACAGGGCACTACGAATATCAGGTCATGCCGTTCGGGCTGTCTAACAGTCCTGCCGTGTTCCAATCATTCATCAACGACGTCTTTCGAGACATGCTCCATCGAACAGTCATCGTCTACATTGACGACATCTTGATTTATTCCAACACCCTGAAGGAACATATTCAACACGTCCGAACGGTCCTAGAACGCCTCATTCAACATCAGCTTTATGCCAAGATCGAGAAATGTGAGTTCCATCAGACCTCCACCGCGTTCTTGGGATACATCATCAGCCCTGAGGGCGTCGCCATGGATGAGGGCAAAGTTCGAGCTGTTCTTGAGTGGCCACGACCCAGCACTCTTAAGGAGCTACAACGCTTCCTCGGGTTTGCCAACTTCTACCGCCGCTTCATCCGTAACTTCAGCATTGTGGCAAACCCTTTGACATCTCTGATCAAGAAAAACACATCACGTCTTCCCTGGAATGAGTCAGCCACTCGTGCCTTAAATCAGTTGAAACAACTCTTCACGTCTGCTCCCATCTTGCACCATCCCAACCCCAACCTACCCTTCGTGGTGGAAGTGGATGCGTCGAGCACTGGCCTGGGCGCAGTATTATCCCAACGGCAGGGATCTCCACCCAAACTATACCCCTGTGCCTTCTACTCAAGAAAACTCAACGCCGCTGAGAGAAATTATGACGTGGGAGATCGCGAACTTCTGGCCATGAGGGCCGCCTTCAAGGAATGGCGACACTGGCTAGAAGGAGCCACTACTCCCTTCATCGTACTCACCGATCACAAGAACCTAGAATACCTCCGCACCGCCAAAAGGTTAAACCCCCGACAAGCCCGCTGGTCCCTCTTCTTCACCCGTTTTCAATTCACGGTCACCTACCGTCCAGGGTCTAAGAACACTAAGGCCGATGCCCTGTCCCGACTGTACGACCCAGAACCAGCCACCCAAGCTCCTGAAACCATCCTGGGCCCCGACCTCGTCGTTGGTCCCATCCAGTGGGATCTTGAGACCGAGCTGGAGCAGGCCAACGCTCAATCAGAGGTTCCCATAGCCTGTCCGCCTCACAGAATCTTTGTCCCCGAAACACTTCGTAACCAGGTCCTGGAGCACGTTCACGCTCTCCCCAGTTCCGGTCATCCAGGGGTTACAGCCACCATTCAACTCCTCCAGAACCGCTACTGGTGGCAAACCTTAGCCCAAGACACCACCAGATTTATCCAACGATGCCAGGTCTGCAACACCCAGAAATCATCTCGTCTGTTACCCGCTGGTTTACTCAATCCTCTGCCCATACCTCAACGTCCCTGGTCCCACATAGCAGTTGACTTCATTACGGACTTACCCGCCTCCAACGGCCATACTACCATCCTCACCGTGGTGGACAGATTCTCCAAAGCCTGCCGCCTCATTCCCTTAACCAAGCTTCCCACTGCACTACAGACGGCAGAACATCTCTGCAACTGGGTATTCAGGTTGTACGGTCTACCTGAGGATATTATCTCCGACAGAGGACCGCAGTTCACCTCCCGAGTCTGGTCTGCCTTCTTCAAGGCTCTTCAAGTCAACGTGAGCCTCACGTCCGGATACCACCCCCAAGCCAACGGCCAGGTAGAACGTCTTAATCAAGATATCATCAGGTTCCTCCGAACCTACTGTCATCATCACCAAGAGGATTGGTGTCGATACTTAATCTGGGCGGAATACGCCCAGAACTCCTTACAAAAGCACTCCACGGGCTTGACTCCTTTCCAGTGCATCCTGGGTTTCCAACCACCTCTATATCCTTGGTCTGGGGAACCCACAAACGTTCCCGCCGTAGACGACTGGTTACGACGTAGTGAGGAGACATGGGACCAAGCGCACACACACCTCCAGCGAGCAGTCCGCCGCTTCAAGAGACAGGCTGACCGCCGCCGTCGAGCCGGTCCAGAGTACCAACCAGGACAATGGGTGTGGCTGTCCGCTCGAGACCTTCGTCTTCGACTCCCCTGCAAAAAACTCAGTCCAAGGTACGTTGGTCCTTTCAAAATTCTTCGACAAATCACTCCAGTATCCTACCGCCTGGCTCTGCCTAATCATTTCCGTATTGCTCCCACTTTCCATGTTTCACTCCTCAAACCCGCTGCCGACCCCACTGAGGAGGGAGGGAATCGACCCCAGGAACCGAATCCTCCACCCATCTTGGTAGAGGGCGAGGAGGCTTATCGAGTACACCAACTTCTGGACTCGAGGCGCCGGGGCAGGTTGCTCCAATACCTAGTCGACTGGGAGGGATTCGGCCCAGAGGAACGTTCCTGGGTCAATGCCACGGACATTCTGGACCCCACTCTCACCACTGAGTTTCATCACAATCATCCAAGCAAACCTGCTCCTCGACCCCGTGGTAGACCTCGACGCCGTCAACATCCTCGCGCCAGGAGTCGCTCGCAGGGGGGGGGCTCTGTCACACTCTCAGAGACCACACCATCCCTCGCTGGCCTCCAGAGGGCACCATCACCCGAGTATTGATTCTCACACACCTGCCACCACTGATCACTCACGCACCTGCACCCTGTTATCTACCTGCATATAAGCCCCATTCACTTCTCAAACAGTGCGAAGTCTCGTTTCCTCTGTGAACATTCTGAGCGTTTATCCCTGTATCTCTGCCTGCCTGTGTTTGACCGCCGCTGATCTGGTTATCCCGTTGTCTGCTGCCTGCCTCTCGACCCTCTGCTTCGTCCCTGGATTCTCTTCTGCTCGCTGCCAGCCCTGACCCCTTGCCTGGACTCGATAAGTGTGAGCCTGATCTTCGATGTTTATCTTGCCCGTGTCTGACCTTTTTCCTGCTTACTACCCTTCTTAATAAAACGTTGCAAATGGACCTGACTGCCTCCGGTGATTCATCACAAAACGACTCACTACCGTGTGCTTGCTAGATCATCACACACACATCACAAGGACTATGAATCGGCATCAAACGCACAATAACTGGAATATAAAACTGAAACAAAGGAACAAATCGTACTAGGATTTGTGCGCTCGACATTTCTTCGCTTTGTGACGTGCAGGGCCGGCATTTTTTATTTGTTATTTATACTAGTAGCCTATTGTGATGATTTTTCACGACCCAGATTTTTTGGTGCCCCCCCAAGCACTTGGTGCCCTACGCGCAGTGCGTGATGTGCGTGTGCGGAGCGCCGGCCCTGGTGACGTGAACTTTTAAATGCGCACTTAAGGGGCTTTCACACAGGACGCGGAATGCGCTGCGCTGGCCGCTGGGTTCAGCGTTGCCCTTCAGATACAACGTGATTTGCGCTGCGCTCTGCCAGAGCAAAGTAGGCGGAGTTTTCAAAAACTTTAAGCGGGAGTTCTACACATCAGTATAATAACGTTAGTTATTTTGATTTTTGTTCCTCCTTTCGGTCAGCAGTAAACTATGTATCTGTCCCGTGCACAGTGCTAGCCGTTCATCCATTTTGATTTCCGTGTTTGTTTGGATGTCCCTTTTCTATTGGCCACGCTGGTAATCGTCACAGACCGCAGCGGCAAAAGTTGAATTATTTTGAACTTTGACCGGGGCATGCGCGCGAGCTGCGCTTACGCTTTGGTCGACGCAGCAACAAAACGTCTTCGCGCGGCGCAAGCCATTGAAATGAATGGGTTTCATAGCGCTTTCCGCGTCCTGTGTGAAAGGCCCATCATGCAGCGCTGCACACATAGAGTCACCATGTTGCTTTGAGCACATCATTCTGCACCCGCGAATCCCGCGATGCGCATACACGCTGTGTGCGCTCTGTTTTTCATGTTATCATGGGTTTGCGCACTGAAATATTATTAAAAGCCAATATATTTTGTTATACCTAGCCTGCTCAATACATTTAAAATAAGCATAATTTAATTGTATATTATTTCTTTGTAGTGTAGGCTATATATGCACTTCTGAATTCTTGACATTAATATATAAATATAAATATACGTCAGTGACCTTTTTTGGAGCAATACCTCCGCGATATCCTCCAGATCGAGGCAAAAGGGGTTACAGTATGCAGTGGAGGGATATATTCAAAATATAAAAATACGCAATGAAGGAGACACGACTACTATCGAGGCTAATAATGCTCTCAAGCTCTCAAACCGGTCTCAAGCTAAATCTGAGAAACCCCATGACCTGTAACGTTACCTCAAATGCAACCAGCACAGCCTTGAAGAAGATTTTATAAGCTGTTTCAGTGGCTAATTGTTTGGAGTTAGAAATATATAACTCGCGCTGCATATTTAGTAATTTTGCCTCAGATACAGGATTATTCATTCGCTTTAACAAGCTGGTTGTTCATTACCACGGCAACCGCTTGCGTGTCATGCTGAATGCGATTTTCGTGTTTAAAAAGTAACTATACATAATAGACGGAAAGATGCAGATAACCATATCTATCTATCAACCATTTCTATTCGTTACGATATTGATATGAACTGATGTTGTCAAGTCAGCTTCATGCGTTCCCCGTTGCGAACGTGCACTCCTCTAACGTTAGTCTAAACTGTAGTCTACAGGTGCTGCACTGCTAGTGACTGCTGCTCATTCCCCCCCGAAAATATCATGTTAACAACAACACTTTAGAAAACGTACTTCTTTGTGGATCCTCTTGATCTGCTTTCTCCATGTGTCTTTGACTAATCTCATTGTCTCAGTCTCACGCATGCTGCACGCGAGTTAACCATGTTCGACACATGTAACTGGGAGTGGGGCCGTCCACACTGTTATCCATTGTAGGGACCGCGCACGTTGTGTTTTCGGCGTTTGAAACGGAAAGAACACAACTCCTCCAGACAATCTCTCGGGGTATCTAGTGTCTGATTTACAAACGCCGTGGGCGCACCGCTTCACCATCTTGCTTGGAGTCAATGTTTGACGGACCTGCTCACATAGTAACGGTTGCTATGATGTGTGATTGGACAATAGCCGTTTTGGGGGAGGGGCCTGCGAACGGTCAATTATGTAAGTATCTGGAAATTTGCCGCGGGGCAAGGGCCCTTATATATATCATATATATATAATATATATCATTATATATAATATAATATATATTAGTAGGGCCGTACTAATATCATTAGTAAGCTAACATTGAATATAACACAATAAACCAAAGTATATATCAGTAGGAGTTTCCTTTAGTCTTTCTGATAGTTTTCTACAGGCCGGTTTACTACAACAGTAGAATAAAATTCTGAAATTATGGTTTATAGTTTTGGTGTGCCACCCCAAGATTTTAAGTGGCCCCATCTGGCCACCCCTATGAGAAATTTCTGGAGGCGCCACTGCTAGAATGTGAAATTGAATTTATTTTGGCATAGTTAAATAACAAGAGTTTAGTACATGGACATGACATACAGTGAGTTTCAAACAGCATTGTTTTCTCCTTCTTACTTAAATCTCGTTTTTGAAAAACACCCCTGAAAAATAGGCGAATCTCCACATAACACTGACTGTGACAGTCGGGATCGACTCCAAGAATTTGCATATGCCAGCCCATGTTCAATGCCAGGCGGAACTGCGCAGCCGAAGCATGGCAGTTGCTCAGTGTGGATGTACACATGAACACAAAAGTATTTTTTAGTTCCTTCATCTGAGCCTCTGAAGAAACAATGGGTTAATTTTATTTTCTCTGGAAATTTCCAAACATTTCACCGAGTGTTTCCTCAACTTGGGCCAATACAGAGCTGGCCTCGGATCGAGCTACCAAGCAACACTTTCTGATGTGTAATTGTTCAAGTTCAGACAGGTAATCTTTCTCTCAAAATCGTTCAATACTGTTTATGCATCAGTAAGTCAAGCCAGTGACTAAAATATCAACTTCACATCGTTTCTTTTAGTAGGATGAAAATAATCGTATTTAAATTGTGAATAAATTATATACAGAAAGCGATCAAAGAACAATCTTTCCACACAGCGCGAGTTTATCTGGACACTTGCCAAACTCGTTATGAAATCAATGACGCACGTTACTGCACAACGAAGCTCTTACTGTATTTACATCATCGTGTTTGCATTGGGGAAAGCATTAGAGAGTGCAGAAACTGCTTTGCAATGATAAGATCTTCATTCTCGCGATCAACACACTGTCATCTGCTCAATGCTCATCACGGCAACATTTTATGTGATGGGAATAGATCTAAATACTTTAAAAACATCTCACGATTCGTTAATCTCGATAGCTGTTATAGTAAAAACGTATAATAGCAGTAGTAAAATTATTCGGGAGAGAGTTTCACATGTAATGCGTAGCTATTTCAAATGCAAGCATGTCAGCCAATCACAGCAGAGGCCGGTTACACACAGCAGACACGCCCCTTCAAACAGAGTGTTCAAATGGAGTAGGAGGGCCCAATCCCAAATGGCACACTTCATGTGCACTTTCGGTCTTGTGGACTTACAATTACTGCCGCGTGCGCGTGTCCGTTAAGTCCGTGAGACCGCAGTGTGTCCCATTTGTCATTTTTAGATCTCAGAAGGGTGCTCGCGAGCGGTCGATTTGCGCCCTTGATGCACACTTTTGCCGAGCCCGCGCTGATGAGGACTCCACAGCAGACTTCTTCCCGACATTCAAAGCGGCGTTGCGTCGCGAAAGTGCGGACTCAGAGGAAGACCGCGAGTGCTTAGGGTTCCATTTGGGACAGGGCCATTGTCTCTGCGGAACAAAAGTGGGTGTTTCTAAATTTGTGGGTGTTTTCACACTGGTGGGTGTTTATAAATCATGCAATGAAAATGATGCCCTTCTCCCGACCCCACCCCTAAGACCTACCCACACTGTGACGTGGGCAAATCAGGTAACGCGGTTGAAAACACCCCTCTGTTTATGGCCTCGCCCCCTGATCTGGTAACTCCTATTACCGTCTGCAGAGACCTCTATTTGTTCAAATCAGAGGCTAAAATCAGGCTAGGAAAAATGCCTTTCATTTCTAAATTATGACTATTTTTGATCTAAAAAACATACTAACATTATAAGGACAACCCAGGAAACATTATAAAATAATAATAAAAAACATTCTAGGGCACCTTTAAAACTATATACCTACATAGACCCTCGTATTTTATTAACAGGTAAACAAGGAAACATGAGTTTGCCATTAAACATTTTATTTGCACTTTATACCTGTGGAAGAAATGTAATTTGTTCTGTACTATGATTGCTTTTTTTCTATATGTTTGATAATGGTAATGCATGGTTTATTTGTGTTTCACACAGCTCTTACGTTGGTTGATGACAAGGAAAGCAATAAAGGTCATTTAACCATTAGTTCTGGCCTTCTCAATATTGACTGGATGCTACAGCGTATTTATAAGAATATTTTAAAGAAAATCTAGTTCCTACATTTTTCTATGCATTGACTCGTTGGGTCCTCTAACCTGGAATATGCCCTTTAAGTACGTTTTGTTTGAAGTATTGTACTTCGCTACATTTGAAATCATATTCGTTACTGAGTAAAAAATTATAATAATAGGGAGAAAAAAAAAAGATCACACTCCGGAAACTACTGCATTGATTGAAGGGCGGGAGAACAAACCAATGGGCTATATGCACGCATAACTTCCGCGTTTGACGCAAGGATGCTCTTGCGTTTCCGGTTGGGGAGATTTAAAGCGGAGGTAAACGGGATTATGGCAGAGTCTTCAAAATTTTCTCGTTGTTTGCTTGAGTTGCCAAAATTTAGTATTCATGATGTGCGAAGAATTGTACGAATGTGCAGTACAACGCCACAGAGCAAGCTTGAGAAAGGTTTCAAGTGTTATGTTTCGTCTTATCTCTGCAATTATGAAGGTAAGTTCAGATAGCCTGAACTAGTACGTTATGGCTAACATTGTGCTATTATTTTTACATTCCGGCCAGCAGCAGACTAATCACGCTAATATAAATGTTTGGCATGTAATGTGTTTGTAATTTTGTTTGTAAAAGTGTCAGGTAAAATCAGGGCCACAAATGAGATCTCAGTGAAAGCTCAGTGTTACCGCTCTATGAGGAAAGCAGAGACTCCACACCAACTAAGAGTAGGACTGGTATTTTGAAAGTGACGTTCAAAGTTCTTTTGAACATTGTTCTAAGTTTTTACTTTTCTAACGTTACCACTGTTCATTTTGGATAACCACAGATGTTATCTTAGCTAGTATGGATGTTTATTGTACAAAATGAATAATAATAAAAAATGTAATGCAGTTCTATCAACGACAGATGAATAGCACTGCGTTATTGCAAATTCTAGCTGAAACAGTGGTAATGGAGATACACTGCTGCAAAGTTTGTTTCCTATTTGCACATACAGACGTTTTGTCAGTAGCTTTCCAACAGTGGATGCAAAAGAGTTAATATCATTGACAATGAGCTACAAAAAAATATTTTTTTTGTATGTAAAAAAAAAAAAAAAAAAAAAAAAAAAAAAACGACTACAAGAGGAAAGAGTTGTAGGTGATAGTCATACTTGTTTATAAAAATTATTTACTCATTAATCATTTTGCCTACACCATAAGAAAGTTATTGAGGGTAAACATCTGAATGTATGAAACTAACTTTACTGCAGTTGCAGATACAGGGTAGCAGAGTGTGCAGGCTTTCTAGTTAGTCTATAACACAAAAGGAGTTTATTTTAAAACTCTGAAGAATAGTGATATGAAATGTTGTTTTACCGGACATGGTGGCTGCAAACAGGGGCGTAGGAGCAATTTTGAACCTGGGGGGGACAGTAAATGCTAGGGGAAGGGGGGTGTCCCAGATTTTTGTATATCCTTTTTTATATATAAGGCACGTAAATGCTAATTTCTAAAGACTTATGGGAACAGACTGTATTACTTAGTTTGGTTCTAAGCAGTGATTAAATTGTGATTTATTATGTGGGCTCTCGCTAGGGGGGTCCGGGGGTAAGCATACCCCCGGTAAAATTTTTTTGAAAAATAAACCATTAAATGGCACTCTCTGGAGAGTTTTGTGCAAAGAAATTGAGAAAATGAGTCTTACATGATATGTGAAAAACTGCTGGGTTAAGAGCATATACTTTGCATTGTTGTAGTAGTATCAACAGGTATTAGGACATTTAGCATTTACATGTTAATCAGTCATGTACTGATTAACTAAAATTAAAAACTCAAATAAATGGTTGATTTAATTTCCATTAACCACCTAGCTTACCCCCCAAGGATAGATTGAAAAATAAAATCAATCTATCCTTGTGGAAAGGTTCCTTGGTAGCTAAAAGTAGGTCTAGCAAGTCTTATATTTCTGTAATTCACACAGATCAAACACAAATATGCTGCCTGAATAGATTGCTAGTTTATTTTGAGTAGCCAGCTAGCAATTCTCTTGGCAGTTTGCTAATAATCCGGTATCTGAAGTAAAATGCTCAAAACATCTCCTGAGAAAAATCACATGGCCAACCTAGTCTTGGTTATTTAATTTAGATTTAGTCTTATTTTCCTTACCTTGCCATTCAAGGCCAGGGCACTTTATGTACATTTCTGGAACTTTTGCACGCTTCCACATCCCGCGCAACTAGGATCTCCCAGGAACACTCATTATATATCGCTGCGTACATTAATCCGTGTCACCTAGATGCGCATGCGCGAGCGGTGCATAATCATGGTCGACTGACAACGACATTAGCAGCTGAAGAATACGGCCGAATTATGTATTTAAAAGTTGCCGAATGGATTCATTTGGAGACTCTGAAATCGGCAGAGATAGGCAGGCAGTGCAAAACAAAATCTTACATTGGGAAATAATGGGGGGGACAAAACTTAGATTTTGAAATGTGGGGGGGACATGTCCCCCCACGTATAATGGCTCCTACGCCCCTGGCTGCAGATGCAGAATGTATTTGACTAACTCGGCTACCCTTCACACTGCTCATGTTCTACCTTGAAACTGTTGTTGTCTTTACTTGTTCACAGCATAGACTAGCTGATATACTTGATGACTAAACTTGATGTTTTTTTAAACACATTTTGTTTGTGTATTTCAGATGACATTACGTGATTCAGAGCCAGTTGTGCTGGTTAACAGCTCCTGCTCCTGTGTGGGCTGGGAGTGGGGTGTGCAACCATTTGGTTGCTTTGCTTTACCAAACAGCCCATTACTATGAATGTGGAATGTCTGTCGTCCCTCCTGTCCTATCATGCACCCAAACAGAACAGAAGTGGCATAAACCACGAACAATGGTTTGTATCACTTAAATATCTGGCACAATGCTTGTTTAGCTATAGTCTTTTGCTATAGTTTTGATGGCATCTAATAAATAGGGAGTGAAGCCGGGACCAGTGGATACCATGGTGGTAGTGAAGCCCAAACCAGGTGCTATACTTCAGCAAGTGGAATCAGGTATGCAGTGAGTGTAACCATGCATGCCATACCATACTGTGGTGTCAAAGTGCAGCACCTGAGTGGCATTCACTGAGGAAAGAGAGGGTGACTGCTTCAAATTTTAGGGAGGTTAGCCATGTTAGAGGTCCAAATGCTGCAGAAAACCTAGCTGAGAGGATCATCCGAGGGACACGACAAACAACACACATGAAGAGGGGACTGGATATGGAGACAGGTGCCTTAAAGGACTATGCAACTCTGAAAAACCTGAACTTGAGGAAATGTGGACTGGTAATTCATCCAGATGCACCTTGGCTGGGTGCGTCACCTGATGGGCTGGTATATGACCCGCTTGAGAGACCATCATTTGGCTTGGTGGAGATGAAATGTCCAAATGCACTAAGCTACATTGACTGCAGGTACCTCAGAGTTAATCATGGAACATATACATTAAAGGAAAGCCATGCTTATTATTGGCAAGTGCAGGGGCAGTTGCTTATGACAGGTATGGAATGGTGCGACTTTGTTGTCTGTGCCCATGATGACATGTTTGTGCAGCGCATTTACAGAGACACTTCTGTGTTAAGCTCCCTGAAACAGAGGTGTGATTTGTTTTTCTTTTTTACATATCTGCCAAAATACCTCTCTATGCACAAGTAACTAAAGAGTGCTTAGGAAATGAATTGATGCATGATTTTACAAACGTGTAATTTTATTTTGTAATGTCATCTGATTAAAATATTTGTTTTACAATTATATATTTTTTGACAATTTCATTTCAAATTTATGTACAGCGATTAAGGACTCTTCTAAGGTGAAAACCAAAATTATTATTTCAGGTGATTATACAGTAATAAAAAACATTTTTACTTCTAAAGCATTAGAAATTGCTTGCCCAAGCTTTAACTAAGGGCTCGTTTTGGTAGTTAACCAAGAGACAGGCTACTGTGTAAAGTTGATTGATGCTTCCTGTCAGTGAAAGTGGGATTACTGTACTGAATATCTTGTGCTCCTTCACCCTTCGAATGAGTCGCTCAACATGGACTCTGAGTCTTGCAATAGACTGTGTTTTCCTGACCTCTGGCCCAGACAGTTGTGCTCTCTTTGACAGGAAGGAAGGGATGTGGACCTTGCAGGGCACACAGTCTTCCACAAGGAAACCCTTATCCACCATTACAGCCGTTGTTGGTTTTAGAAGAGACACAATACCAGACTGCTTAAGAATCTCCTTATCACTGATAGCTCCTTCATAGAGAGATGATACAAAGGTTATAGCGCCGTGAGGGGCCATCCCAATCAACCCTATGAAAGTGCAGTGAGATTTGTAGTTGGAGAATACCTCGCTCTGAAGGAGAAGAGAGTTTGGTGTTTGGCACCGCAGTTCAGTACAATCCAAAATCACTTGTGTATCAGAGTAAGACTGAAAAGCATGTGAGCTTTGACAGTCTGCTCATCCGTCCAAATGCCCACAGCTCCAAGCACAGTGTAGAGAAAGTTAGCCCATGTGTTGATTATGCGGCTTACAGTTGATTGGTGAATTCTGAATCTGTGGGCCAGATCCTTCTGCACCAGACCCAATGACAGATATGTCATAAAAAGGAAAAACTCATCCATGGGTTGAAGAGACTGAAAAGAAGAAAAATATTTGATTTATTACTATTACACAAACACCATAACTGGCACAGAAAGTTTGATTGTAAAAGAAAAAAATATCTTAATCATAATAAATGTTTCAGAATACATGTACCGTTGCATTGGCAGTGTGAGGAACCTCATCTGTCTTGGCTGCAGTCCGTGCTCTTGTCACGCGCACAATCTTGCCTGTTGCTGGCTCTATCTGCCTCCAAAAGGCCATTAAGTGGGCATGAGTTGCAAACCTGTGGGACATACAGCATTTAAGTAACACTTTATTTTAATGTGTTACTAAATGTACAGATTTTGCATGTTATTTCTTATAGTGATAACTATAAATTAGACATAATTACATGCACCTAGCCCTACAGTAAGTACATCTAGTTCATTAATATTACTCAATACTTAAATTACACTAACAGGGACACCGTCAAATAAAGTGTTGTCAACCCATATTTTATTTGATGGTATGTTAAGTGCCCATAGACCATTTTAAGTTGCAGATTTATTAGCATCCTAGTTATAATTCCCATTAATACAACAACATATTATGAGATAGAATACAAATCCGAATGCCAGAATTTACAGAATAATACACATATCGGTGTGTAACATATTCTGTCCTTTGGGACTTGCCAGGCAAGAGAGGGATTGCATTAGATTACTGTTGTTGGTCACTCCTGCAGGACATGTGGTTAGGTGAAGGAAAATTAATGTGTGCTTACCTTGTGAAAAACCTAATGTCATCATCGGAAGCAGCAAACCGCTCCAAACAGAACCTGCTGCTGAGGGTTATCTCCTCAATTCGTCTTTGCAGCCTCGCTATTTGATCTTCAGTGTGGTCCAGGAACAAATCCAGGGCAGCAGGCTCAGCACTGGAGCAGTAGTCGTGGTCCGAATATTCCACATCCACAGAGGGGGCTCCAGTAGGCAATGTGTCTATGTTTGGTCGCTCTACCCTTTCCCAAACTCCAGTCCGTGGGGCTGGAAGACTGAAGTTGTTCCACTGAAAAAGCACCGGGACCGCTCCATTTTTCAGACGTCTGCGTCCGGTTGGCGTTTGCGGCTCGATCAGGTCTGTACTTTGGAAATGTCGGCTACACACTCTTGACTGGTATGTAACTGTAAAATGGTCTCGTCTTATATTAACTAACCATCTCTTCTGTATTTCCTTGCCTTTAGGAAACGTGTGGAAACTGAGAAATGTGTTAAATTTTGCAGATGCTGTACACTGCGGCACACAGCAGTGGTGGCTAGAGGTGCTGTCCTCCCGTCTTTGAAACGATACTTTCATTCGTTTAGATGCCATTATATATATATAAATACATGTTATTTTTATTTAAAATAAAGCAAAAAAAGCATAAACAAAATGAGAGGTTGCTGTTTTGTGACTAATGTTCCTTTAGTGTCTAGTCAAAGAGTATAGAATCCCACATCAGTTCTCGGCATAGCAGCGTTCTACGATCGGCGGAAGTAATCAAGCATCCTTAAATTTCACCGGAAATACGTCATGCGTGCATAGAGCCCATATTATGAAGCCTGGACTCGGAGCCTGCAGCTACAGTTCCCCACCCAGAGTCCCGCATTCTCAGACCCCTCGTTTTTCGAGACAGCGCCTCGGACTGCTGTTCGGAAGATCGTATAACACCCTTATCCAAATGCCGTTGAAAACCATAGGATGCAATATTACGGTCTCGTTTTATTTAAAGTTATCCAATTAAATATTTGCGTTCCCTGTTTAATGCATGTGGCAAAAAAACTCAATGTGTTCTCTGACTAACAAATTACCCAGTAGTTATTTTTTGAGCGTGGGTGTAATTGAAAGAAAATTACTGATGGAGGGGATACAATTGCAGATTGAACTATCTTCTGAAATATAGGCTATTTTGTGAAATTATATTGCTACAATGTTTTTTTTAATTCAAATTCCAATTTTTCTTTCAGTTCAACCTATAATGGTCTAATTTACATTATACTATAGGCTACTAACATTACAGAACCTGTTTTTTCATATTTTGAATGCGAAGCAAAACTCAAATAAGAATAGACAAAACACCAATAATAAACAATTCTGTACTTTATTTAACGATCACCTACATCATCTTGCTGTAAACAGGACGAACAGACTGATCTCATGAAATGGCGTATGTATGACACGCCAATTCGTATTTCCATTTTTGGCGTGCTATCAACACGCATAATCGCTTTTCAGCGTGTTTATCAACGCCTTTGACTTAACGTTATATTACTGTATTATGTATATATAAATATATGACCTACCCCAACCCCGTCCCTAAACCTACCCGTCACTGGGGTTAATACCATTTATGAGTCTTCTCCTACCATCCTAGGAAAAGAAATATCGCTCCACAGATGTAGATATAGATTTTGCTTCGTTTCGCTCGGACATTTAACGGCGTACACATACACGCGGAAACACTCGGACATTTAATGGCGTACACATACACTCGGAATCACTCGGACATTTAACGGCGTACACATACACTCGGAATCACTCGGACATTTAACGGCGTACACATACACTCGGAATCACTCGGACATTTAACGGCGTACACATACACTCGGAATCACTCGGACATTTAACGGCGTACACATACACTCGGAATCACTCGGACATTTAACGGCGTACACATACACTCGGAATCACTCGGACATTTAACGGCGTACACATACACTCGGAATCACTCGGACATTTAACGGCGTACACATACACTCGGAATCACTCGGACATTTAACGGCGTACACATACACGCAAAAGATTTCGGCGTGGACATACACGCGGATACCTCAAAATGCGTATAGATAACACGCCACTTGACTTGAAAGTGGCGTGTATGTTTACGCAAAGTCATGATGTCATGTTGCGACGAAGCTGAGAAAAAAGGAAGAAAGAATTGTGTTAGTGACTTTACTTTTCGTCTTCAATTGCATTAAAAAAACTCCTCATTTATACGTCGCTTTGGAATAAATAAATGAATAAATGTAAAATGTAATGTAAATGCATAAGGTAAAAAAAATTTACTTTCTGGTAGGCGAATGTTCCTTCTTTTTTCGTTCTGTTTGCAATCGCTCTGTCAAATTCCTCGACTTCACTAAAATAAAAGATGAATGCCATTGTCAAAAATATTGTGTAGGCCTATAGTTTTAGGAGAAAAGGTCCGGTAATTAAAAAAAGGTCAAACGGTAAATCTGATTAAATAGCCTAATTAATGATGACATTCTTTGATATTAACCTTGATATTAACACACTTAAAGCTCCAGTCCGTAACTTTTTTAAGTTAAAAATAATCCAAAATAATTATATTTAAAAAAAACTTATTCTGCCAGTGGTCAAAACTATCTGCTTGCCATAGCTAGATTCAAAACGGTTAGCTTGTAATAATGATTTTAATTCCAGTGGTACTGGTGGGTTTCCGCGGGAGATTCGAGCATGTCTTTGCGTCATTACGTCACACCCGTACACATAAAGAAGGAGTTTCGGCTAGCCGGCTATACTGCGCGTGACGAGATGTTTAGATGTATAGGCTTTTCTCGCAGCACTTTACATGATTAAACTTATGGCGGATCCAGAAAGATCCAAACAACAATCATCAGTGTCAACTGGAGATTCAGCAGTTATAAAACCCAAAAGACTTCGTACTTCGGATTTAAGGTGGCTAGAGAAAGAGAAAGAAACCGTCTCATGCGAACACAAGGATTTAAACATCGGCGGGGCTTTTGAAAAGTGCGTGAACTCCGTGTTTTGAAGGGGTTCGAAACGGAAGAAGAGACGGCTTTTTTCTGCTGAACAAGTAAGACATTTCAATAGTTCAATCGTGTAACAGTACGTTTTCTTAATTCACACAGTTATGGAGTTTCCTTTGTTGTGCCTTTCTCGTTTTGCTATTATGGAGAATTTGAATTCTGAACTACACAGGTAACCATAAAACACATTAAATTTAACATTAGTCACGCAATGCTGATGTTGTTAACATGAACAATTTGAGAACAAAGTAGGCTATAATTTGCACGGTTGCTGTAAATCACGTTGATTAAATCTAACGAAGCTTATCATGTCGAATGCTTTTCCCCCTTAGTTGGTCAGAACAAAAATGGATGTTACTTACTTGTTCAGAAGACATTTTCTTATGAAGTGAATCTTTTCAAAAAGTGAATCTGTGATCCTGTATGCCAGTATCCACACAGCGCGGTGACTGACAGCAGCACTCGCCTCAAAGCACTGTGTTCATCCGCGCTGTTTCATGCCGATTTACAACCCACGGAAAGATGATAATTCCGCGAATCACTGCAGTTACAGATTTCCAACAGAGAGATGGCGACAAAGAGGAAAAGTTACGGACTGCAGCTTTAAATAAAAAAGTTGTAACTTTTACTAACTCTTTGAAACTTCTTAAAACAAACTGTCTCAAAACATATAAAACAGATTATTTGCTAAAGTAATGACAAAAGTGAGAAATCAGAAACATAATAAGAGCAAGGGTTCAACAATGACAATTATTGTTGAAAACTGTAAAAATATTATTATTTCTCAACTGTCTCAATACAGTTTAACTGTCCTCAATCTTTTTTATTATTATTATTATTGTAACAGACTTGGTTGGATTGTACATGACAGAATCCAACAAAGTCTGTTACTATAATACCGGTAATGATGTACTGGCGCTCGTTGTATGTGTGTATGCAATGTATTTTTCCCCTCGGGGTTTGCCCTAGATAGGAATGGGTCGTGCGCACTTGGTACTGGAGTGTCGCGGGTTTTTGGAGTTAGTGATCTGATGTGTGGTATAATAAAGTGGAGAAGAGTTCAAACTGCTATAGGTTGCTAAGGTTAAGTTCCCCTGTGGCTGTTTTCTCCAACTTAAACCGATACCGTGGCATTGTCTATGCACGCGCGAGGTGTCTAGATTATGCGCATGACTTAAACGCTGGCAGACACAGCAGCAGGTATATTGATCATGAAATCAGAATTTTCTTGTCTTGAAATATTCATTCATTCATTCATTCAGTTATTTTCATTCATTAATTTATGTCACTTGTTGAAGTCATCTAAAAAATTTTTTTTAAACTCTATTTTTTGGGGGGGGGCTGGTGGCTTAGTTCACTTATGCCTCGGGCCGGCCCTGGTCCAGTGCGCATCTGGCGCAACCCTCTTTATTAGTGCCTGCAGCCGTTTCTTGACCCTGCCATGGTCTGTGCCCCATCAGAGCAAAAGCCCACACAGTTTTCCCATTTAAGGCCGTGTTCTTTGAGCTAACTGTCCATCAGCTGTGGCTCTATTTTTTATGTATTTGCAAAACAGCAAATCCTCGCACAGTGACTCGCCATTCACAAAGCAGACGTACGAGATGAACAAGCAGTCTTTATTGCTGTCAGTAGCTTTGTCCACTTGTAATGCAAAACGACTGTCTTTCAAATTTTTCTATGAGTTGTTCCTCAAGATCTCTTGAAATGTTGCATATACGTCTCGCAACTGTGTCGTTTGACAGGGGGACAGCTTTTCATTTTTGCTGCATTTGTCTCGTCAAGCATAATTGACACCATGTCTAGAGCAGCGGGGAGAACGAGCTGCTCTGCAATTGTGTGTTTTTTTGCATTGTGCAATTCTGTATGCCACTAGATATGAAGCCATCTGTGCTTTACTGTTTACTGATGCAGCTTTTACCATGCAAGTCTCCTGTTGAGAGTTTTCTTTGAAAGAAATCAAGTGGCTTATTGACGTGACTGGGATGTGTGGTCTCTAGGTGTCTTCTTAATTTGTTGGGTCTCATACTGTCTGCTGCTAGCGGTTTAAGACACAGAACACACATCGGTCTCTCCTCAGCCCCCACCACCGCTGCCGTGAATCCAAGAGCAAGAGACCCTTCATCATATTTTCTTTTCGGTTGGCTTTTTGGTTAATTAGGCCCGTCTGGTTTGTGTCTCTCTGCTGGCTCTAGCTCGACAACTTTTGAGGTCCGTGTCACAAATTTATCCATGTTGTGTTATTGCGTTATTTCCCACACTAGCCTGCTACTCACAGTAGCCTGGGATAGGGGTGTGTTGCGGGTGCCCCTCGTCATAGCATCAGCACCCCCTGGTGGGGGGCTGTGGACTAACATAATTTTGTACTTAAAAACGTGAATTTTTAAGACATAACATGCTGTGTTTGATATTGGATTAAAATGATGGGCAGTGTAGCTATAAGATATAAACAAATGATTAATTATTTTAATATTTCGGAGAGGGCATTTCTGAATATTGCGCTCCGCTCACTCGCCCCACACTTTGAGAACCGCTGCATTAGAGTTTGCAAGGTAATTTTCCTTAACTAAGGTTTGAATATATGACTAGTAGTTTTTCACCCTATGCAGTATTAGTGGTTATTAAAAGTACTTTAGCGTAGTAAAGTATCTCAATATTTATTCCATAAATCAGCCCTGCAAACCTGTTGGTAGACAACTTGGTGGAAATATCCACTCAAACACTCAGAGACCATTACAAAAATAAACAATGTCCAGAGCCATGAATTCTCTTTTATTTACACATTTAAAAAAAAAATCCTTTAAAAAAAATATAAGTAAAAAAAAGTTAAACAAGAATATAAATGACAGTTTTGGGCGGGAACAGAGAAGTTGGTACATGACTGACAGATTCAGATGATAATGGGGCAAACAAGTCAACTTCTCCAAAATAATTAAGGTTCTCTCGTGCCGGAACCAAAAACTCACTCTCAGTGGCGGGAGGCTCACTTCTATACCCTCGAACTCCACAAGAACTCCCTGGAGCAGCGGCAAGACAAGTAATACAATTAAGACCAACGTTGAGCCCCTAACTAAACACACACACTCCAAGCACTATATTTAAAGGCATTTAATGATTTGTAATTTATACTTAAAGCATTACACATCTATGAAAACATTTGCAATTGTTTAGTAAAAGATGTCAATGTTTGAGTTCTAGTTCAGCAGGGGTCGCCAGCGCACAACGTTTCGAGACCAAACCAGTTTCTTCAATTGAAGCTTCGTTACTTTCAGCCACTGATAACACATCGCTCCACAGCTGCACGTGACAGGAGCAGGAGGCTGGTGTTCAGAAGTGTTGGAAAGGCTGCATGCGTCGTCAAGAGTGTCTTATTTAAAGGTGCAGTCTGTAAGAATGACAACAAGTGGTGGAAATAGGTACAATACAATACAATATTTATTTACAAGGCACATTTAAAAACAACCAAGGCTGACCAAAGTGCCGTACAGGACGGAATAAAACAAAATAATAATAAAAACTACCAATAAAGGAAAACACTACAATACCAAAATTAAGCAGTATTAAAGGCCAAGGAAAATAAATATGTCTTTAAAGAAGATTTGAAGGAGGAAACAGACGAGGCTAATCTAATGTGGAGAGGTAGGCTGTTCCAAAGTTTAGGGCCCGCAGTTGCGAAGGCGCGATCACCTCGCTTTTTAAGTCTAGATCTAGGCACGATGAGTAGACATTGATCGCTAGATCTCAGACTTCTAGAGGGAGTGTACGGGCGAAGTAGATCAGTAAGGTACTGAGGGGCCAAATTGTTGAGTGCTTTATAAACAAATAATAAAATTTTAAAATCAATTCTAAAGTTGACAGGTAGCCAGTGCAGTGATGATAAAACCGGGGTGATCGACTCGTACTTACGGGTCCCAGTGAGAAGTCTAGCAGCTGCGTTTTGCACTAGCTGTAGACGGGAGAGGGAAGACTGAGAGACACCAACATAAAGAGAATTACAATAGTCTAAACGTGATGTAACAGAAGCATGGATCACTGTTTGGAAGTTACTCTTGGTTAAAAAAAAGGTTTCACTTTAGAAAGTTGGCGAAGATGAAAAAAGCACGATCTTACAACAGTACTGATCTGTTTATCAAATTTTATGTTATGATCGAACAGAAAGCCCAGATTTCTAGCGCATTGAGTTTCATAAGGGGCAAGTGGACCACAGTCAGCATCAAGAACACAGTTTTCCCTGGGCCCAAATAAAATGATTTCGGTTTTATTTCCATTTAAATTTAGAAAATTACTTGACAGCCAAAGCTTAAAGGGATAGTTCACTTTGAAATTAATTTTTGGTATGTTTTAGCTTACCTCCAGTGCATCCAAGATGTAGGTGTCTTTGTTTCCACAGTATCTTCAATTTTGATAATTTTAGGTAAAACCGTTGTTGTCTGTCAGTCATACAATGGAGGTGAAGGGGGTCCTCCTCAAAGAGCAGTCAAAATTAAACATTATTTAATGACTCGTAAATGTAAGTACACATTGATGCCCTAAGACACGAAACGAGTGGTTTTTGTGAGGTTTTTGTGTTTATTTATATTGTTTTTACCTCTTGTAACCACAGCCATGCCCAAGTTATCTGAGGGCGCGGACGCTTCCGTGTGTGACGTGTACGCAGACTGGTGCATAGATATATATACCCTAGATGTCGCCTTGGCTAAGGTTTCGTTCCAATGAACTGCCGTCGCCAAGGCGAAATCTAGTTTATCTATGCACCAGTCTGCGTACACGTCACACACGGAAGCGTCCGCGCCCTCAGATAACTTGGGCATGGCTGTGGTTACAAGAGGTAAAAACAATATAAATAAACACAAAAACCTCACAAAAACCACTCGTTTCGTGTCTTAGGGCATCAATGTGTACTTACATTTACGAGTCATTAAATAATGTTTAATTTTGACTGCTCTTTGAGGAGGACCCCCTTCACCTCCATTGTATGACTGACAGACAACAACGGTTTTACCTAAAATTATCAAAATTGAAGATACTGTGGAAACAAAGACACCTACATCTTGGATGCACTGGAGGTAAGCTAAAACATATCAAAAATTAATTTCAAAGTGAACTATCCCTTTAAGTTCATTTAAACAGGCCAACAGGGATTGTAAACCATTTTTGTTGTTATGTTTTAACGGAAAGTAGATCTGAGTATCATCAGCGTATAAATGAAAGGATACTCCGTGTTTATTAAAAATGGAGGCCAGAGGTAGCATATACAGGATAAACAATACCGGGCCGAGGATTGATCCCTGTGGGACTCCACAATTTAGAGGTAGACTAGAGGAGGACTGATGACCAATACGAACACTAAAACATCTGTTGGTCAGATAATAATAATAATAATAATTCATTACATTTATATAGCGCTTTTCTAGGCACTCAAAGCGCTTCACATAGAAGGGGGAATCTCCTCAACCACCACCAATGTGCAGCATCCACTTGGATGATGCGACGGCAGCCATATTGCGCCAGAACGCCCACCACACACCAGCTTACTGGTGGAGAGGAGACAGAGTGATAAAGCCAATTAGTATATAGGGATGATTAGGTGGCCACGATGGACAGAGGCCACTGGGCAAATTTTGGCCAGGATGCCGGGGTTACACCCCTACTCTTTCGAAAGACATCCTGGGATTTTTAATGACCACAGAGAGTCAGGGCCTCGGTTTAACGTCTCATCCGAAGGACGGTGCTCTTTGACAGTATAGTGTCCCCGTCACTATACTGGGGCGTTAGGACCCACACAGACCACAGGGAGAGCACCCCCTGCTGGCCTCACTAACACCTCTTCCAGCAGCAACCTGGTTTTCCCAGAAGGTCTCCCATCCAGGTACTAACCAGGCTCAGCCCCGCTTAGCTTCAGTGGGCAACCAGTCTTGGGTTACAGGGTGATATGGCTGCTGGCAATAAGATAGGAACGAAACCACTGTAAGACTGCACCACGAAAGCCCACAGATGTCTCCAGACGTCGCAACAGGATCTCATGGTCAACTAGATCAAATGCAGCGCTCAGATCCAATACAACTAAAGCAATGGATTTACCAGAATCAGTTTCTGTGAAAATATCACTTGAAATTTTTAAAAGGGCAGTTTCAGTGCTGTGTAGAGCTTTAAAACCGGATTGAAAAGTTTCATGCAGAGAATTTACAGCCAAGTATGATGGTAATTGAGTCAGTGCAACTTTCTCAATGATTTTAGAAATAAAAGGTAGATTAGAAATAGGACGGAAGTTAGAAAGAGACGAAGGATCCAAGTTTGTTTTTTTAAGATATGGCGTCACCACAGCAACTTTAAGACTGTTTGGGAAGGAACCAGTAGACAGGCACTTGTTAATAACTAATAAAAGGCCAGGACCGACTGTGTCCATTATTTGTCTCAGGAAAAAAGGTGGAATAATATCCTGAGGACAGATAGTAGGTTTTAGGTGACCAACAATTTCATTACATGAATCCAGATCAATCAGCTCGAACTCAGACCAGATGGAAGAACATAATGGAACCTCTTGCATAGTGTATACGGAGTTAGACAACTGAGATCTTAGCGTTTTGATCTTATCAACAAAAAACTTTCCAAAGTTGTCGCAGAGAGCAGTAGAGAGCTCTAAAATAGATTGCACAGAGGGATTTAAAACAGAGTTAATAGTGGAAAAAAGAACTTGAGATTTATGACAATTTTTAGTGATAAGTTCAGAAAAATAATTACATTTAGCAGCCTTTGCAGCTTTCTGAAACAAATTGTAAGAATTTTTCATGATTTCATAAGAGATCTGCAATTGGTCCTTTTTCCATTGGCGCTCAGCCCGTCTACATACCCGTCTAAGGGTGCGTGTAGTGTCAGTGTGCCAAGGCACTGGTGCGGGCTTATGATTTTTAAACTTCAAGGGCGCAATAGAATTCATAATATCAGCACAGGTGGAATTGAAAAGATTAAGATGTGCATTAGCATCCAGGTTATGCAGAGTAGAGTTAGACTCCAAACAGTTACGTACATCATGATAGGCTGCAGAACATTCTCTACTAGAACATTGAGTAAGACAGCGAGTTAAGCTGACAGCGAGGTACTAGAGTCCAAATTCAAAATATCAGAGATCATTGTTTCCCCGCCTCCTCAGACTCGATGCTCACGCGGGTTGCCAGTTTGAGGACAAGCGACAGGAACGAGAGCAATTGACAACTAAATCCGAGGAGACTTATGCCGCTTTTCCATTACCAGTACCAGCTCAACTCGACTCGACTCGGCTCGCTTTTCGCTCCGTTTTCCATTACAGATAGTACCTCCGCAATAGTACCTGGTTGTCATAGCGACGCCACAGGAAACTGCCGTGACAATCTTCTACGCGACACACACCCGCTACCCACAAACACACACAGGACAATGGAGGAAATCGAGTGTATGCTGTTTTAATAGTAGTAATGGGTATATCACGCAATCTCTGGCCAAACTATTTAAAAATGGCGGGGTTATTCAGGATACTCCGTCTGGCGCGTGCAATGATGACGCAGTGAATAGTGACGATTCTCTCTGACTAATCAGCAATCTGCATTGTTTTCACGTCACATTTTAGTATCGCCTCAGCTCGCTCAGAACCTCGCCGGAGGTGATACGAAAAAAAGTACCCGAAAGCAGGTACAGGTACAACTTTTACACAGTGGAAAACCAAACAAAGGCGAGCCGAGTCGAGGTGAGTCGAGTCGAGCTGTTACTGTGCAGTGGAAAAGCGCCATTACTCACTTATAAACTTACACTTACTATCGTAAGTTAATGAGTTGATTTATCCGCGTTTTAATATGCTCTCGTATAAAAAGATTTTTAGATGGATATCGAGGCTTTTTAGGTTGTGTGGAATCTGCGATGTCTGACCCAGTTTGTTTGCTCGTTTCCAAGGCTGCGATACACTGTGTTTCCCGCCAACTGGCATCCCGGGTGTCGAAACACTATTGGGTGAACTGGCAGTGGGCGGAGTCACACAGACCAAAACAAAAACCCACTGATAACACAGAACGTGTAAAATAATAAGTAAAATAACTGGAGGTAGAAGTGTTTTTCAGAGAACTCAGCATGTTTCCTAAATATCTGCAAACATATTATGGTATTTGTATGCTTTAGTAGAGAGAAAAAGATACATACAGCACCTTTAAGAAAAGTAACCATAATAAAATTGACTGTTATTCTTCCTAAGGTGTAAAATACTGTAATTTCTTGCTTGCTTTGCAACAGTTCTCTTTCCTCATCTTGTGTTCGAGATCCACCTGTGGGAAGGTACCTGACCTCTGCAGGAGCACACCAGTATGTCTCTAAATCTGCCGCTTCTCCCGGGAACAGTTTATCGGCGTGTTCTGCTTGGGCCACAAGCACGCAGAACAGGCTTTGGAGAACCCGCAGAATTGCAGCCATTGCCTTGTGCTGCCTAATGTAGCAGTATGAGTTAACGTTTAATGAGCTGGCGTACTTTTCGCCAATCCTCATGCGAGGCTCCGTCCTATAAATATAGCTAGTAGTCCTTCTAACGGCCTCTCTTGCTCGTCTGTGACGGAAGTTGTGCCATTGACTACAACGTGTTGGAGTCCACCCAAAGTGGGTTAGAAAATGTACTGGTCATGAGTGACGTTTTCAGCAAATACACACTTGCTGTTCCCACTTAAGACCAACGAGCTCCCACTGTGGCCCAAGCTTTGGTGGTAGAGTGGTTCTCTAAGTTTGGTGTCCCTGAGCTTATCCACTCTGACCAGGGCCGTAATTTCGAGAGCTCCCTGATCCAACAGCTGTGTCAACTTTATGGCATCGAAAAATCTCGCACCACGCCATACCATCCGGCTGGTAATGGCCAATGTGAACGGTTCAATAGGACGCTCCATAATTTGTTACGTACTTTGCCAGTGTCTCGGAAGAGAGACTGGAGTTCTTGTTTGCCACAGGTCTTCTTCTCTTATAACACTACTCCCCATCAGGCCACTGGTGAGTCTCCGTTCTTTTTAATGTTCGGGTAGGAACCTAGACTACCGGTAGATTTCCTCTTGGGTAGAGTCCAGGATCCTGTGGGTGGATGAGTGGATTCAGGAGCACCAGACCTGCTTGCGGTTTATATTGTGTGTATTTGGTGATACGTTTGTTAGTTTTCATTTAAAGATTATATATTGATTTTACTTAGTTTCTTTTTTTTGGTGAATCTGTTAATTAAGTGTGTGTGTTTCATTCTTTTTCATTACAGTGGCTGAGAGCCGATGGTGGTGTTGGTGTCTGGGTGGTAGTGTCTTCTTCCGGTGTGCTGTTGACTTTCTTGTTTTCCTTTGTGTTCACTGTGGTGTGGTTGTGTGTTTACTGGGGGGACTTTCCCGGGGATTTCTTACTGCCTTTGACTCCTTTCTCCTCCATCGGTAAGCCTCAGCAATTATAAATGATTTCTTTTGTGCTCTTTGTGTTTTTTTGTTTCTTTTTATTTTTTGTGTTCTCTTCCCCATGAGATGAATGTGTTTTAAATTGTTTTAAATTATTGAAATAAAAGGTGTTTCTTCAAAATTGAACGTGGTCTTTGGCTGAATTGAGCAGGTAATAATAATAATAATAATAATAAGTTTAATTTATATAGCGCCTTTCCCAAGCTCAAGGACGCTTCACAATGACAGTAAATAACAAGCAGTTTACCTGTGTGTCCTTAATTGTATTAATACCATTGCAATTGGGTAGCTAGTAAAATCATTCCCTGGGTGAAATTCCCAGGCTGGCGTAGTCAGTGTTTTGTCTTTCTCGTTTCGCTCGACCAAAAGTCATGCGGCGCTGTGTTAAAATTGTCGCGATCCTGTGGTTATTACAAGTGGTTAAATTGATCAACTACAAAGTTAAATGTTACTCATGGGGGTTTTATTTATGGAGAAGACATAATTGCCAAAAGTATGAGGATTATTATTATTAATATAGGGATAATTAGGCACACACACTGCTGTGATTGTTCTGTCAATGCTTGCTCAGTTGGTAAATCATTTCGAAGTCTTTTTTTCTAAATCATAAAGTGAAGTGTATTTTTTTTATATTATCATATATTATTTTATATGTTTACGGTAGGAAATTTACAAAATATCTTCATGGAACATGATCTTTACTTAATATCCTAATGATTTTTGGCATGAAAGAAAAATTAATAATTTTGACCCATACAATGTATTGTTGGCTATTGCCACAAATATACCCGTGTGACATGTGACTGATTTTGTGATCCAGGGTCACATATGTAAAGTTTATGTGTTTACACTATATTTTTAGTACTATAGGCAAACTACTTTGCTTTTAAGCACAGACAATGTCCTTGCCAAGCCAACCTGTCTTTATCACTTCCATGGAGACAGTTGTGGAAAAGACGGTTGTGGAAATGACATTTTCCCCCTTTCCCTCCAATATCTCATGTTTGACTAGCCTGTTAGTGTTAGTTTTAGAGTTAGCATTAAATAATCTCAAATATCACCTGATGAAATTGTAAAAATACAGAAATGTTTCCGTCGGAATGAATTATGAGCGGTTCAGAAATGACATACAATAAACATACTCGCAGTACTTCTCATATTTACCTTGATATTTACCTTGATATATCTCCAATTTATGGAGATCTGCTGGGACTCTGCTTTCATTCAGCCATGGGGTGTCCTCTGGAGTGTCAGTTACTATGGTTACTGAGTATACAAATCTAGAACACTGAGCCTGGGATTCAGGGGCGGAGTGGGACCAAAAAATCTACCGGGAAATTTCGTAGACCACCGGCCCTCGTCGCCGGCAGGGCCGGATTAAGAGTTCAGAGCCCCCTGGGCACAATGTCTTGTAGGCCCCCTCTTAGGGAGGCCAAATGTATAATATGTCCAAGGACATTTTAATATGGTATTTACAGTTTTAATGACTTAAAAGGAACTTTGTTGTACTATGCTGGAGTAAAGTTCATAAATGGTCGTTCTTTCCCATAGGAATTTGTAAAGCTATGTTGGGTGGACCTCTGTGCCTCTAGGGGGGTTCGGGGGCATGCTCCCCCGCAAGAACATTTTGTACATTTTAAGGTTAAATGCATCAATCTGGTGCTCTTTGAGAGATCAAAATTAAGAGCTTCAACCCATGAACTCCTCGTTGAACAAAGAAAAAGCATTGATTTGTACCTGGACATTAAAGCATCTTTTTAGTTATGAGAGCCTCAGTCTGCATTACATTATCAATGATGTTTTAGGATGCCAAACAATTATTATAATAATGTAATAATGATTTATATAATTATTCCTGACGTAAAATCCATTTAGCCTATATTTTAGCCTACATTACACTATAATATAGGACAATTAAAATATTTTTGTCCTAATTTCTTCACTTGCAATAAACCCTTGAGCTTTTATTTAGGAGAAAACACCAGATAACCATGCTGATCGCGTGAGCAAAGTAATCACCCAGCACAGACAGGATGCCTATTCAAAGTCTTGTGCTGTTTTATAAAGACACAAAGCCATATCATGGTTTCAATGTTAGTTCGTTGGCAAAATATAACGCTAGAGACCTTAATGTTAGGTTATACATTTTACATCTTTACATAATGTGTTGGGAAAAGGGAGAAGAGAGAGTTCGGCAAAAGGCGAATTCGAGCTCGGGTCGAGCGCATCAAAAGCTGCTTTCAAGCATTTCACGCCCTACGATCCACGCCACTGTAGCTATTCCGTAACGGTGTCTTTTTGCTATAAAGACAGGCACTTAGTGCAAATATACTGTTCTCCGTTATAGAAAATTTAAAAAAAAAAAAAGTTTTCTTCCCCCTGCTTGGGCCCCAAGTGCGCATGGCGAACTTGCAATGAATACATTTTATCAGACCGGCCCTCGCGGCCTCGAAACACTACCGGCCCACCGGGAAAACTCCCGACTCTCCCGATTGCTACTGCTGGGATTGCATTTAATGCAGAGGTGTGGAAATGACAGTGAACCCAAGGGACAAGTGTTCAACATGTTCAAAATATGTCAAATTCAAAATAAATATATATATAAAAAATATTAGATTTGAATGAATTGGGTTATAATGCATATTTTCTGTTTGAATTTAAAATTATATCAGTATTAGAGTTTACAAGTGAGATAAGGTTGAAGACCCAAAGTCTGGCCTAGGGACAGAGGCAAAATAGTAAAAAACGCATATAAAATGCCTCCTATTTTATATAAAACAACAGAATTGAATAATGTTTTTTTATAGGTTCCCCTACACATGTAGTAAGTGTGAAAAAAAAAAGTGGAAATGTTTTTTACTTTTTTAAATATCTGTCAAGGACAGAAAAAGTACCATAGTTGGAGAATCACCCAAATATAATATAATAAAATGGCATTTACAACAAACATGTAATATCACATTTTTAAATAAACTTTCATGTTCAAAACAAACTGAAAAACCAAAGTGTCTGCTTTGTCTGGTGTAACGTTACAGGGATATATACTGACACAAGTCTTCTTTGGAAAAGAATCAAGGATCTTCAAGCATAAATCCATCTTTATAAATGAATAAAAATGCGGCTCTGGGATGTAAAGACGTCTGTCGCTGTTCTGCTTCGTTTGGGTGACTTTTTTTCTATCCAACACATATCTAACACGTTTCTATTATTGTCATTTTCACATGACTCCGCACAAAGTTCACAGCGTGGAATACTTCATGGACTTTTGTACCGGAAGTTACTGTTACTGCTGTGGTCAAAGATCGTCATTTTATACCAGGGATGAATATTTGGATCGGATAAAAGGTAGGCTATCTAATGCGAATGTAGCAATGTTTAATAATATTGTTTTTTTGTTGTTTATGAAGAAAATTACAATAATTTCTCTTGCAAAACATGAACGTTTTGGGAAGCTGTGTCGAGTAACGTGGCATTTCGATCAAGTGTTCAAGTGTGGCGTATGAAACTGACTTTAACCCATGGGCGTCGGAACCGTTGTATATGTGTGGGACAAGACCCACTCACTTCTACCGTCTCTAATTCAGCGCATATGTCTGTTCGCTATTCAGAGCGCCGTCAGTCAAATCCATTCCACTTGAGGAATGCCCTAATAAACTAAACTCCATTTCTGCTGTTATTTCTCAACGAGCCGCAACTGACGGAAATAACCGCCCGTTGCCCTTCCAGTGAAATATTGCTGCGTTAATAACAGCTTTAAGTTGTCAATGCTGGCAAATGACCATGGAATCAGCAGCGGGATAATTCACGGATAGCTGTGCACTTAATGCACGACGTGAGGCAGAGTTTAGTTAACTTGTTTAATTAAAAGACACCAGAATACATGAAATGGCATTTACTCCAGTAACATTTTTCTGGGGGAGGACACACATGCTGCGTCCCAATTCGCATAGGCTACTATCCGTCCTAATTAAATAGTATTCGAAATTAGAATTAGTACGTCCCAAATCGTAGTATGATGAAATGAGTGTTCCAAAGATACCCGGATGGTCTACTTTTTCCGGTCAGAATCCGAAGTGCAGATCGATGCGCACTCTAACGGCTGATATTGCCCACAACCCATCGCGCGTTGGACGAGGATAAAATTATTTATTCAATGTTGTCTACATTATATTGCATCTGCAGCAGCATTGTGAACTTTTGTAAAGATACGTTTAGCCATTAACTTTTAAATGCATCATTACATTCAAATTGCAAACACATGAGGAGAGTCACCGCATTAATGACCCACGGCTGCAGACCAAGGGTAGGAAATTAAATTAGATTGAATGGAGGATTTTAACTGTGACAAGATGATTGACAGGGCAGTTTACGGTGGCTGGACGCACGCGACCGAGCTGTCCGTTAAAGATGACGAAGTAGTATGTCCCAAAGCTTGCCTACTCTTTTGCTACACACTCAAAAGTATGTACTTTTTCTTCACAAAAGAGTACATACTTTTAGGTCGTAGTATAAGTAGGCGAATTGGGACGGAGCCACACACTTTTTTTTTTTTCTTCCGACCCCCATGCTTTAACCACATATGAACTTAAAGATGATCTTGAAATGGATGATTAAATCGTATTGTGTCTTAATTGTCTTGCTGTTGGACATAAAGGCCATATTTGTTAAGGAATTACACTTTTTATATGTAGGCCTATTACACATATTATAATTTTCGTTATCTACAGAGTGTTAACTATGGAAGCTTGTTTCCGCCACTGAATTAAAAAAATAAATAATAATAATTGCGACTTTTTATCTCACAATTGCGAGATATGAAGTCAGAATTGTGAGAAATAAAGTCGCAATTGCGAGATATAAAGTCGCAATTCTGAGAAATAAAGTCGCAATTGCGAGAAAAAAAGACAGAATTGCGACGTTTTATCTCACAATTCTGACTTCTTTTCTCACAATTGCGAGTTTACATCTCGCAATTTGTCTTTATAACACATAATTGCGAGTTTATATCTCAAAATTCTGACATCTTTTCTCAGAATTGTGAGATATAAACTCGCAATTGCGAGTTATCAGGCCAATTCTAAGGGGGAAAAAAAGATTAACTTTTTTCCCCCTCAGAATAGTTTATATCTCACAATTCTGACTTTACAACACGCAATTGCGACTTTATATCATGCATTTTTGACTTTATATCTCGCAATTCTGACTTTATAACACGCAATTGCGACTTAATATCAATCAATTCTGACTTTATATCTCGCAATTCTGACTTTAACACGCAATTCTGACTTTATAACCTGCAATTGCGACTTTATATCAATTAATTCTGACTTTATATCTCGCAATTCTGACTTTATAACACGCAATTGCGACTTTATATCACGCAATTATGACTTTATATCTCGCAATTCTGAGAAATTAAGTCAGAATTGTGAGATGTAAACTCGCAATTGTGAGAAAAAAAGTAAGAATTGTGAGATAAAAAGTCGCAATTACCTTTTAATTTTTCATTCTGTGGCGGAAACAAGCTTCCGTAGTTAACACTACTTCTAACTGTGTATCGTTCTAGAAACCATTGTAACACTTTTCGCTTTAATATTTGTAATAATAATAATAAATATAAATATAGCTGCGAGCAGCGATTACGCTGCTTTAGGTAACTAAAGGCACCGGGGTTGCGGTGCCACCGGCTTGGGCCCTTCATCGCTGCTCGCAGCTATATTTATATATATATATATATATATATATATATATATATAAAGCCGGTGGCACCGCCACCCTGGTGCCTTTAGGGTTATTGTGCACGACGTGCAAAAACGTAACCCTGCTTTGACTGTCGAAAAGAAGTGTGCTGTAGAGCTTGTATCAGTGTGGGCTCTGCAAAAGTGTGCATTGAGGGCACATATCAACCACAAAGTATGCGAGAGCAACCTTCTGAAAGGTCAGGTCTACATCCAGGTCTACATCTGCCGTGTGTTTACATCATAGTAGTGAAGTTTGAAGCAATCAGGTGATTTCAAAGCTTTTTGAAAGTGACAGACTTCCTGCTGCCAGTTGGTGGCGCTATAACCGGGGTGGCGGTGCCGCCGGCTTTGGCCCTTTCATCGCTGCTCGCAGCTATATTTATATATATACACACACAAACACACACACACACACACATATATATATATATATATATATATATATATATACATAAATATATATATATTGTTTTTTTAAGAGACAAGACAGAATATTACTTGCCTGATCTGATTAGAAAAATAGTGTTTGTGTGTGTGTGTGTGTGTGTGTGTGTGTGTGTGTGTGTGTGTGTGTGTGTGTGTGTGTGTGTGTGTGTGTGTGTGTGTGTGTGTGTGTGTGTGTGTGTGTTTGTGTGTGTGTGTGTGTGTGTGTGTGGCGTAATTGAAAAATGTAGACATAAAAACATACTCCGTCCTTTTGTTCATACAGGACATTATTCAAACTGCAAAGTGTTTACTTATATTTGTGTACACTTGCAATAAAACACAACATTGTGCTTTTGTCAAGCTATAAAATCTTGTCAAACTGTAAACTACAACTGTCACCCAACCAAAATCTCTTACACACACACACACACACACAGTTTAAAAGCAAAAAATATCAAACAATCCTATTTAAAAACAGTCTGTGGGAGCCATCTTTTGGACATTCATCATATCGCATTGGTTTTCATTTCTTGTCATCAAACAGAGCCCTAATCTGTTTATTTTTTCAGTTACACATTCTACATTGATTAAAAAAGAAAAATCAAATGTGTTTTTATTTTATACAGAAATAAATAATCTATCATTCAGATGAGAATAAAGTTAGTGTTAGTTCAAATTTTAAGGAAAACAAATATATGATCTGAAATATAGCACATTCATTTAAAATTCATTCAGGTTCAATTACCAAACATACAATCTTAATGTAATTTAAAGCAAACAATACATTTAAAATATATGGGTTGTATGACTATTTTTTAATATAAAAAGATATATATCCAAAAAGACAAGGCCTAAAGTTTAACAAGTGTGGGATATTCTGCGCGCAGTGGGATGGTTGGAACTCAACTGGCCTAATTCTTCGGTTAGAAAGAACTGCAGCTACTCCAGAGTGAACTTGTCCATTCTCAATATTTATTAAGCCACAAAAGTGCAAGTCGTAGACAGGTTTGCGTGGATATACATATAACAGTGATCTGTAGTTATGAACGCACAGCAATACCACACAAAGAAGAAAGACTTTTAGGAACGAAACAATGCCAGAAAAACTCCGTGCGCTGGATGCTGCTGGATGAAACTTTTTGCGCATACATCAGAACAAGTCTGAACAAGTTCGCCTCGCGCATGCGCGCGGCAGGGAATTTTGTACAGCCGCCCCACAAATTTACACAGGAAATTTGTAAATCCACAAAATGTCCGAAATTAACTACTGGTGCTAAGAACTAAACTTTAGGCATTTCAGGTAACACAATGAGTTTAGCAACAGGGCGGACATATGTATTGCCCTTGATGTCAACTTCGACGGCTCTTATTGCACCGTCGTCGCTTGGTAGGACTCGGGTCACCCTACCGACAGGCCATTTTGCTCTGGGAAGTTGAAAGTCCGCAATCAATACAACCTGACCGACTGCTAGGTTTGGTGTGATGTTCTGCCACTTCTGTCGAAGCTGAAGACTGGGTAGGTACTCTCTGAGGAACTGGGTCCAGAAGTGATCGGCGATCACTTGGCTGTGTCTGTAGCGGCGCCGTCCAAGTAGATTGCTGGGTCCATATACAGCCTGAGGTAGGGAGGCGTCCCGCCGCCCCATGAGCAGCAAATTGGGGGTAATAGGGTCAGGATCTGCTATATCAGATGATACGTACCCCAGGGGTTTTGAATTTACGATGCCTTCCACTTCGATCAATACTGTGGTAAGGACTTCCTCCGAGACGGTGTGATCTTTCAGGACAACTTGGAGGGCAGCTTTGACTGATTTAATTTCCCTCTCCCATACTCCCCCGAAGTGAGGTGCGTGAGGTGGGTTGAATTGGAAGGAAATTTTTTGTTTGGCTAGTTGCTCTTGGAGTGATGGTTCCATTTCAGTAAAGGCTTCAGAGAGCTCACGCTCTCCCCCCCTGAAGTTGGTGCCTCTGTCGCAGATGATCTCAAAGGGCTTTCCTCTCCTTGATATGAAACGTCTGAGGGCTAGTAAAAATGAATCTGCATCCATGCTGCATAACAAGTCGAGATGTACGCATCTTGTAGTGAGACATTTAAATATTATGCCCCATCTCTTTTCTTGTCGTCTGCCAATTTTGATTACATAGGGACCAAAACAATCAACTCCCGTGGACCAGAATGGAGGTTGACTAATTCTCAGACGGGAGGCAGGCAGGTCAGCCATTTTAGGTACAATGGGCTTGCCACGCCATTTGCGACACTCAGCGCATTGTCTCTGGTACTTTTTTACCACCTGGCGGCCTCTGAGAACCCAATAGGTTCGTCTTAGCTCGGCGAAGACTCTTTCTGAACCGGCGTGCATCAGGCGGTTATCAAAGTCTTGGATTAGCAGTTTTGTTATGGGGTGTTCTGGGGCCAACACAATAGGATGAAGTGCATCCTCTGGCAGTGTTGCTGCTTTGCGTAATCTACCACCCACTCGTATCAGATTAAGATGAGGATCCAAAGTTGGAGCAAGGGAGTATAATCGACTGTTTGAATGCACCGATTTATTGGATTTAAGGGCATGCACTTCCTTAGGAAAACTTTCAGTCTGTGCACGTCTGAGTACAGCAGTTTCAGTCTCTATGCGTTCTGTGGCAGACATAGGGGGTGCTGCCGAACCATGCAGAGACTGATATGTGGTCGTGATGAGATCGTCCCATGATTCGCAGTTATCTATATCAGGTAAAGAGGCATGACTGATTGTGACATTACCGCAGAATGTGGATTTACGGAGTTCTTCTGAATCTTCTACTGACACTGACGGGTGGATTGGCCAGTGGTCTGGAGATTGGTGCAGAAATTCTGGACCTTGCTTCCATCTGCAGGTTTGGGACAGATCTATGAGGGTCTTACCCCGGGTTATATCATCGGCAGGGTTGTTATTCGAGTCCACGTATTTCCAGTTCTCATATCCAATGAGGTCTTGAATCTCTGCGATTCGCGTGCCCACAAACACTTTGTAGTTGCATGACTCAGACTGTATCCAGTGTAATACGGTTGTTGAATCGGACCACATGATTGTCTGTCTGAGATTAAGTGTAAGTTCTGTGTTCAGTGTTTTGGCTAGCTGAGCTCCAGACAATGCTGCACAGAGTTCAAGGCGTGGAATGGAGAGTTGCTTCTTGGGTGCCACTCGTGACCTCGCCATGATGAATGCGATTTGAATGTCATTACCCGTTTCTACCCGTAAATAGGCTACAGAGCCATATGCCTTCTCCGAGGCATCACAGAAGACATGCATATCGATAGTGGAGGAGGTGTTGTTGCATGCTGGTGTGTAACACCTAGGTAGTGTTATTCTCTGTAGGTTAGGAAGCTCTTCTTCCCAAGCATGCCATTCTGAGAAAAGGTCAGCTGGCAGAGGTTCATCCCAACCTCCAACTCTCTTCCATAGTGATTGCACCATGATTTTGGCCCTTGTGGTGAACGGGATGATGTAACCTAATGGGTCATACTGGCTTGCCAGGATGCGATAGACATTTCTCATTGAGGTTTCTCCACTTGTTGACACAGGTCTGTGTTTATAACCTAAAGTGTCCTGGGAACAATGCCACACTAGGCCGAGGGTCGACTCTTGTGGATCAGTTTTGTCTGCCGAAAGCCACCGCTCGCAGCCTACTGATTTGGCTTCAGCGGGTAGATGTGCAATCACATTGGGAACATTGCTAGCCCACTGCCTTATGTCAAAACCACCAGATGCTAATAATGCTCTCATTTTATCAATGAGTTTTTTAGCCTGATGCTGAGACTGAAGAGATTGTAAACAATTGTCCACATAGAAAGACTGCTGGACAGACTCCACTACATCTTCATTGCCCTCACTGTTGTCTCTGACATGTCTCTGGAGGGCATAAGTAGCACAGCATGGACTACAGGTGGTCCCAAATGGTAACACTCGCCATTCATAGATGTCTGGGTTACGATCTCTTTCCATGTCTCTCCAGAGAAAGCGGAGCAATGGCTGGTCTTCAGGTAACAGTCTGATCTGGTGAAACATGGCTCGTATGTCTCCACTTATCGCAACGGTATACTCTCTGAACCTGAGCAGGACTCCCAGCAGTGGTGGACCAAGAGTGGGACCAGGGAGTAGATTGTCATTTAGGCTCATTTGATTGTAGGTGTAAGAGCAATTGAAGACTACCCGGGCTTTGTCATTGTGCAGCACAATGTGGTGAGGAACGTACCATGAATTACCGGAATTGACACCTTCTGGGTTGGTTATTCGCTCTGCATAACCTGCCTGCTCAAGCTTGTGTATCTCGTTGTCATACACGTTCGCCAGATCAGGATTATTAACAAGGCGACGTTCTGTAGCTCTTAAAAGAGCCATGACAGCATTTGGTGGTGCTTGGAGTTTAGCCGTGTCTCGCTTATGAAGTAATGGGGTAGCATAGCGGGTTGCACCATCAACTGTAACATGCACCGTTTTCTCCTCCAACATTGCAAGTGCAGCTTTGTCTTGTCTGGAACGGACTACTTCTTTCTCGTTTCTCTGTGGCAGTAGGTCAAGCTGCCACAACCGCTCAACATGTTGACGTAACTCTTGCATGGGAGGAAGGAATGTGGTGTGAAGGCATGAGCTTACATTTGAGGGTTGCTGGAGAAAGGTTGTTGGCCCTTGAACTGTCCATCCAAGAAGAGTGTGTACTGCTACAGGGCTACCAAGCGGTCCCATACGGATTGGGCAGTTTGGTGTGATCAGCTGTGGGAAATCTGATCCTATGAGTAGCAAAGGCTGCACTTTAGTGAAACCTTTCAACGGGATGTCCCTTAAGTGACCATATCTTCCTTTCAGTGAGTTCACGGGACAAGACTGTTCAGCCAGATTGAGCTCTTCAGCTGTAAATGCCCTTTGGATTTGATGTTTCACATTTGGGTGTGATATCGCAGATACTTCAAAGGAGACTGCATTTCCTCTTAGCTGAACGAGATCTTGTCTTATTGTTCTGAGAGTCAAAGTTTCTTCTGATCCTTTCAAGCCCAGTTGTTTGACTGCTGCTGGCAGGATAATTGTTCTTTCCGAACCATCATCTAACACAGCATGTGTATCCATGAACCTTTTACCACTGCGAAGTCTTACTGGGACAACTTTTAACATCACTCTGCCTGAATGACTGGCCTGATCCAAGTAAACTTGAGAAGTGGTTGTGCTCACTGTGAGTATGCTCTGGTTTTCCGCAGCCACGGCAACTTCATGCAGAACAGGCAGGTGGAGTCCTCCACAGGTAGAGCAAGTTTTCTTGAGCGTGCAGCTGTCCTGTTTGTGACCTCGTCCACATCTCCAGCATTTATTTTGCTCTTTAATCCAGCTTCCTCTTTGTGTGTGGCTCAACTTGCAAAAGGCTGCACAAGCATTGAGATAATGCTCATGGTTGTTGCAGTAGGGACAAAAGGGCTTAAAGCGATCCCGCTTTTTAGCTGTAGTTGCCATTTTAGTGTCTGTGAGGGAGCTGGAGGGCAAATTGATGGTTTTATGTTGTTCACTGCCTGTAAGAATTGTGGCTGCCTTGGCTTTGGGATAAGAAAGAGGTTTCTGCTCTCGCCGATAGGGCTCTGTATGCGCTGGCCCTGTTACACGCCTAGATATTTGAATGGCCTGGGCCTTCCTTTCCAGCCACTCAGCAAATTCAGGCAGAGTGTAAGTCCTGGAACTGCCGCTCACAATTATATGCTTGTTGAGACAGTACTCTATGAATGAGTCTCTATAGCTGACAGGCAGTTTGGTCAGTAGAGTGTCAACGTGTGAGCCACACTGCAGTTCGTATCTAGAGGGTCCATCCATTGTGTTCAACATGCCCACCAGTGTGTTAACAGCTGCCGCAAAGTCCTCAAACCCCTGCGCATCACCTGGTCGAATAGCTGGTGCATTGAGGATAGCTCTCAACTCGCTCTGAATTAACTGTCTTGGTTGACCGTATCTCTGTTCAAGAGCCTGCATGGCACTGGTGTAAGGAAATGGGCTGTTAACATATCTCTTAGCTACCTGATAAGCAGCGGGTAGAGGTAGATGATCCAAAAGCACTTGATATTTATAGTCCTCTGTTAGATGCCTGTGTGGACCAAGGATGCTGTCCAGTCCTTTCTTGAGCATAAGGAAATCACTCTCTTTCCCAGAAGAGAAGACTGCCAGTTTTGGTTTGGGTATGCCATAGGAGGAGGCAATGGCCATTTCCATAAGTCCCGGTGCCACAGGATTGACAGGATAATAATACTGTGGTTGTGGTCCAGGCCAAGGAGGTGGAGGCAGAGGCAGTGGTTGATAAGGGCGTTGAGGATGCATCGCTGCTTGCGCTGGTACAGGAGGAACTGGAGCTGGCCCTATATGCTGGTACTGTGACCGCAGTGAGGCTGGCGCAGCTGGTATAGCAACTGGCTGACGTTGGGGTTGCACATAAAAATGCTTAGGCTGTACAACAGCTGATTGATGCGGTGGCTGTATGCGGGCTGGTGCAGGGTGAACTGGAGTCGGCTGATGCTGTGGCTGTAACTGAGAATAGGCAGGCTGAACAGGCTGAGCAGCCGTGGGGGGCCATGAGTCTGATCGTCGGAGTTCCGCACATGGCCTCTGAGGCTGTGGCCCAGGCAGGGAAGATACACGAGCTATATTAGGTGGATGCAGGCTCGGTTGCGACTGCAGCTGCATAGAGGGCTCGTGGTAAAGTGTTTCCTCATATTGTGGAGACGATGCTACAGTCATAGAGGGTTCTAATCCAGTGTTACTTAGTTCAATGTGAGGAAGACTCTCATATTGTCCGTAAGCAGGAGATCTAGATTCAAAAGATACCTGTCTAGCACTGTCCATTCTGATTTGAAGCTCTCTCATCTCACTGCTTAAATCTTTCCAGCGGGCCTCTAAGTGATGAAGCTTTACATTTTCAAAGTCTCTGTCCCTGTGAGCAGGAGTGCCCTGGCTTGTATAGGATATTCCTGCAGCGACCTCTGCTGATGAAGAATGAACATGACGTGGAAGTGGATAATCAAGCACATAATCCTCCAAGTAGGTGGGCACCCGCCGGGTACGACTTGGACGAGGATCTGGCACTTGTTCTCCCTCATAGTAATCTCTGGATGTAGCCATAGCGCAGCTGATGTCCCGATCCGGCTCGAAGGACCAATTTTGTGGGATATTCTGCGCGCAGTGGGATGGTTGGAACTCAACTGGCCTAATTCTTCGGTTAGAAAGAACTGCAGCTACTCCAGAGTGAACTTGTCCATTCTCAATATTTATTAAGCCACAAAAGTGCAAGTCGTAGACAGGTTTGCGTGGATATACATATAACAGTGATCTGTAGTTATGAACGCACAGCAATACCACACAAAGAAGAAAGACTTTTAGGAACGAAACAATGCCAGAAAAACTCCGTGCGCTGGATGCTGCTGGATGAAACTTTTTGCGCATACATCAGAACAAGTCTGAACAAGTTCGCCTCGCGCATGCGCGCGGCAGGGAATTTTGTACAACAAGGGTTAAACTCTTATCACTGTAACAGACACAATCACACACACAATCACACACACACACACACACACACAAGTCAAATCACTTACATTTTACATGCAATATTGACTTTTTTTCTGTTTCAGCAGCGAAAATAGTTAAACAAAGATCACAGCAGAACCATCGCGCATCTCACAGCAACGCGTTCTCATTACTGAATGATTCAGCATTTTGAACGAATCGGTTGACTCAAAGATTCAATGACCAATCAATCCATAAACATCTATCTCATTCATGAATGACTCAGTCGTTCAAACGAATGAATCAATGACTCGCTCATTAAGACGGTCGCCTGGCGACACCTAATGACGGTTTAGTGTTATGTTTAAAAGTATCATTCTTTCCAACGATTGTTAATTAACTCATATTTGAAACATAAGCTATATTTATATATATACATACATATACACACACATACACAAAAATAAAATAAAAACACATTTGAAACGTGTTTGCTTACTAAATTGTGAGCTGAACGAAAGTTGCAGCAAATATCAGCAACAGGAGTCAAATTTCATTAATCACGAGAGTGAAGAGCTGACTGAAAAGATGATGATGGAATAGGCTATTTTATGTAAAAACGCCTATTTAAGCGAATCTGTCATTGTACTCTTTTATTGTTGTGTTTTCCGTGAAAAATAATAGACTATTGAACTCACAATTCAAGCAATCGGCCCCCGAAATTGCACTAATTTTAGTGACACTAAAAAGTATGCGGCTGCACTGGCATTCATAATGGTGCGCGTCCATGGCGACGAGCGAGCAGAACAGAGCGAACGTTTAGTTAATTTCTACTTCCATAGGAATTCATTCGAGCGCCACCATTTCAATGTCTGTGCGGACGTCCATATTATACTTTCGCTTTCAAGTTAGTGTTTTTAAACCCCCCAGCGGGAGGTTTACACAATTGGTTTACACAATCACACGTTGATTAACCGGTGGGAAAATATTCCCATAGTAACATCCCTAATATATAAATATTTATAAATTCAATAGGCCTACCTGATTTTGAACACAAGAGGGCAGTATAGCACTATATATGATTTGGATTATTATTATTTTTGACTAAACAACCATTCTGGCTGTTTTTAAACTTAAAAATAATTCTTAAATTGAAAAAAAGGAATAAAATGGGTTTAGTTCTAATATTTGTATAATTTTATATAAAAATAAATGGTGTATAATTACATTTTAGAAAGATATGAGACATGCCCTGATTCTTTTTTTGACATTACTTGAATCCCTCAACCATAGCAAAACCGTTTGAGATATTCAATATCTGTTCACAATTTAGCATCTTCAATGTATTTTCATCATGTTGAAAAAGTTTGGCATGAATAAAATAAACTACTTAGGAGGAGTAGCTAAAAACTCAGAATCTGAAATCCACATTCAAACCAAAATATCTGACTTCCTGTTGGTCGTAGCTAATTACGGTAAATTAGAAAGTTGTCCGGCTCGAAGAGTACAATATACATATCGAGTTTTGTTACTGTAGATAAAACTAACCCCCCCACTTTTGTCAAAAGCATTTAGAAAGTGACACACTTCCTGCTGCCAGTTGGTGGCGCTATAACTTTGACTCACAATAGTCACATCCATGTGATCGGCCTCTTACAGCGATCACACTGCTGAAGTTTCATCAAGATCAGTTAATGTATGCAGAAGTTATAACGCACTTCTTGTTTGTTGTTTCTCGCCATAAATTCGTTTCCTCGCCACGGCCAAACCGTTCGAGATATCAAAAATCCCCTCGCAAACTTTCATCCTCAATGTCTTGACTTCATGCTGACCGAGTTTCGTGCCGTTTGTTTGAATTCTCTAGGAGGAGTATTTCACATTCCATTGCGTGTGTTTTACCAACAACCCTAAATAGCCGACTTCCTGTTGGGCTGGGGTAAAAAGTAAGAGTGTGAAGTATATATGAAACGAGGAGATCTACATGTGTACCGAGTTTCATATTATTACATGCAAGCGTGTTTGATTTATGGACCATGTTTTCGGACCCCGTTCCAGGGGGCGCTGTCGAGCCCCCCTGCCACGCCCGGGTACCATCTTCAGCCCGGCCCTGATGGCCGCGGGTTCTGACATGTGTGCAAAGTTTCAGGAGTTTTTGAGCATGTTAAGGCCTCCAAAAGTGTCCAAAAGGTAGCAGAAAAATAATAATAATAATAAATATAGCTGCGAGCAGCGATTACGGGCCCAAGCCGGTGGCACCGCAACCCCGGTTCCTTTAGTTACCTAAAGGCACCGGGGTGGCGGTGCCGCCGGCTTTGGCCCTTCATCGCTGCTCGCAGCTATATTTATATATATATATATATATATATATATATATATATATATATAAATTATATATATATATAAAAAAAAAATATATATATATATATATATATATATCACTTGCCTTACCGGATTAGAACAATGAAAACAATAAAAAAATAACTAGGGAATCACTAAACCGAGAGAATTAATCTGTTTTGATGATACACTCAAAATATTACACAAGCAATTCTTTAAATTTAATGATATTCAGAACAGAACAAGAATAAAAAAAAACTATAATTAAGAAATAACCGAAATAATTGAAAGCGAAAGTGAAAGTAGGTGGTGTTTGGCTCACGTAACTCTCTCATTAGAATCAAACTGTTTCAACATTTGCGATGTATTTGGATGCTAAACTATTCTTCATTATGGGCTTTGTACTTCACTCAGGTTTCAATATGTGTGTGTGTGTGTGTGTGTGTGTGTGTGTGTGTGTGTGTGTGTCTGTGTGTCTGTGTGTGTGTGTGGGTGAGGTGCGGGTGCGGGTGCGGGTGCGATTGAACTGTTACACATAAAAACATACTCCGTCATTTTGTTCATAGAGGACATCATTCAAACTGCAAAGTGTTTACTTATATTTGTGTACACTCGCAATAAAACACAACAAAGTGCTTTTGTCAAACTATAAACTCTTGTCAAACTGTAACCTACAACTGTCACCCAACTAAAATCACACGCACACACTGTCTAAAAGCAAAAAATATTTATCCAACCCCATTTAAAACAGTCTGTGGGAGCCATCTTTTGGACATTCACCATATCGCATTGATTTTCATTTATTGTCCTCAGAGCCCTAATCTGTTTATTTTTCAATTACACATTCTACATTGATTAAAAAAGAAAATTCTAATGTGTTTTTATTTTATACAGGAATAAGTTATTTATAATTCAGATGAGAATAAAGTTAGTGTTAGTTCAAATTTTAAGGAAAACAAATATATTGATCTGAAATATAGCACATTCATCTCAGGTTAAATTACCAAACATACAATCTTAATTTAATTTAAAGCAAACGATACATTTAAAATATATGGGTTGTATGCATATTTTGGAATTTAAAAAAAAGATATATATCCAAAAAGACAAGGCCTTAAACTTGAACAAGGGTTAAACTCTTGTCGCTGTAAGAGACACAATGATTCAGCATTTTGAACGAATCGATTGACTCAAAGATTCAATGACCAATCCATAAACATGTATTGTCTCATTCATGAATGACTCAGTCGTTCGAACGAATCATTTGAACGAATGAATCAATGACTCACTCATTAAGACGGTCGCCTGGCGACACCTAATGACGGTTTAGTGTTATGTTTAAAAGTATCATTCTTTCCAACTCATATTTAAAACAATCTCACATTATTTAATGCATTGTTATTTTTCAGTGTAAACGATTTAATTTGATCACCCCTACCTAGAGTAACAGCCATATAGTGTCTTATTATTCTAAATAATTGAATTTATTGATCAAATTTACAAATTAAAAATGAAAGATGAAGCATACATTTAATAAGACTAGACTAGGGGTGCCCAGCAGATATTACAATTGGCAGATTTAAATATACCATGGCCCCCCACCGTCAATTTGGTGTGTGTATAATAAAATCATTTAGTCACTACAATTAAAACTTGAACGTATTTGCTTACTAAATTGTGAGCAGAACGAAAGTTGCAGCAAAGATCAGCAACAGGAGTCAAAATTCATTAATCACGAGAGTGAAGAGCTGACTGGAAAAATTATGACGGAATATTTTGTGTAAAAGCGCCTATATAAGCGAATCTGTCATTTACTCTTTTGTTGTTGTCTTTTCCCTGAAAACCGGAAGCAATCGGTCCCCGATATGGCGCTAATTTTAGTGACACTAAAAAGTATGCGGCTGCACTGGAATTCATAACGGTGCGCGTCCATGGCGACGAGCGAGCAAAACAGAGCGAATGTTTTTTCATTTCTACTTCCATAGAAATTCATTTGAGCGCACTGTGAGCGCCACCACTATAAATGTCCGTGCGGACGTCCTTACTTTACTTTCACTTTTAACTTAGCGATTTAACACGTTTTACACGTCAAATAACCGGTGAGAAAATATTCTCGGAGTCACATAGGCTACCTAATATATTTAAATACAATAGGCCTACCTGATTTTGAACACAAGAGGGCAGTATAGCCCTATGTATTATTTGATATATTTATTTTTTTAACTGAATAGTGCATCCTGGCTGTTTTTAAACTTGTACATTACTCTTAAATTGAAAACAAGAATAAAATGGGTTTAGTTGTGATATTTGTATAATTTTATCTAGAAATAAATGGTGTATAATTAAATTTTTAGAAGATATGAGGCTTTTAGTGTTTATTTTTTTTTTACATGATTTTAATCCCTCGCCATAGCAAAACAATTAGAGATATTCAATAGATATTCACAATTATGCTTCTTTAATGTATTTTCATCATGTTGAAAAAGTTTGGTGGGAATAAAATAAACCACTTAAGAGGAGTGGGTAAAAATGTAGAGCCTGGTTTTGCAAAACATCCACATTAAGACAAAAATAGCCCACTTCCTGTTGGGCTGGCTTAAAGTTGTTTGGCCCGATGAGATCTATATACCGAGTTTCATAATATTACATGCAAGTGTGTTTGATTTATGGACCAAATTTTCTGACGAAGTTTATGGACCAAGTTAATTTAATTAATAAACTAATTATATAAAACTATTTTCAATGCACTACAATTCAACTGGTTATATGCCTTTACTTATTAATACAACTTATTTAAAAAATACAAGGCGTAAGACATTTATTTTCTTTTTTAATGCAGGCCAAACAACACAGCAGTCAAATGGTTAATCTAGCCCCCCTCCCCCTCCCCACACTCACAGACACACACACACACAGAGACGTAGGCTCAGAGAGAGAGAGAGACATAAAATGACAATTTTCAAACCAAAATATCTGACTTCCTGTTGGTTGGAGCTATTGAGTGTAAATTAGAAACTTGTCTGGCTGGAGGAGAACAATACACATACCGATTTTTATTACTGTAGATAAAATTAATCCCCCCACTTTTGACAAAAGGTGGCGCTACTGAGCCCTCAACACGCCCGTTTCTGAAACTTTGCACATGTCTACTGGCTAATAAATGAGATGTGTCTGTCGAGTTTCATGCAATTTTAAGCAATTTCAGGCATGCTAAGAGTCTCAAAAGCATAAAAAAAGAATATTAAAGTTTGATGCGTTGCCACGACAACAGTATCTAAGATATCAAGAATCCATTCACAGGTCTACATCTGCCGTGTGTTTACATTATAGTAGTGAAGTTTGAAGCAAATCGGGTAAAAATAAGAGGGTGATTTCAAAGCATTTAGGAAGTGACACACTTCCTTCTGCCAGTTGGTGGCGCTATAACTTTGACTCACAATAGTCACATCCATGTGATCGGGCTCTTACAACGAACACACTGGTGAAGTTTCATCAAGATCAGTTAATGTATGCAGTAGTTATGACACACTTCCTGTTTCACGTTTCTCGCCATAATTTTGTTTCCTCGCCACGGCCAAACCGTTCGAGATATCAAAAATCCCCTCGCAAACTTTCATCCTCAATGTCTTGACTTCATGCTGACCGAGTTTCGTGCCGTTTGTTTGAATTCTCTAGGAGGAGTATTTCACATTCCATTGCGTGTGTTTTACCAACAACCCTAAATAGCCGACTTCCTGTTGGGCTGGGGTAAAAAGTAAGAGTGTGAAGTATATATGAAACGAGGAGATCTACATGTGTACCGAGTTTCATATTATTACATGCAAGCGTGTTTGATTTATGGACCATGTTTTCGGACCCCGTTCCAGGGGGCGCTGTCGAGCCCCCCTGCCACGCCCGGGTACCATCTTCAGCCCGGCCCTGATGGCCGCGGGTTCTGACCAGTGTGCAAAGTTTCAGGAGTTTTTGAGCATGTTAAGGCCTCCAAAAGTGTCCAAAAGGTAGCAGAAAAATAATAAGAATAATAATAATAATAAATAATCCTAAGGAAAACAATAGGGCCTTCGCCCTTTGGGCTTGGGCCCTAATAATAATAATAATAATAATAAATAATCCTAAGGAAAACAATAGGGCCTTCGCCCTTTGGGCTTGGGCCCTAATAATAAAACATTTTATTTATAATGCGTTTTTCTAAAACCCAAAGCGCCACAGACAATAAAACAAGTAAAATACAGAAGTACAAGAGTAATACAAAATAATCATTACAGTACAAAGCATTAAAATACTAATCAAAACAGTCTATGTAAGCAATTTTAAAAAGATGTGTTTTTAAAGGGGTCATATAATGCCATTTTCATACAAGTTAATTTGATTCTTTAGGGTCTAAATGAAAAGTTTGTAATATACTTTAATTAAAAATTCTCATTAGTATTTTAAGAAAACACTAATTTTACCTGGTCAAAAACAGCTCTGTTTTCAGCACGCCGTTTCAGTGCATGTGTCTTTAAATGATAATGAGCTTTGCTCACTCCGCCCCTCTGTTCTGCGGGCGCTTTGACACAACACACGTGGAGTGTTGACTTGACAACAGTTGAAAGTATATTTTGGAGAAAGAATGGCAGCGGGATTCTCTCTGAGGACACATCTGGGCAACCGTATTAGTTTGAGCCGGAGTCGGATCCGGAACAAGATGACGGCCATGAAGAAGTTCGACAGTTAAGGCTTGAACAGGACGTTTCTGAATGGTTGGTTAACGTAATGTCATATGTCACTTTGATCTATTTTTGTATGTAACTGGCAGGGTAACGTTAGAGTAACTTAGTGAGATGTACGAATGCTATGTTTTTACTGATGTATACGTAGGCTACTCAGTTTGTAATAACACAATAACCATAACGCGTTGTTCATTACAAACGTGGGAATTATATTGAGAACGTCGTACATAGAAAACATGTCGTAATGTACCCTGAGTGTAAATCTTAGCCGCATTCATCGTGAAGCGTGCAAGCGATTTGCAAAGATTAATATATAGGTTAATATAATTTTACACTCACTTCTTCTGGAGGAGCAGCAGGAACACGAATAGTGTTATAAGGTGAGAGAAAACCCAACAGCGAATCACAGTCAAAGTGTCTTTAATTCAATCAAATGAGGAAGCCGCCAGCAACTGAAATGATCTTGTAGAAAAATGTACAACAGAAACAGCCGGTACTAGGGCCAGACTAACACTAACAGAAAGAATCCTCCTTGGGAGTGCGTGGGTGGCAGACAGCAAGGATAAAGCAGCAAGGCGGCGGCTATCCTCTGGTCACTCGGGAAACACACGATGGATGGTCAACGGGAAACAGTAGCAGTTCAGGCAGCATAGGTACTGAATAGATACAGAGAGCAGATTTAGCACAAATGACAAAAGTACTTGCAACTGATGATTCCCAGTAGGACTGTTCAGGACCAGACAGGACAGGACAGGACAGGACTGAAAACGGACTGATGGAGGAAAAAATCTGTGAAACTCCTTTCATCAGAGGTTAACAAACAATCTGACAAAAGACAGGGAAAGGAGAGGAAAGAAGTAGCAAGCGCAATCAGAGAAAAGAGAGAACAGGTGCGGGGAATCTAGAGAGAAGCAGAAGGGAACAAGGAACAGCTGGAGAGAGAGTAATTGCGAGTACAATACCGTGTGTGACCAGGAGAGGGAGGAAGAGGAAAGAGAAAGAGACTGGATCATAACAGTACCCCTCCCTCAACGAGCGCCTCCTGGCGCTCCCGAGGAAGAGGACTGTCGAGAGCGGAGGAACTCATCAATAAGCGAGCGGTCCAGGACGTCCCGAGAGGGAATCCAACTTCTCTCCTCAGGACCGTACCCCTCCCAGTCCACTAAATACTGGTAACCACGACCTCGACGGCGAGAATCCAGGAGTCTACGAACCTTATAAACTGGAGCCCCTTCGACTAAAACGGGGGGGAGAGACGGACGCGGAGGGGCGTGAATAACGGGCTTGATGCAGGAGACGTGGAAGACAGGATGGACACGACGGAGGTTGAAAGGTAACTTTAACTTGACCGAGACAGGACTAATTACCTTGGAGACCCGAAAAGGTCCGACAAAACGGGGGGCTAATTTCCGAGAAACGGACTGGAGTGGTAGGTTATGAGTGGATAACCACACCTTTTGGCCGCAATGATAGCGGGGGCTCTTCACACGACGTCTATTAGCGGCGATACACATTCGGGTTCTAGAACGACAAAGGGCTGATCTCACCCTCCTCCAAGTACGCTTGCAGCGGCCAACAAAGGCTTGAACAGACGGAACGCGAGAGGCGGGTTCTTGGGAAGAAAACAACGGAGGTTGGTACCCAAGGCAACCCTGAAAGGGAGAAAGACCGGTAGCGGATGATGGGAGAGAATTGTGGGCGTACTCGGCCCAGGGCAGTTGCTCGGACCAGGAAGCGGGGTTCTGTAAGGCGAGACTGCGCAGCATGCGGCCGACAATTTGATTGGCGCGTTCGGCCTGACCATTAGTCTGGGGGTGAAAGCCGGATGAGAGACTGGCAGAGGCCCCAATCAGGTGACAAAACTCCTTCCAAAATTGAGAGGAGAATTGGGGACCCCTGTCAGAAACTATATCGGAGGGGAGCCCGTGAAGTTTGAAAACGTGATCAATCATTATCTGGGCCGTTTCCTTGGCGGAGGGGAGTTTCGAGAGGGGGATGAAATGTGCAGCCTTAGAAAAGCGATCGACGACCGTAAGAATAACGGTATGTCCTGCTGACGAAGGAAGACCAGTGATAAAGTCAAGCGCTATGTGCGACCACGGACGCGACGGCACGGGTAGGGGTCTCAAGAGGCCAGACGGAGGAGAATGACTAGACTTAGTTTGAGCACAAACGGTGCAGGCGGCAACGAATCGACGGATGTCCTTCTCACGGGAGGGCCACCAAAAACGCTGTCGTACGGAGGCGAGGGTACCCCTAACGCCGGGATGGGCAGCTAATTTAGACGAGTGGCCCCACTGAAGGACCGCTCGACGAGCAGAGACCGGGACGAAAAGTAAATGCTTAGGACAGCCTCGTGGAGTGATGGAATGAGAGAGAGCGCGCTTAACCAGTCTCTCTATTCCCCAAACAGTAGCTCCGACGACGCGCGCAGGGGAAACTATACTCTCCTGGTTAGGGGTGACTGTGGAAGAATCAAAAAGACGAGAGAGAGCGTCGGGCTTAACATTCTTAGACCCCGGGCGATAGGAAATAGTAAAGTCGAAGCGAGAGAAAAAATGAGCCCAACGAGCCTGACCCGCGCTCAATCTTTTGGCGGAGCGAATGTATTCAAGATTACGGTGATCGGTCCACACAATGAACGGAACAGACGCACCCTCCAACCAATGGCGCCATTCCCCCAAAGCTAAACGGATAGCAAGCAGTTCACGGTCGCCAACGTTGTAGTTACGTTCGGGTGGCGAGAGACGATGAGAGAAAAACGCGCACGGATGGACCTTGCCATCAGAGGGTGAGCGTTGGGAGAGAATGGCCCCGACCCCCACCTCTGAAGCGTCAACCTCAACAATAAACTGCTGGGAAATGTCGGGAGTAGTTAGGATGGGAGCAGTAGTAAAGAGTGTCTTTAAACGGTCGAAAGCTCTCTGGGCGGAATCGGTCCATACAAAACTAGACTTAGACGAGGTAAGAGCGGTTAAAGGGGCTGCCACTTGACTAAAATCTCGTATGAACCGGCGGTAAAAATTTGCGAAGCCGAGAAATCGCTGGAGCGCCGTGCGAGACTCAGGAACAGACCAAGTAGTGACGGCCTGGACCTTAGTGGGGTCCATACTGATCCCCTCCGCCGAAACTACGGACCCTAGAAATGTTACCGAGGTTGCGTGGAATGAGCACTTCTCCGCCTTGACAAAGAGACGGTTCTCCAAAAGGCGCTGAAGTACGCGACGTACATGCTGAGTATGTACCTGGAGAGAGGGTGAGAAAATTAGAATGTCGTCCAAATACACGAAAACAAAGATGTTGAGCATATCACGTAAGACGTCGTTAACAAGAGCTTGAAAAACCGCAGGTGCGTTTACCAGGCCGAAAGGAAGAACCCGGTATTCAAAGTGCCCGAGGGGAGTATTAAACGCGGTCTTCCATTCGTCCCCCTCCTTTATGCGCACTAAATGGTAAGCGTTACGCAGGTCTAGCTTTGTGAAAAATTTAGCTCCCTGTAATATCTCAAAGGCTGATGACATAAGTGGCAGAGGGTAACGATTCTTGACAGTTATGTCATTGAGCCCGCGATAATCGATACAGGGTCGCAGAGACCCGTCCTTCTTTTTAACAAAGAAGAAACCTGCGCCGGCGGGGGAAGAAGAGGGAACGATAGTACCAGCATTCAGAGCCTCGGAAAGGTAATTCTCAAGTGCCTCGCGTTCGGGAATCGACAAAGAATAAAGCCTCCCACGGGGGGGCGTGGATCCGGGCAGGAGGTTGATACAGCAATCATACGGACGGTGAGGAGGGAGAGAAGTGGCTCGGGAACGGCTGAAAACCGCTCGCAGATCGTGATACATCTCCGGAACTCCGGTCAAATCACCAGGCTCTTCCTGAAACACAGAAACAGATGAAACAGGGGGTATGGCAGACAGTAAACATTTCACATGACAAGACAGGTTCCAAGAAAGAATAGTGCCCTTTGACCAATTAATCTGAGGATTGTGCTGGATCAACCAGGGATGCCCTAACACTATGGGGGAGAAAGGAGAGTGAAAAACTAAAAAAGAGATGGTCTCGCGATGATTACCAGAGACCGTGAGAGACAGTGGAATAGTCTCACGAAAGACATTGGGAAGAGAACTGCCATCTAAGGCGAAGAGGGGTGTGGTCTCCTTTAGATCAATGAGGGGGATACCTTGTCTCAGAGCCCAAGCCTCATCAATGAAATTCCCCTCTGCCCCGGAGTCTATCATAGCACTTGCAGAAACTGAGGAACCTGACCAGTGCAAATGAACCGGGACGGTAGTACAGGATTTTAGTGGAGGGACCAGAGAAGTAGTGCTCGCCAGAACTCCTCCTACTACTGGCGAGCGTTGGCTTTTAAAGGACAAGTCGAGACGAAGTGCTTGTCAGAGCCACAGTAGAGACATAAGCGGTTTGATATTCTCCGATCTCGCTCCTTTGAGGAAATGCGCAAGCCTCCCAGCTGCATAGGTTCGGGAGTGGCATCAGCGACAGGGGATGAGGGTACAGATGAGAAGGGTAGCAGAGAATGTGGAGCAGCATTAGAGTTCCTTGCCCGTCGGCGCGAGTCAAAGCGCTTCTCGATACGGATGGCGAGATCGATCAAAGGATCAAGAAGACTGGGAACCTCCCTGGCGAAGATCTCATCCTTGACGTCCGCGTTGAGTCCCTCCAAGAAACGAGCCACCAGCGCAGGTTCATTCCAGCCAGCCGTAGTTGCTAGAGTGCGGAATTCAATCGAAAAGTCAGCGACTGAAAGCCTCCCCTGGCGAAGAGATGAAAGCAGGCGGGAAGCCTCCGCGCCATGCGCTGAACGGTCAAAAACGCGGATCATCTCCTCCTTAAACAGGGAAAAGCAATCCATGAAGTCAGCTTCAGCTTCCCAGTTGGCCGCTCCCCACTGACGAGCCCTTCCAGAAAGGAGCGAAATCACATAGGCGACCTTGGCGCGGTCCCTGGAGTAGGTAGAGGGTTGAAGAGAAAAAATGACCTCACACTGTGTCAAAAACGCACGGCATTGCGTGGGCTCACCCGAGTAGCACGGTGGATTATTGATCCTGGGCTCCGGGGAATCAGGCGATCTAGACGGAACCTACGCTTCGTGGCGGAGGCGATGAAACTGCGTAGAAAGTTCAGACATCTGCTCAGCCAGAGACTCCACGACGCGTCTTGTGGTGGTCAGCTCCTCCTCATGCCTGCCGAGTAACGATCCCTGGCGTTCCAACGCGACATGAAAGGGAGTCTCGTTCGCTGGGTCCATCTTGGTCAGATTGTACTGTTATAAGGTGAGAGAAAACCCAACAGCGAATCACAGTCAAAGTGTCTTTAATTCAATCAAATGAGGAAGCCGCCAGCAACTGAAATGATCTTGTAGAAAAATGTACAACAGAAACAGCCGGTACTAGGGCCAGACTAACACTAACAGAAAGAATCCTCCTTGGGAGTGCGTGGGTGGCAGACAGCAAGGATAAAGCAGCAAGGCGGCGGCTATCCTCTGGTCACTCGGGAAACACATGATGGATGGTCAACGGGAAACAGTAGCAGTTCAGGCAGCATAGGTACTGAATAGATACAGAGAGCAGATTTAGCACAAATGACAAAAGTACTTGCAACTGATGATTCCCAGTAGGACTGTTCAGGACCAGACAGGACAGGACAGGACAGGACTGAAAACGGACTGATGGAGGAAAAAATCTGTGAAACTCCTTTCATCAGAGGTTAACAAACAATCTGACAAAAGACAGGGAAAGGAGAGGAAAGAAGTAGCAAGCGCAATCAGAGAAAAGAGAGAACAGGTGCGGGGAATCTAGAGAGAAGCAGAAGGGAACAAGGAACAGCTGGAGAGAGAGTAATTGCGAGTACAATACCGTGTGTGACCAGGAGAGGGAGCAAGAGGAAAGAGAAAGAGACTGGATCATAACAAATAGTTGGTACCGATTCTTTTTTCAGGAGCAGCTTCTTAGCAAAACCAGCTTTATACTGACCCTCGTTTATAAAGTCTGGTGTGTGAAATGATTCGCGCAAACATGAACATTGACGTTGATCGTGGGGAATATTCCCATCGAAAACAAAACTCAGCCACTGCGTCTTCAGCGGTTCGGATTTAGGAACATTAAAATGACTGCTGTGTTCCTTATTACACCCAAGAACAGAACATCACAATCGCTTAGACGCCATTCTGCTCCAGCATATCAACAATGACGGACTGAGTATGATGACAGCTCGCTCAGGGCGGGTCTGTGCTGAAACGCTGCTGTCAATCAACAATCGTGGGAGGGGCGTCTGTGACGTCACACGGTCGAACGGCTCGATTTGAGGCAGGGGAAAACATATAAGGAGATTAAAACAAAAACACTGGATAGATTTTTATCATTATATGATGGTTGTGTACAGGCACTGCCAACACACATTTCAGTACAATCAACTTGAGAAAGTGCATGTACCATTATATGACCCCTTTAACAACTTCTTGAAGCTGGCTAATGTAGGAGCATTTCTAACGGTAAGAGGAAGTGCATTCATAACCTGAGTGTGGGTGCCGCGACAGAGAAAGCTCTCTCCCCCATAGATGTTAATCTACGGGTGGGAGACCGCTGAAGAGTAGGAAAATCCGTAGACCGAAGGCGCGTACAGATATAAGGAGCTATTTCGTGCATAGCTTTGTATGTTAGTGTGAGAGTTTTAAAAGCAATACGTGACTGGACAGGCAGGCAATGGAAACTATAAAGCACATCTGTAATGTGCGGACGTGGTGAAGTGTGTGTCAGCACATGTGCTGCTGAATTCTGGATGTACTGCAGGCGTTTTATAGATTTAACAGGTAAACCAACAAAAAGTGCATTACAATAATCAATCCTGGAAGTAACAAATGCACGAATAAGCCTTTATTGCATGAAACAGCTTTATAGTGTTTTTGTTTTTTGGTGTGCTGTCTCAAACTTTGATATAATTTTCTGTAAGTTAATGTCAAGTACAAAGAGTGCAAATGTCTCGTAATGTCAAGTACAAAAAGTAAACCACGAAAACATTTTTTTTAAACAGCAAATTAGCTGGAATAAATATTAAACACATATTTGTGCATGTTAGTCACTTCACAGATGTACTAAATGTTGATATATACAATGACCACAGTGTGTTTGTGAGTCCAGTCGAAGCACTGTTACAATCATCTCCATCAGCTCAGCTATAATACTTATACACTCACCTAAAGGATTATTAGGAACACCTGTTTAATTTCTCATTAATGCAATTATCTAATCAACCAATCACATGGCAGTTGCTTCAATGCATTTAGGGGTGTGGTCCTGGTCAAGACAATCTCCTGAACTCCAAACTGAATGTCAGAATGTGAAAGAAAGGTGATTTAAGCAATTTTGAGCGTGGCATGGTTGTTGGTGCCAGACAGAGCACAATCTGCTCAGTTACTGGGATTTTCACGCACAACCATTTCTAGGGTTTACAAAGAATGGTGTGAAAAGGGAAAAACATCCAGTATGCGGCAGTCCTGTGGGCGAAAATGCCTTGTTGATGCTAGAGGTCAGAGGAGAATGGGCCGACTGATTCAAGCTGATAGAAGAGCAACTTTGACTGAAATAACCACTCGTTACAACCGAGGTATGCAGCAAAGCATTTGTGAAGCCACAACACGCACAACCTTGAGGCGGATGGGCTACAACAGCAGAAGACCCCACCGGGTACCACTCATCTCCACTACAAATAGGAAAAAGAGGCTACAATTTGCAAGAGCTCACCAAAATTGGCCAGTTGAAGACTGGAAAAATGTTGCCTGGTCTGATGAGTCTCGATTTCTGATGGTAGAGTCAGAATTTGGCGTAAACAGAATGAGAACATGGATCCATCATGCCTTGTTACCACTGTGCAGGCTGGTGGTGGTGGTGTAATGGTGTGGGGGATGTTTTCTTGGCACACTTTAGGCCCCTTAGTGCCAATTGGGCATCGTTTAAATGCCACGGCCTACCTGAGCATTGTTTCTGACCATGTCCATCCCTTTATGACCACCATGTCCCCATCCTCTGATGGCTACTTCCAGCAGGATAATGCACCATGTCACAAAGCTCCAATCATTTCAAATTGGTTTCTTGAACATGACAATGAGTTCACTGTACTAAAATGGCCCCCACAGTCACCAGATCTCAACCCAATAGAGCATCTTTGGGATGTGGTGGAACGGGAGCTTCGTGCCCTGGATGTGCATCCCACAAATCTCCATCAACTGCAAGATGCTATCCTATCAATATGGGCCAACATTTCTAAAGAATGCTTTCAGCACCTTGTTGAATCAATGCCACGTAGAATTAAGGCAGTTCTGAAGGCGAAAGGGGGTCAAACACAGTATTAGTATGGTGTTCCTAATAATCCTTTTAGGTGAGTGTATATTTATTTAAACTAATTACAACATGTCATTATTTTATGTAATCTATTTTGACAGTGTTGCAGAAACATTGTCAGATTAACACATTTTAACAGCAATACTGGTGTTGTTACAGTAGATTAATGTAATACTTTTAGTGTTTACGAAATGATATAATGGGGGGAAAAGGGAGAGAAATATGGCAGATGTGAAACTTCAGTGTTTGTATCAACTTCTTAAAGACAGACAGGACATCTGTGTCATAAATCTGCTCCTCTGTCCTCATAAATGACATATGAAGGTGAAATACTTTGTCAGTGTGTGTGAATCAGTGTGTGTGAATCAGTGTGTGTGAATCAGTGTTTCTGACTCTTCAGGCGTTCCTGTGACGCTCCATGAAGACTGAATGAATCATGGAGGACAGAGAAACATTCAGAGATGGAGATGTTTCTCCAGCATTCAGGTACATCTAAACCTTCATATGACCTTAATGTTATGGATAATACAGTGTATGTCACATAACAGTGTGTTCTGCATGTTTGCCGTGATTGGGAAGGTGTTCTGAGAGCTAGTCTGGTGCCGTGAAGGGAATATAGATGGCTGGATTTATCCTTGTGCAATGTCTTCACTCTTCAACTTTTGGGAAGCTTCTCTTGGATAGACTTGGATAAATTCTCTAAATGAGGTTTATCTACATGTAAAATAAGCTAAATGAAAATGAATTTCTGTCTCCTATTCTGATAAAGTCAATTGCATTTCGAGAAATCAAACTCACCGGAGCCCAGCTGTGTGTCCATGAAGAGTGACTGGTCTATGGGAAACCCACCAGAATTTAAGGGAAAACACACACCAACTGATCTGAGGTACAACCTTTTGGAAGATGGATAACTATCATAGTGCAATGTAAAATAGTCAAGTTAACTACATTAATTCGTTTTGTCACTATTTCTATTAAAGTCAATTACACAGGCAGAGATCAAACTCACTGGAGCCCAGCTGTGTGTCCATGAAGAGTGACTGGTCTATGGGAAACCCACCGGAATTTAAGGGAGAACACACACCAACTGATCTGAGGTACAACATTTCTGTCTAGATAAATAGATAGATAGATGATGCTATCATTATACAATTTTTGTCTATTCTGTTGTCTCTATTATGTGAAAATACAATACAACATTTTGGATGGATGTATAACTATAATGGTGCAATGTAAAATTGTCAAGTTAACTACATTAATTCTTCTTGTCACCATTTCTATTAAAGTCAATTACACAGGCAGAGATCAAACTCTCTGGAGCCCAGCTGTGTGTCCATGAAGAGTGACTGGTCTATGGGAAACCCACCAGAATTTAAGGGAGAACACACACCAACTGATCTGAGGTACAACCTTTTGGATGATGGATAACTATCATGGTGCAATGTACAATTGTCAAGTTAAAGGGATAGTTCACCCAAAAATGAAAATTAGCCCATGATTTACTCACACTCAAGCCTTCCCAGGTGTATATGACTTTCTTCTTTCAGACTAATATAACCAGATTTATATAAAAAACTATCATTGCTCTTCCAAGCTTTATAATGGCAGTGAATGGAGGATGAGATTTTTAAGCCAAAAAAAGTGCATCCATTCATCATAAAAGTCGATCCATTCTACTTTATAGGTCTTTATACTTTATCAAATGTATTTAAAGACAACAATATACAAGCACTGTAAAAGGTTTTGCCACAAACTCAACTGACTGGCTTTTCTCCTGTATGATTTCACATCAGTCTCTTCAGACCTGTACATGATTTATGAGCTTCCAGAACTTCTGATTGAGGCTGTGTGTGACCTCATAATTGAACTCCTTTCCACAAATTGAACATAGAAATAAAAACAGTATAAATAACAAAAATAAATAACAGTTCCCTTTCGAGGGAACTCGAACTGCGTCGGTGACGACACTAGGTGACGACACTAGGGGAACGCCCTTCAGCGTAGCACGTCTGAATTTATGAATGAAACCGAATCCAATCCTATTGGCGTTGCGTGATGACGTAGCGTGTGACGGCATAAGCGGATGTGTACAAAAGCACGCCGGCACACAGAAAATGTCAGCTTTTTGCTATTCAGCAAGCGCTCTGTGTTGTGGTGAAATCAGTTTGTCCTATTTGGTGTTGTTTGTCTCAGTTCTGATTTATTGTGAGAATGAGTGAGCAGTTTAAAAATTGTGTGTTCCCGCGCCCTCGCTTTATCACGGCTGGGGACACACACGAGATGTGTGTGGCTTGTTTAGGAATGCAGCACGCCCAAGTAGCTCTCGAGGGGGCTGCTTGCGGCCACTGTGATTCTCTTTCTATGCGAGTGCTGCGTTCCCGTCTGGCTTTATTTTCTGAGGATGGCCAGATGCGCGCTCCCCGCGGTTCAGGTCCCGCATCTGCCGAGGCGATGCGGCGGCTTAGATCGTGGGGTTCGCAAAGGGAGCTTTCAGAGGGGATCGGGACTGCCGAGGCACTTTCCCAATCCTCATCTGAAAGCTCAGATTCCCCTATCCCCCGTTCGGGAGCCCGCTCCGCGGCTTCTCCCGTTCGAGATGTAGACCCAGTGCTGCAGCTGTCCGATTCTGAGGAATTAGATGTGCTCAGCGTTGTGGAGGGGGATCTGCATGAAGCACACACACACACACACAAACTGCGCCCAGTTATAATGAGCTTTTGGAGGTAGTGACACGGGCTGTGACTAAACTGCATATTAGTTGGCCACAGGAGAGGCAGGAAGAGCGAGTCAGAAGTAAACTCGACGAGCGCTTCCTGCAGCACCGCACACATCCTCCACGCCGGTCTCTACCGTTCTTCCCGGATTTACACAACGAGTTGTGTAAATCCTGGAACAGGCCCTTTTCAGCGCGCCTGTCTAACCCCCCGATGTTGAACTATAGTGACATTGTGGGGGTTAGAGAGAACGGTTATGGAACGATGTCTCGGGTTGAGGAAGCTCTAGCCAGTTACCTCTCACCCGATCTTGCATCGTCCCTTAAGACACCGGCGCTGCCCTCCAAGCCATGTCGCACTACATCTGCGTTGGTGGGCAGAGCCTATATGGCGGCAGGTCGGGCTGGCGCGAGCCTGCACACGATCTGCAGGCGTACCAGGCCGACCTCTTAAAAGACATGGATCAGGGCGAGGGTCCTACTATGGAGGATATTGCCGAGCTTCGTAAAGCCACAGACTTGTCTCTCCGGGTTACCAAGGAGACGGCCCGCGCCATCGGCCGCTCCATGTCAGCTCTGGTGACCACGGAGAGGCATCTGTGGCTTAATCTCTCTGGCATCAAGGAGAAGGACAGGGCTTTTCTTCTTGATGCACCCATTTGTACCTCTGGTCTGTTCGGCGAGGCGGTTAATGCTGTCGTCGACAGATTTCAGGACACTAAAAAGCAGAGTGAAGCGTTTAGGCAATATCTCCCTCGCCGGTCGAGGTCTAGGAAGTCGGCTGCTAGAGGGTCAAAACAGCCACAGCCGTCATCCAGCTCCTATCGCCAAGGCCAAAGAGGGATTGTAGCTTCTAGAGGTCCCCCTCAAGCAGCTTGGGACCCTAGGCAGCGCTCTCACCCACAGCCTTCTGGAAGGACGGATCTGAGGACCGTCATCCAGTCCAGGAAGGCGAAGGGAAAGAGGTCCTAACTCCTGTGGGACCTCCAAGGGCCGCCCCCCCCCCCCCCCTCTCTCGTCGGGCCCTCAGGAAGCTGGCGTCAGTATCCCGCCGTCTCTGACGCATCGGGACGCGCCAGCTTCCAGCGAGCAGACGCTGTCTTTTCTGCCCCAAAGGCTTGCAGTCAGACAGCGTTCGCGCTTGCACACTGTGGGTCGTTGTCGGTTTTCCCCTGCCGGTCTTCCGCTTCAGGGTGCCGCCAAGGGCTTACACAAAACACTGGACACCCGAGGGGCTGGTTCCCTTGGTGAATTTCGCAGAGGCATGGCAAAACCTCACGAATATTTCTCCATGGGTCCTGCGCACTGTGGAAATTGGGTACAGACTACAGTTCCAGGTCCGCCCACCAAAATTCAACGGGGTGGTCTGGACGTTAGTGCGCCCAGAGCAGGGTCTGGTGTTGGGACAGGAAGTCAACTCACTGCTAGAAAAAGGGGCCATAGAGCGTGTTCCCCCACTAGTCAGAGAGTCCGGGTTCTACAGCCGGTACTTCATAGTTCCAAAGAAGGATGGAGGGTTGCGTCCAATTTTAGATCTGAGGCATCTGAATCGGTCTCTGAGGAGATTCAGGTTCAAAATGCTCACTATTCCCATTATCGTGAGTCAAATCCAATCCGAGGATTGGTTTGTCACGATAGATCTAAAAGACGCCTACTTCCACATCTCCATCCTTCCATCTCACAGGAGGTTCCTAAGGTTTGCTTTCGGGGGCGAAACTTACCAATATCGGTTTCTTCCGTTCGGCCTAGCACTCTCCCCTCGCACCTTTACCAAGTGTATGGATGCAGCTCTAGCACCCCTGAGGCTCGAGGGCATCAGGGTGCTCAATTACATCGACGACTGGTAAATACTGGCACAGTCGAGAGAGCTGGCGATTCGGCATCGAGATGTCGTCCTCGCCCACATCCAGAGCCTGGGGTTGAGACTCAACACGACCAAGAGCGTGTTGACACCAGCCCAGAGAACCACGTTCCTGGGAGTGGTGTGGGACTCAGTCACGATGCAGGCACAATTGTCTCCTGCTCGGATCGAGTCTATCCTGACCTCAGTGTCCAGGATAAAGCTAGGCCAGGCCGTCACTGTCAAACACTTTCAGAGAGTGTTGGGTCTAATGGCAGCAGCGTCCAGCGTGATACCTTCTGGCCTGCTGCACATGAGAGCCCTGCAGTGGTGGTTAAGAGCCAAGGGGTTTTCCCCGAGGGGAAATCCATTCCGCTTGATAAGGGTTACGCGCAGATGCCTTCGTTCCCTATCAATTTGGAAGAAGCCTTGGTTCTTGTCCCAGGGTCCCAGGCTGGGAGCGTCGTGTCACCGGATATCTATTTCGACAGACGCCTCCCTCACGGGCTGGGGCGCGGTCATGGACGGCCGTTTTACGAGAGGTCTCTGGCAGGACCAACATTCCTCTTGGCACATAAATTGCCTAGAAATGTTGGCGGTGTTCCGGGCTCTGAGGAGCTTTCTGCCAGACCTCCATGGTCGCCATGTCCTAGTAAGATCCGACAATATGTCGGTGGTATCTTACTTAAATCATCAGGGGGGTCTGAGGTCCCGCCCTCTGTGCATACTGGTGCATTAGTTCCTCCTGTGGTCCCAGAGGAGACTGTCGTCTCTCAGGGCGATGTATGTCCCGGGGGACCAGAACCAGGGAGCAGACATGCTGTCGAGGCAGGGGCTGAGGCCCAGGGAATGGAGACTCCACCCCGAGGTGGTGGAGTTAATATGCGAGAGGTTTGGCCCAGTGGAAGTGGACCTATTTGCGTCTCGAGAGACGACTCACTGCCCACTGTGGTTCTCCCTCACACATCCAGCCCCGCTGGGGTTGGATGCCATTGTGCAGACGTGGCCGAGGCTGCGTCTGTACGCCTTTCCCCCAATCGCTCTGCTCCCAGCAGTTCTGGAGAGGGTCCGTCAGGACGGAGTCAGCCTACTATTAGTAGCCCCGTTTTGGCCGGCCAGAGTATGGTTCTCGGACATCATCTTGCTTCTGGCAGGCCCGCCATGGCAGATCCCTCTGAGGAGGGACCTGTTGTCTCAGGCGGGGGGCTCAGTTCTCCACCCTCGGCCCGAGCTGTGGAAACTGTGGGTCTGGCCCCTGAGGGGGCACAGTACCTAGAAGCCGGCCTGTCAGCAGAAGTAGTTGAGACTATACTAACTTCCAGAGCTCCCTCCACGAGGAAGTTATACGGCCTTAAGTGGAATGTATTTTCCATTTGGTGCAGAGAGCGTGATTTGGACCGCTTTTCTGCTGGGCTTACCCCGTCCACACTCAAGGTTTATGTGGCTGCCATTGCGGCTTTCCACGCTCCTCTGAGTGATGGTCCTCTAGGGAGGCATCACCTGGTCGTACGTTTCCTCCGTGGAGCCTGGAGGATGAGACCTGCGACTCGCACCAGGGTTCCCTCTTGGGACCTGGCAGTGGTGCTCGAAGGGCTGGCCGAGGCCCCCTTCGAACCATTGGAGTCGGCTGAGGCCAAGAACCTTTCATTTAAGGTGGTCTTTTTGTTGGCTATTACTTCTCTGAGGAGGGTAGGAGATCTCCAGGCGCTCTCTATTTCCAATGAGTGCTTGGAGTTTGCTCCCGGCAACATTAAGGCTATCCTTCACCCCAGGCCTGGCTATTTGCCCAAGGTGCCATCTAATGTGGCACGGCCTTTGGTTCTGCAGGCATTTCATCCTCCGCCTCATGTGACGGCGGATGAGGAGAGACTTCATCTGCTCTGCCCTGTCAGAGTACTTCAGTATTACATACAGAAGTCCTCCTCATGGTGGAAGTCGGACCAGTTGCTGGTGTGTTTTGGGTCTCCCAAGAAGGGGCTTCCCGCCTCTAAGCAGACCATCAGCAACTGGATCGTTCAGACTATTTCCCTGGCCTATCAGGTGCGCAATTTGCCTTCACCTATGGCCGTGAGGGCTCACTCCACCAGAGGCATGGCGTCCTCTAGAGCCCTCCTTTCAGGGGTTTCCATACATGACATATGTGAGGCGGCTGGCTGGGCCACTCCGCACACACTCATGAGGTTTTACAGTCTGGACCTTCCCTCTACACCCGGTGCACGAGTGCTTTCGTCCTAAGTTGTGCCTTAAGACAGCTTCACACTAGGATGAGCGGGGTTCGTTGTGGCATAGTGGGTATCTCGTTCCCCTAGTGTCGTCACCGACGCAGTTCGAGTTCCCTCGAAAGGGAACGTCTCGGGTTACGTATGTAACCCTTGTTCCCTGAGAAAGGGAACGAGACACTGCGTCGGTTCGCCACGCTTAGAGCACTTGCTTCATAGCAAAAGCTGACATTTTCTGTGTGCCGGCGTGCTTTTGTACACATCCGCTTATGCCGTCACACGCTACGTCATCACGCAACGCCAATAGGATTGGATTCGGTTTCATTCATAAATTCAGACGTGCTATGCTGAAGGGCGTTCCCCTAGTGTCGTCACCTAGTGTCGTCACCGACACAGTGTCTCGTTCCCTTTCTCAGGGAACAAGGGTTACATACGTAACCCGAGACATTTTCTCTTATTAATTGCAAGCAATTAGTTCAAGTGCAACCAAATCAAAGTACTGTAGCGCTCAGACTCTATATAATTGTTGTGAAATTGCTGTTTTATTTTGCACCGGCAATTATAGGGTTAATGGGGAGTTGGGAAAAGGCCGGGTAGAGAAACGAGCGAGTGAGTGAGTTAGGCTGGTGCGTTTGAATACAGTTGTTCTTGCGTTCTGATTAAAAGTTCAGTAACGGAGTCTCCATTGTCTGTCGTTTTTCAGACGTTACAATACTCTCCCAATATTCAAAGTACAAACAGAGACCAGAGCCACAACTACACAGTCCAGAGATAGGTTTGATAATGGGAGACGGACTATTTTATGTATCCTAATTTGCGCACTTCAGGGAGCTCACGTTTCACTTTCACTTTCGGCTTCGCGATCGCACGTTCTCTTTGTTTCGGGAGCTGCGGTGCTGAGCGATCATTCTACAGTCGGTGTATGATTGAGTGAGTGAATGGGTGAATGTGAGGCAAATTGTAAAGCGCTTTGGTGGCCATTGTGTCTGTGAAAGCGCTATATAAATGCAGTCCATTTACCATTTACAGGATAAGACATTTATCAGACGTTTAGGCTCTGTTGCTCAACGTATCCTCTGCCATATTCACACGATCAGTGAACTGTGATTCCTGCTGCATTGTGTGCGACTGCAACTCGTGCGGGATGAGCAGAGCAGACTTTTAGAATGATTTTTATTTTTTATAAAAACAGCAACAGTGGAGGCAATGCCGCAGGGGACACCGTAATGTAAAGTGAATGTAGCGGTGGCATATTTTATGCTAATTTCACCCTCAGGCTCCCTCATGGCGATATCGCGAGACAGCTTTTTACTCGACGAGAAATCTCGTCACATTTCAGACTCGCGAGATCTCGTCACACAGCTACAGATGATAGAGCAAAACAAAACACCACTCACGAATCAGAAGTCTAAACGAGAATTTTTAAATAGAAATGTGGGAGGAGCTTGAGTTTGTTGCCCAGCCATATTAGTTTGAACCGCGATAGGAATCAAAGCTTACGTTACTCCTACATCCGTCGTCATACATCGTGTCAAGTGTCACTTTTTGGCACAAGTCGACTTGTGTAAGCTAGTTATTTTAGTTGATAAAGTTGTAAATATGGATATTTTTCTTACACAAACGCATCGCTTCGCTTCAGAAGGCTTTTATTAACCCCATGGTAACCCGTATGGATTTACTTATATGATGGATGGATGTACTTTTTTGGCTTCAAAATCTCACCCCCCATTCATTGCCATTATAAAGCTTGGAAGAGCAATGATATTTTTTTTTATATAACTGATTATATACATCTGAAAGAAGAAAGTCATTTACACCTTAAAGGTAAATTAATCATGGGGTAATTTTCATTTTTGGGTGAACTATCCCTTTAACCAAGGCCGTAACCAGGGTTTGAAAATTAGTGAGGTCCGGGGTGAGGTGTAAAGAATTGTGCTATAATAACATCCACAAATGCAACTCATTATATATACTTTATATAGCCTAAACTTTAAAATAGACAGACATGTAGATGTTTGTGAAAGAATTTATTATTCAATATAATGTTTTACATTTTACAGACATGTTACAAACTATTTACAGGCTATTTGCTATAGCTTTTGTGTGTGTGTTGTTACGCGCAAAATTGAATAATGAATTCTAAAGTAGTGTATTGCGCACTTTTGATTTAAATGTACTGCTACAAAAGTGCAATAACATGTGGTTTGCAAAAACTTTAAACAAATAAGGTGCTTTTATACCAGCAGTATTCCCTTTACACAGTATCAATAAAATATTTCTTGTAAATCTCAACTTAAACATTAATGTTATCAAATCAAATATTTAAACAAAGCTATTTGCCACTTCCAGGGCATTACCTTTTATCTAGCTTGTTAAAACGAGTCCAGTTTTCTTTTCTTTTTTCTGAACAAGTATCTTGTATCAGGGAGCAGCAGAAACAGTCTATGTAGTCAAAGGGTCATGATCTCTACAGATATAAGTCGAACAACGTTACTTCTCTGATAGCAGCTTAGGTTTGGTCATGGCATGCCATGGTTTCCCACATAAGATTACATTAAACAGAGGTAAAGCCCAATTTATACTTCTGCGTCGAACTCACGCCGTAGCTGTGTAGCGCGCGTACCCTGACGTGCATCTCTCCAAAAATGTAACGTCAATTCTACGCGTACCGCAAGCGCTGTGATTGCTAGAACCGCTCCCCGGGTTTCACTCTCCCTCTGCATGTGTAATTGCGCGTCAACGCGGACAACGACGCAGATATAAATGAAAACCAACGCGTAGTCTATAGCGTAGAGGCTCCGGCGTAGGTCCGACGCAGAAGTATAAATCAGTGAGGTGAAGTGGTCGAGCACAGGTGCAGCGACAAGCGGGTGCGTTCCTGTGAAACTGTTGCAGTCATGCTCGCCTCACGCACGCGCGTTGCCGAAGTTGAATTGTCTAACTTTTTGTACACGACGCGCAGCACAAATCATTGGAAGAGAGACTGGTCCTCGGCTCGCTGTTTGTGAGTTTCCAGAATCTAAATAGTTATCAGGATATCAACAGGAGGGAATTCACATGGCAGAGCATCCCCGCTAAACTAAACGCAGCCCTATCAGGTAAAGTTATGTATAATTTTTATTTAAGTTAAAAAGGGTACAGCTGCGTAGCGCACAGAAGCCGTTGCCATGGTTACTATCCATAGAGCGCCTGTCATTCACTCACGGAGCGCTGTCTCCCTTTCTGTTCACCTGAGAGAACCTGCCAAAGCCTCTCCACTGCTGGTTTGGGTGGGTTATTTGCTGGCTGACCAACATCCCACCCCTCCTGTGATCATGGTTTGACTGTAGGCCTATGTGTATTCAGAGCCAGTGAGCAACGGACTTTCAAAATAATAATAATTTTTAAAAAAAACTGCGTTAACGCGCGATAAAAAAATTGGCGGCATTAATTAATAAATGCGTTAACGCGATAATAACGCGTTAACTTGCCCAGCACTAAGATTAATATATCACGAACTCTAACATGCAACTTTCCACTTTAATAACTTGCTAAAGTGTGACATTAAATCAGAAAAACAAGTCCAGAAAACTACTGCCACCTTTCCATTAGGTGGATCTGGCAACACGGGATCTGGCACCCGTTCACTGCGCTAGCTTCTCATAGCAAAATGAATTGCAAACACTCATATGAGGTGGTTTAAACGGCTAATTAATCATTCAGAGAGCTTGACATTTTATTTTTGAATGTAAAAAAACCTCATAGCTGGCTACGGCCATGCCTTTAAAGGGATAGTTCACTTTGAAATTAATTTTTGGTATGTTTTAGCTTACCTCAAGGGCATCCAAGATGTAGGTGTCTTTGTTTCCGCAGTAGTTTCAATTTTGATATTTTTAGGTCAAACCGTTCTTGTCTGTCAGTCATATAATGCAGGTCTATGGTCACCACCTCAAGTCCAAATTAAACATGATTTAATGACTCGTAAATGTAATTACACATTGATGGCCTAAGACACGAAACGAGCGGTTTGTGTGAGAAAACGAACAGTATTTATATCGTTTTTACCTCTTGTAACCACAGCCACGTCCAAGTGATCTGAGGGCGTGGGCGCTTCGGTCTTTTCCGGCAAGCCCCGGGAGTGATCGCTCGCGCGTGTACGTCACTCATACAATTGTTTTATTTTTTTTCTTTTTTTTCTTTTTTTCTTTTATGACGGTTTAAACAGTCCGGATAAGCGCAAATTAGTACCATTTTAATTAGCCGTCTTACCTACAATCTCTGCTCTGTGTAAACAATGAGTGACGTACACGTGCGAGAGATCACTTCCGGCGCTTTTCGGAAAAGACCGAAGCGCCGGCGCCCTCAGATCACTTGGACGTGGCTGTGTTTACAAGAGGTAAAAACAATATAAATACTGTTCGTTTTCTCACACAAACCGCTCGTTTCGTGTCTTAGGCCATCAATGTGTACTTACATTTACGAGTCATTAAATCATGTTTAATTTGGACTTCTCTGTGCTGCTCTTTGAGGTGGACCCCATAGACCTGCATTATATGACTGACACACAAGAACGGTTTGACCTAAAAATATCAAAATTGAAACTACTGCGGAAACAAAGACACCTACATCTTGGATGCTCTTGAGGTAAGCTAAAACATACCAAAAATAATTTCAAAGTGAACTATCCCTTTAACTACATGAATTCGTCTTGTCACTATTTCAGCCACAGATAACCGTCTTATAGAGCTAACTCATCAACTGAGCATGCAATAGCCATAGCTCTCCATAATGCGCTGTGCCATTTGGAACATCAGGAGAGCTATGTGAGGATGTTTTTCATTGATTATAGCTCAGCCTTCAGTACTATCATACCGGACATTCTCTTCTGCAAACTCACAGACCTGGGCTTTCCCTCACTCACTTGCAATTGGATCAGGAATTTCCTGACGGATCGCCCTCAGACTGTTAAACTCGGTCCTCACTTCTCTTCCACCCGCACGCTCAGCACTGGCTCCCCTCAAGGGTGCGTGCTGAGCCCAATTCTGTACTCTCTTTATACGTATGACTGCCGCCCAGTCCATCACCAGAATAACATCATCAAATTCGCAGACGATACTACAGTGGTGGGACTAATTTCAAAGGAGGATGAGGCTGCCTACAGAAATGAGATCATGAGATTGTCAGAGTGGTGTTTAGCCAATAACTTGACACTAAATACCACCAAAACAAAGGAAATCATCCTCGATTTTAGAAGGCACAGGGCAGACCCCGCTCCCCTTTACATCAATGGAGACTGTGTAGAGAGGGTTCAAACATTCAAATTCCTAGGTACAACCATCTTAGCAGACCTCCAATAGTCAGCCAACACCACAGCAATCATCAAGAAGGCACAGCAGCGCCTTCACTTCATGAGAGTGTTAAAGAGGAACAATCTAAAGAAGAACCTTCTATCGCTCTGCAGTGGAGAGCCAGCTGACATACCATATTTCAGTATGGTACTGTTGCTGTACTGAGGCAGAGAGGAAGGGAATACAGCGGACTATTAACACCGCGCAGAGGATCATTGGATGCCCTCTTCCCTCCCTGAAGGACCTTTACAATTCCCATTGCCTCAGCAGAGCCCAGAACATCGAAAAAGTTCACTCTCATCCTGGTTCCCGTCTGTTTAACCTGTTGCCCTCTGGTAGGCGGTACAGATGTTTTAAGTCAAGGACAAAAAGACTCAAGGACAGCTTTTTTCCCAGAGCTATAATTACACTAAATACACATATGCAGTGAACATTTCGTATGTACTGACCTCTTACCCAGCACAATATGCGTAAATATTTTAATACATCTTTTTGTACTATGTATTTTATGTATCTATATTTACTTATCTAATTTATTTTTATTTATTTAGCTTTTTTATGTACCATGCACCTTATGCAGAAGCTCCGCAATTTCGTTGTATCTTGTGTACAATGACAATAAAGTAAAGTATTTCTTTTAAAGTCAATTACACAGTCAGAGATCAATCTCATGAGAGATTTTCATATTTTCCATATTTTCTATTCTAATATCTCTATATTAATATCTCTATTCTATTGTTTCTCTTCTATTAAAGTGAATTCCATGTGAAGAGATCAATCTCACCGGAGTCCAGCTGTGTGTCCATGAAGAGTGATCGGTCTATGAACACATTAGTGACATTAAAGGGAAAACACACATCAACTGATCTGAGGTACAATATTTTAATTTGGACAGATAATAATCATGACAAATCAGTTTAACCACTTCCTTCCACTTGAAAAAAATCTCTCAAAAATATCTTTGTCAATTTCTTTTTTTTTTTTTTTTTTAAACGTTGCTGGGGTTTTTATGGAAATATGTTGTATTGATCCTGCACCAGTTGGAGGGAATTTGGATGTGTGTCTTTTCTTCCTCTTTTTTTAGACAGACAGTTTTCATTTCATCTCTCAAACCCTGAGTATTTGTTTACATCCATGCTTTGGACCACTTATACCAACTCACTGTAGTCACACTAGCCACATGAATAAATTACTTTTAAAATAATAAAGTTTTTATTTATTTTGCTATCACTTTCACATCTATAATTCATGTTGTAATACATTATTTTAATCTTTCAGTCATGACTCTCAACTGGTCCAAAACAGATTCAAATCAAATCTGCTGCAGAAGTTTCAGTGTCTGTATGAAGGAACAGCAAAGCAGGAAAACCCAACACTCCTGAATGAGATCTACACAGAGCTCTACATCACAGAGAGTGGAAGTGGAGAGATCAATAATGAGCATGAGGTGAGACAGATTGAGACACAATCCAGGAGAGCAGAAACAGAGGACACACCGATCAAATGCAATGACATCTTTAGACCTTTACCTGGACAAGAAAAACCCATCAGAACTGTCCTGACAAAGGGAGTCGCTGGCATTGGAAAAACAGTCTCTGTGCAGAAGTTCATTGTGGACTGGGCTGAAGGATCAGAGAATCAGGACGTCCAGCTCATATTTCCACTTCCATTCAGAGAGATCAACTTGATGAAGGACAAAACACTCAGTCTTTCAGATCTTCTTCATCGCTTTTTCCCTGAAGCAAAAGGAAAGGAAATATCCAGTGATGAGTATAAAGTGCTGTTCATCTTTGATGGTCTGGATGAGTGTCGTCTGTCTCTGAACTTTAAGAGTGAAGTGAAACTGTGTGATATATCTGAATCAGCCTCAGTGGACGAGCTGCTGACGAACCTCATTGTGGGGAATCTGCTTCCCTCGTCTCTCATCTGGATCACCTCCAGACCAGCAGCAGCGGATCTCGTCCCCTCTGAGTGTGTCCATCGAGTGACAGAGGTACGAGGCTTCAGTGACACACAGAAGCAGGAATACTTCAGAAAGAGAATCAGGGATCAGAGTCTGGCCGACAGGATCATCTCACACCTGAAGTCCTCAAGGAGCCTCCACATCATGTGCCACATCCCAGTGTTCTGCTGGATCTCAGCCACTGTTCTAGAGAAGATGTGCAGTGGAGCAGAGAGAGGAGAGATTCCCAAGACTCTCACTCAAATGTACACACACTTCCTGATCATTCAGACCGACATCAAACATGAGAAGGACTATGAGAAGAAAGTGAAAGATGAAGACATGATCCTCAAACTGGGAAAACTGGCTTTCCAGCAGCTTGTAAAAGGCCACCTGATCTTCTATGAGGAAGACCTAAGAGAGTGTGGCATTGATGTGACAGAAGCATCGGTGTACTCAGGATTGTGCACTCAGATCTTCAGAGAGGAGTTGGGCTTGTATCAGGGGAAAGTCTTCTGCTTTGTTCATCTGAGCATCCAGGAACATCTAGCAGCTCTTTATGCACACATTTACTTTACAAACAAGAACATATATGTATTTGAACAAACCAAACAAAGTCTGTTGTCTAAGGTTTTAAACTGGTTGAAATCTCATTCATTATCAGGTCTGCATCAGAGAGCTGTGGACGAGGCTTTACAGAGTAAGAATGGACATCTGGACCTTTTCCTGCGTTTCCTTCTTGGACTCTCATTGGAGTTCAATCAGACTCTCTTACGAGAACTACTGACACAGACTGGCAGCTGCTCCTACAACAAAGAGGAAACAGTTCAGTACATCAAACAGAAGATCAGGGAGACTCACTCTCCAGAGAGATCCATCAATCTGTTCCACTGCCTGAATGAACTGGGTGATGATTCACTGATGCAGGAGATCCAACGTTGTCTGAAATCGGGAAAAATGGAAGGAACCAAACTCTCCTCTTCACAGTGGTTAGCTCTGGTTTATGTGTTGCTGACATCAGAGCAGAAGATGGATGTTTTTGATCTAAGAAAGTTTATTGGATCACAAAATATAGCAGATGAAGTTCTTCAGAAGCTGCTGCCTCTGGTAAAAGAATCCAGATCAGTTCAGTAAGTCACACTGACAACAAACACTACACTGATAAAACACGAGCACATTTATGATTTTAGCAGGTGCTTTCTAACCAAAGCGTGTGTGTGTGAGTGAGAGAGAGAGAGAGCTGGATGATTGTAGAGGTCAGTGTGTGAGACGTGATGAAGGATTAAATGTGACTGATCAAAACTGACAGCAACAGTGTCTTTAACAGTGTCTTTTTCTATATATTGATGCTGTTTGTCCTCTAATGATGTTTATGTGAATGTTTTACTGCCTCTATAAATCACATTTGTAGTTTACACTTTTTATTTTATGTTCGCAGCTGGTATCAGTTCACCATGTATCTTTAATCTCTACAGGTTGTGGAAGTGTGGTGTTACAGATGAAGGTTGTGTTGCTCTGGCTTCAGCTCTGAGATCAAACCCCTCACACCTGAGAGAACTGAATCTGTCTGATAATAAACTAGGAGACAGAGGAGTGAAGCTGCTCTCTGATGTACTGAAGGACCCTCACTGTAAACTGGAGATACTGGGGTAAGATTGTATAAATGTGTCAACATCCTCCATTTTTTTCATATGGTCAATAATGAACAAAAGAAACAAAAACAAGTAAATATAATTGACCCTTCGCTAAGCTCCGCCCTCCTTAGTTACTGTTGCTACGCCTGACAAGCTTTCGCGGCTGCCACGTCTATTACAGTGTGAATGCACCGGTGTCAGGCATTCCCAAGGAGATAATTAGTCAACAATTTATAAACAAGCCGGTGGCACTGCCACCCCGGTGCCTTTAGGGTTACTGTGCATGACGTGCAAAAACGTAACCCTGCTTTCACTGTCGCCCTACGGTCTCATGGATTTAACGGAGACATGAAATAAGTACACAAGACCGAAAATTCATATGAAGTGTACCATTTTGGACTGGGCCTATGATCGTGAATCACAATAGCCACATATATGAGCTAATTTAAATTAGAATAATTTTTAATGTCATAGGATGTCATAGGTCAATCTGTTTTGCAGCACTTAAATGTGTAAATCCAGAAGCCCAGTATTTATCTGGAGGTCTTTGCCCTTTGCCTGTCAACCTGGTTTGTCTCTGCCTTTTCTGTTCTGCCCTGTTTGCCATTGCTCACCCTGCCTGTCTTGACTTAATAAAAAGCTGCAAATGGATCCCCTTGGCCTGACCCTGCCTCGTTACAACACATATGCTGCATCTGCTCGCTATCTGCAGAACGGCTCTGGTGGTTCCGTTTCAGCACTGATGATGTTGTAGGAATAGTGTGCTCTGGTTGGTCTGTATTATTCGGGATTTTTTATTTTATACAGAAATAAGTTATTTATAATTTAGATGAGAATAAAGTTAGTGTTGATTAAAATGAAGGAAAACAAATATATTGATCTGAAATATAGCACATACATTTTAAATTAATTTAGGTTAAATTACCAAACATACAATCTTAATTTAATTTAAAGCAAACAATACATTTGTTTATATTTACAACACATTTTTATATACATTGTTACTAATTTGAAGGGCTCACAAATTAGTTACGTTGTATCTGTTGTTTATATTTGTTTCTATTTCGAGTTTAAGTTTACCAATGCCTTTATTCTTTTGGGTTCAAATAAAGACCCATTTTCAGTCCAAAGCTTGTGTTCCTTGTTTCTGACTTCTCGGCCCCTCACAGAGAGGGTTCAGGAATCAGCCATACAAGAAACGGCTGCCTTCCAAAAACTTCTCCCTCGCCAGACTCAGGAACTTCATGCCTGAAGTGAGGAACTTCAGACATGGTCCGCTGCAGCCGCATCCGCATTGGCGTTACGAAAATTAGAGTCCGGGCAGGAACAGAGAATTTATGGGTTATTGGTTCCGCCCGGACATACCATTCGCTGGGAGTTGCCCGGGGGAGGAAGAAACGTTAATGTCTTTATTAATTGATTTCTTTAATTATACATAATGTAGTTGTACATTTATGGTATTTGACTTCATGTTGCTTTCCTTATCTTTATTTACTATATCCGGGGTTGCTGAGCGGGAGCAGCCCCAAACTTTTAAAACCAGCTCCTCACACAGTGCCACACAAAAACAGAGCATTGCTTCCCGTGTTTTCCCCACAAAAAGTCTGGGGACACGGAAAGCACGCTCAACAGCAGTCCTCAAGGGATAAGACGGATCTGAGGACAGTCATTATTTCCAAGAAAGCTGCAAAGAAAAGGCCTGACGTCCGAGGGCGCAGGCCATCGAGGGCAGTTCCCCACCGAAGCAGAGCGGTTAACACCTCATTTTACGGTGCCCGTCTCCCTTCGGTGCCATTCGGGGGACCGTTATGCTAACCCTGCCACCTCGTGTGTTATAGGGCGCAGCGGTCTCCGGCGAGCACATATCTCAGGTGCCGCCCGGAAACGTAGTGGCCCTGGAATGCCCGCCCCCTTCGAGGAGGGTCCTAGAGCAGTCAGTTCAGTCGTTCCCTGCCGGTTCGCCGTTACAGGGCGACAGGCTGATTGCCCAGCAAAAGCTAAATCCAGAAACCAGTCTCGAGAGGGTGGTACCTTTAGTAGAATTCTTGGCAGTGCGAAGCTACTGCCAATTATTTCTCGTTGGGTCCTGCAGACCAAAAAGGTGCTTTCATCCCACCGTGGTGAGCCCCGAGCAGGTTCTGGTAATGGAACAAAAGGTAAAAAAATCCCATTGGACATAGGGGCCATAGAATATATACAGTACCTCCCTCCAGCAGGGACACTGGGGTTATACAGCCGGTATTTCATTGTTCCAGAGAACGATGGGTTGTATCCCATTTTGATTGTATTAGTTCTGTACGTTTCCGTCATGTAACTAAGGTTCAAAATGTTGAGACAAATCGTGCCACAGATCAGATCCGAGGACTGGTCTGTCACTAAAGATCTCAAGGACGCTTACATCCATGTGTCTATCCTTCCACAACACAGGTAGTTTCTGAGGTGCTAGTTCCTGAGGTGCGCTTTCGGGGGCGAAGTGTACCAATATCGAGTACTTCCGTTCGGCCTAGCTCTCTCTCTCCGAACATTTACGAAATGTATGGATGCAGCTCTGGCTCCGTACTCTAGGGCCATCCGCATTTTGAATTAAATCGACGATTGGTTGATCTTAGCTCAATCGGAGCATCTGGCGGGTCGGCATCGAGATGTCGTTCTCGCTCACGTCAAGAACTAGGCTTGAGGCTCAATGCCAAGAAAAGTGTGCTATCTCTGCTACAGAGGACCACTTTTCTGTAATCTGGGATTCGACGACGATGCAGGCAAGCCTGTCTCCTGCTCGTATCGCTTCGATCCTCACGGCCGTCAAACAAGCAAAGCTAGGCCACTCACTCACTGTAAAACAGTTTCAGAGACTGTTAGGTCTGATGGCAGCAGCGTCCAACGTTATACCTTGCGGCCTGCTGTACATGAGACCATTACAGTGGTGGCTCAGGGCCAAGGGGTTCTCCCCATGATCAGGGTCACGCGACGTTGTCTTCGCGCCCTGGCCATGTGGAAAGAACCTTGATTCCTATCCCATGGGCCCGTGCTGGGAGCTCCCTGTCGTTGTGTAATGCTAACGACGGATGCCTCCCTCACGGGCTGGGGGGGCGATCATGAGTGGTCGCCCTGCTCAGGGTCTGTGGCAGGACCATCATCTCTCGTGGCACATAAAATGTCTAGAAATGTTGGCAGTGTTTCAGGCTCTGAAACACTTCCTCCCAGACCTGAGAGGCCTCATGTTCTTGTCCGGTCAGACAACACATCGGTGGTCTCCTACATAAATCACCAGGGAGGTCAGCGTTCGCGCCCATTATACAAGCTGGCTCGCCAGATCCTTCTATGGTCCCAGTGGAAGCTTCTTTCATGGAGGTCGATTTATATCCCAGGGTATCTAAATCAGATATGGTAATTAGTCCAATTTGTCAAAAGAAACCGGCAAGAACATGGCTAAAGCAAGCAAGAAACGAAATTTCACTGAAAATGTCTTCTATGTGGATATATTGTAATATGTAATTTATTCCTGTGATCAGAGCTGAATTTTTAGCATCATTACTCTAGTCTTCAGTGTCACATGATCCTTCAGAAATCATTCTAATATGATGATTTGATGATCAAGAAACATTTTTGAGTTCTGCTTCATATTTTCGTGGAAACCGTGATATAGTATTTTCAGGATTCTTTAATGAATAAAAACTTAAATCAAACAGATATAGAAATCTTATAATCTTTTGTAACATTATAAATGAATTTACTCTCACTTTTAAACAAATTCAATGTGTCCTTGCTGAATAAAAATATTACTTTCTTTTTATCTTTACTGACCGAATTAATGAAGTTTATTTTTTATTCCTAGTTAAGCCAACGCTGCCATTGCTAGACGGGTTGTATTAATTTGGACATGCTTAATATATGTTCTTACTTAATTGCATAATAGAATATTATAATAAAACTCGTGTGACAATAATATGTCAAATAATTTATCAATTACAAATTATAAGCAATATCTGACAGCTGGTGGTGCGATAGAACAATTCGTAGTGTAATGTTTGCCACTTCACTTTATTGCCTCTATGAGTCGCCAACGGACAAAAATCACGACAAATGTACGTACGCCAGACATGAAGTTTACTTGGAGGAACGCACATTCTTACGTTAATTTCACTGTTAGTACATCTGGCCGTGAACGTGAAAGCTGACGTACGCCGTGTTTTTGTGCGTACGCAGTGTTGATACATGAGGCCCCAGGTGTCTCTCCTCGTCGGCTCTCCTCTGGAGATTCCACCCAGCGAACCTCTGCAGTCGGCTTCGCCTAAGGATCTTACGCTAAAAATGGTATTTCTCTTAGCTTTACCTCTCTTAAGAGGGTGGGAGATCTCCAAGCCCTGGCAGTGACACCAGCTTGCTTGGAGTTTGCCCCTGGCAGAGTTAAAGCCTTTTTGCACCCGAGTCCGGGCTACGTGCCAAAGGTTCCTATGAATACGCCTCGGTCCAAGGTCCTTCAGGCATTTCATCCTCCACCTCATGTGTCGGCAGAAGAAGAGAAGCTTAATTTGCTCTGCCCCGTCAGAGCTTTGAGCGTGTACCTCGAGAGGTCCTCTTCTTGGAGGAGGTCGGACCAATTATTTGTGTGTTTTGGGTCACCTAAGAAGGGACTCCCGGCATCCAAGCAAACTATTAGTAATTGGATTGTTCAGGGTATTACCTTGGCTTACAAGGTGCGCGACTTGCCTTCACCTTTAGCTGTTAGGGCTCATTCGACTAGAGGCATGGCGTCCTCTAGGGCCCTCCTTTCGGGAGTTCCTATCCAGGAGATCTGTGAGGCAGCCGGTTGGGCTACCCCACACACTTTTGTTAGGTTCTATAGTCTGCACCTCCCTAGTACGCCTGGTGCACATGTGCTCTCGTCCTAGCTGAGTGCCTGAATCAGTTTCACTCCGGGGCAGGCCAGTCTTCGGTGCGTGGCCTAGTGGGCATTCGTTCCCCAAAGTGTCGATACTACGACGCAGTGTCTCGTTCCCTTCTCAGGGAACAAGGGTTATAGTCATAACCCGAGACGTTTTAAGTGAGGCAAGGGATGCTCCCACAGTTTGCCTCTCCTCATGCAGCCGTTGAAGCATGTGAAAAGTGCTGTTCCAGCGTGTTTCCACTTCATTGATCAGTTTATGAACTGGCCTGTTCATCTCTTGCTGCACCTGGGTCAACATTTCTTTGGCAGAGGTGCTGCTTCGAAAATAGGTCACCACTTTTTTAGCTTTGTTCCGAATCTCACACAGAACTGGTACCTGATCAAAAGACTTTTTCAGCATGGTGTTAAGTGCATGTGCAATGCAAACTGAATGTCTCACTTGCAGAATTCTTGCACAAGCAATCATGTTTGGTGCTGCATCTGTGACAAGGCACTTCACTTTGTCGGTGATTGCCCACTCCATCATGAAACTCTTTTTCACCAGGGCCATATTTTCCACTGTGTGCCTGTTTGGGAACTTCTCAACATCCAACAACACTGTATTCAGCTTATAACTGTCATCGATGTAATGGCAGGATATTGCAAGATATGCATCCATGTTGATAGAAGTCCACATATCAGATGTTAGAGACACAGCTGTTGCTTTTTCCATGTTGGCCTTGGCCTTCTTCTTTTCTTCTGCATATTTTGAAGCCACCATTTTCTTTAAAAGCTTTTTGAGTTCCAAAAACATTTATAGTAAAGTTATATTATAGATAAAGATATTTTATATATATTATACATCAAAATTGACCTGTGCTATACTGCCCTACAAAGGCTAAGTGCAGTAACTACGCCACCATTGAAACTGAGAAAAATGCCTCTAAAGTTTTCATACTGGCCGGTCCAACATGTAGCAGGTCCAAAAGTGTTGATACTTTTAATTAATACCTTTTTAGGAAGGAAAATTATATATTTATAAAAAAAGACCAATGATATGACCTTTGACCCCAAAAATGTAGATACTGCACTCTGCCTTTGAATTACCTTGATCAACTAGAGCACTATTACAAAAGCAAAGTGCAGTATCTACAATTTAGATGTGTTCAGACTTCCACATTTTTGTATTCCTTATGTCTTTTAATCTGTTTTGTGGTTTGTTTATAGATGTTTATAATAGGTTGATAGTATTGAAATTGCTTGTAACCTTCAATAATAATTTTTTGTCCTAATGTCCCTGTCACATCGCAGTCCTAAACATTTTTTTGTAATCAACATTGTCATTTTTCCAAACATCCTTAACATTTTACACACAATCAATGGTATTTTGGTTTGTGGATTTTCATTTTAATAGAAAATTCATTCATTAAATACCAAAACAGAACAATAAACAGAACAGCCTAGATCTAACCGTTAATTATTAACGTCAAAATAAGTGACTGCCAATGTAATCATTGAGAGTAGAAGATATGAACGGAAAAAGTCGACTGATCTCGATGGTTATTTCGCAACCCATGACTTTCAGCTTGAACTTCATTGGCTATCAATTAAACAACGCGATATTTTACCTCAACCATGTGATGTAGCGTGTGTAATGAGAAGTAAACAACCAGGATAAAGTGACATTTAATTCAAGACCGTCCTTGCGGCTGCAGGTGCTACACGGCTCTCCTCAGGAGATCGGCTAGCACTAGAATGCTAAACTAACAGTGACTTTGCTCCAGTCGACTAACTAAATGTAATCTTGTTAACTTCACAACAATTGGACTAGCTGCCTGAAACGAAAATAGCTTAAGAAAAAATGAAGGCAAGAAACAGAACAGTGACGGGATCGTATTTGGATTATGACAGCATTTCCAGACTGGATAGATGTTACAGTCTTCAAGGGAGCAGGTAGGCTAAAATGGTTTAATATGCTAGCGGATCGCTATTAAACCGGCTTATGATAATTAATAGATTTATATGTTATTTGACTGGTTAGTTGTTCATATGTTATCCATCTTCCTACCGTTGTTTGGATACTTGCGTTTCAAAGCAAGTTCCACCATGGTTTTTCCTCGGGATTGTGCCATGATATTTGTGTCAGTTTTACCATATATTTCTAGCAGCTATCGTGTTTGTGGTGTGTGTGATGGAATGTTTTGGATGGGGCTACTAGGCAGACCGCAGTATCTGCGTCAAAGCCAGGTAAACACAGGCAGAACGTAGTATCTACACTTACTGCGGTTAGCCTCTGTATTAGGTTGGATTTCGTAGTTACTGCAAATTTGACATAGTGATTTCTCTAAAACGGGACCCAGTTGGACCAAGAGCTTTTGTCACAAGACAAAGGAGGTGTTATGAAGCCCATTTTCAGTCTAAACTCAATTTTGACCAAATATGTAGTTACTGCACTTTGCCTTTGTAGGGCAGTATACTCACATGTCTGGTTGGGATTATATAGGAAGGATCAAGGGCATGGATGAGGCCCCTGAAACCCTCATCCTCAACCACTGTAAATGGCTGTGAGTCTTTTATGACCATGTTGACCAGTGCCTCATCAACCATTTGTTTGCGAGATGCTATAATTAAAGAAGTTATATATACATATATTAATTGAAATCATGAAAATGCATTCACAATTATGAATAAAAATCATGAAGCAACAGTCCTACTTTCTGTGCTTGTATTGTTCTGGGGCTGTACAGTCTCATGTAAAGCTCTGAAATGCCTTAGTATGGATGATGTGCTGTTTTCATACACCAGCTCTTTGTCACACACCAAGCATCTCACCTTCTGAAAAAAGTTATATGAAATTAAGAAATGAAATACAACAAAAAAATAAGTACAATTTTAAATAATAAATAAATAAATATTTCATTTCTCTTCTTTTTTCTAAATGAGTACATACATTGGAAGCTGTAAGCTCAAAATGTTCCCAGATAGGGGAAGTCTTCCTTTTTTTGGCTGTTGCCATTGCTCTAATTACAAATCCTTCACCAAACACCAACACCCTATCCCCTCTCCCCTAAGCCCACCCTACTAACCCCAAATAACAATAATAATAATACCTAAAAAACACCAAAGTGCAAAGATTTTACAAAAACAAAATGACACAACAACAACAAAAAAGAAATAAAGTAGTTTTGGTAATTTAAATGTAGCCTAATGTATTGATTAACTTTCCAAGTACAGCACTCTCCTCACAAACCCGTCAACCAGACTGAGCCAACAAGGACTCGTTAAGTAAGATCTGGGGTTCGAGCCTTCTGACACCCAAAGCGAAACGCGCACGTGATTGGACAGAATGTGAGGCTTCATTTGTCATCGATCACGTGACTCTGGGAAACCAAAACACACCCCGATACGGGGCTTCAATAGAAATTGCGTCGCATTTGCGATACACACATCGGAGCTTCAGTGTCAAACGTAACATCACTACTTCATGCTTTAGACTGGACCTGTCAATCATGTCATGGATTAAGTCTCTGTTTCTGATTGTGAAGTTCCTGATTATCTAATCCTGAACTGAGAGATTGAAGAGTGTCATCGTTCTCTACAGGTTGAATTCGTGTGGTGTTACAGATGAAGCTTGTGTTGCTCTGGCTTCTGCTCTGAAATCAAACCCCTCACACCTGAGACAACTGGATCTGTCATTGAATAAACAAGGAAACAGAGGAGTGAAGCTGCTCTCTGATGTACTGAAGGATCCTCACTGTAAACTGGAGATACTGAGGTAAGATTGTATAAAGGTGTCAACATTAGGGGTGTAACGGTAAACAAACATGGCGGTTCGGTACATACCTCGGTATTGAAGTCACGGTTCGGTACGGGTTCGGTACAACAGGGGGGAGTAAACTAAATGTGAAATTGCTTTCTCTTTTTTTATTAAACAGTTTTTTCTTTTAAACAATATGTGTTTAAATAAATTCTATTATAATTAATATTTACAACAAGTTTTGTTACTGACAAGTCCAAAAGTAAAAACCCTCTGAAGACTTGCATATATATGATCCATTTGAGCACTTAATCTATGAATCAAACAGTCAAATCCCATAATAAACGCCGCACACTTGGCGAATAAAGCTGATTCTGAAGCTCAGTTATTTTTTCGGTGTTGAAGTAAATACGCGATGGGCATTTGCTTGCTTCGGCTATCACACCTACGGTCATGTCCTGAATAGGGTTACGCATGGCTCTAGTGGAATTATGCCAGTTTGAAATGGCACGGCTTTCATAAAACTTTTCTGTTTTATTTTAACTTAAAAATATTCCCGCGCCTCGTTTGTGTTTTGAGCGGCCATTTCTGTGCCTGACACGAAGAAAACACATCTGAGGTAAAATAAAAAGGTTCAGTTATTATTTTTCCAAGTGTTTTATTTTAATGTGATCTTTAAAATGGTTTCGAATATAAATATAACAAAGTTCCAGGCGCAGGGAAGAAAGGTGAACTGGAGAACGGTAAACGGGAGTTTTAAAATCAGTAAATCGAAAGTAAACGGCAGGTGCTTCATAGTCGACTGCCGCCCATTCATAGACAAAACACAATGTAAATGTCCAGGCCTGGTCTTCTCCTGTCTTCCACTGTCGTCACTCCTCCTCTTATCCTTCAGAGCTCCTGGGACTCCAGACGGTGCAGCGCTCAGTGACGTTCATTAAAGGGATAGTTCACCCAAAAATTACAATTAAATAAAATTTTCATTTTATGAAAATTAAAAGGGAACTATCCCTTTAACATTTGCTCCACTGGTCCCACTCCATTTCCAGGGCTCGCGCGCTGCTCTTCACAGAAACATTAAACTGACAGTAGTTTGAACGATTAAATCTTGTGTATTTTTTCTGTGTAATCTATTGTTTTCAGTGTCGACTAGTAGCAGCTGTACCGTTTAGTCGACTAGTCTTGCACATCCCTATTAAAAACCTCTTTTTCATAGGCTAGTTAACTTATGTTCACGTTTCCCTCATTCATGTGTTAGCGCTACCGTTAGGAGCCATGAAGTAGTGACGCTGGGAACAGGGTAATCTATTTAGAGCCTTATTTTCTTAATTTAAATATCAATATTTGGCGCCAGCACATTGATTATCGTATCGCACCAGCCCGTTCTCATCCCAAGGCATCATCTAACTGACGCTTTTGACCATGCGTCAACATGCCGACGCACATGGTACCCCTTAAGCGTCAATATGAGACGCGCCTCCTAGTGGTCTAACCCTAACCCTACCCCAGACCTAAACCTAAACCATAACGGAAACGTCATCTAACTGACGCTAAAGGGTGCCATGTGCGTCGGATTTAGACGCATGGTCAAAAGCGTCAGTTAGATCAGTGGTTTTCAAACCTGTCCTGGAGGACCCCCAACACTGCACGTTTTCTTTGTCTCCCGAATCAAACACAACTGATTCAACTCATCAGCTCATTAACCCATGTGATAATGTCCCTCCAGGACAGGTTTGAAAACCACTGAGTTAGATGACCCCCGAGGATGAGCGTCTCATATTGACGCTTAAGGGGTACCATGTGCATCGGCATGTTGACGCATGGTCAAAAGCGTCAGTTAGATGACGCCTTGGGATGAGAATGTGTTGATCGCACGGAGAAGAACAACAATATATAACCAGATCGATATTTAGTCCCACCGCTATAAGGAGCCCTTCATTACACATTACTATAATATTACATTTTACAATTAACAAGAGAGCCCAAATAATTCAATTCAGTTGCTATTTATTTTTAAATATAATAATCAATGCTCAAATAATAAAAAACATGTAAATTGCAAATAAGGCAGGTTCTGCATTAACTTCTAAATATAATTATGAAGGTAATTTTTTACTCCAATTAATTTTTGAAATATAATCATTTACACAGTGGCTTTCATAACTTGTTTTCATGACAAATTTATTTAAACATACATTAAATAATCAAAACACCACTAACAGGTTAAGTAAATATAATGAAAAGACTTATATAGTGCATATACGAAATGCTTCTCTCTAGAGTTCATTTCTCTAGCGAACTGCTGGAACCTGCTGTCAACACTAAATGCCTGAGGTTAATGTAATGCTACTGAGATGTGAGATATTATTCTCAAGATGTTGTTGTGGCTTTTCCTTTCCAACAAACATCATCACTGAGTAAGAGACACTCTGAGTCCAATTTAATAGTTTAAAAAGTATTTATTCTCTTGCAAGAGAGATCTTCGTCACCAATACACATTCGTGAGTCAGTGAGGAGAGATACAGAGAAGCAGTGTCTGTCTTTTTTATATCTTGCGTCCTCCAAGGCCTTATTTCTGCCCTCCCCTCACAGGAGAGATATACTTTGTTTTTTCCTATTTCTCCCTGGCCCTGAGAGGTAAATGCCCCCTTAACCCTTTAGGCTATAACGTACAAATGCACTCAAGATGACCCCTTGACCACCTGCTTTTCCTTACCTCCACTGACTCCCAACCACAGTAAATTATCACCCAAAGGCCCCCTCTCACTACATTCGTGAGAACAGATGAGGCCATCATTAGGAATCACTGAAATCAGAGTAATAATAGAAAAATTACATAACAACTCCTCTCTGTTTATCATACTCTGATAACTGATTAATCAAACATTGTAATAATAGTAATAATAAATGCAAGTTCAAGTCATTACAAATCACTCTCCTTGAACCTGTGAAGAAAAAGTTTAGAATGAAGAAGCATAAGGCTGTTTTTTTGTGGGGGAAAGCCCCATAATTATTTAGCAAGCAAGTAAACATTTTTACTGGGCCGGGCTAAACGAGGAATCAGTGTTCCTGCGTTCCTGCAAGCAGACCCTCAGTCACACCAGTAAGGAATAAATAGTTATAACACAGTAAGAAAACAAACAGATAAAAGTGTAATAAAAATCCCTCAGTTTCAAACCCTGTCCTTGTACGCCACCTCGTAACACGGATGACCGCTGCTTGTAACCTTCTTTAAATCTTTTGCCCTTAATCTTTCTCAGAAAATAAACAAATTGAAGAAAAACAAACAGAACATACATTTTACACATATCTCACTGTAGCTCCCGCTAACTGTATCGTCGCATCATTTTGTTCATCCTTGGGACAGACTGTCATTTTCACCAATTGAACAGACAGCAGGTTTTCACCTGTCTCTGTAATCATATTCACCCATGAATAACAAAATTATCAGAATAACACACACAATCCTAACTCCTATCATTAAGCCTTTTCCATTAATCTACACCCATCTCCATATTTCATTCACTTCTAATTCAATTTAGTAAGCTCTATTGAACGCACTGTTTAACAAATCTAACCAGAGAAGTCTTATAATTTTTTCCATTCCTCTAACCAAATTAGTTGTTCAAAATTAACTCTAATATCTCCATTACGGTCCGTCTTTTTTGCTTGTTACACATAAATTAATAGATTTTCTACATTTGCACCAATCAAATCAATACCTAGGTTGATTCAAACAAAATCATCAAAATCATCACAAAAACAGATTCTTCTGTTAAACTTAAACCATCAGTTGGCAGTTGGTTCCTCCAGGTGTGTTGATCATCTCGTTCGCCCCACGGACGTTCCGTGTTCGCCAGGGTGACACTTTGCGTGCCGTAGCCATGGTCTTTCCCTCGTTGGTTCGGGAGGTACGTTACTAGCACGTCCTTGAATCCCTCACTTTGTGCTCTATTGGATGGTTGAGGCCTGTTGGTGTTGTCTAAGGTGAGAGGCTTGGACCCAGGTGACACATTCTCCAACCATTTTCTGATCCTTATAAGGTTTTCCCTTAAATCACAACCGCACCCCCACTGGAATGAACCATTTCTTGCCTGCTTTCACCTGTGAATGGAGACCTTAAGTATTTTGTTAGTGACCGCTTGTCTAGTCGCTCGTCCCTTTTGGTGTGACCTGTGGATTCAACAACCTGAAACATTATCACCGGATAATTTCTTGCTCACTTAATAGCACTCGGGGTCCTTTTACCCTGAAAAACACTCAACCCACTTTGCTCATGTCCACAACAGAATATTTATACATTTGAAACAGAATTAGTTCTGTTTGATCCAATCCATCCTGACATTCTGTAAAAGGAAAATTTAAGTTATGCGCAGCGCAGGTGTGGCCTTGTTTCTTTCTGCCACAATAACAATCCAGGCCAGGATAGTTCGTCAAATTCATCCATAACCATTATTTTATAGGGGACATTCTGCCCTGAATTAAAAGTCTGCATGCTCTGTAAAGAAAAGCAAATGTCGAGGCTATTTTCAGATAGTAAAGTACACATAGTTTCTTTTGTCTGCTGTGCTGCTGCGGCCTTCGCTGCTGCATCTGCCCTGGCGTCTCCTGCAATTTTGTTATCAGCGTGTGCGGCACACTTACAGACAGCAATATTGCCCCACCTGTGCAATGGCTTTCAGCAAATGTGAACCCCTTAGTAAACCATATTTGGCAATTGTTACCATCCCCCTTTTGATGCAATGACCCCGCTCATTCATCAATTTAAATAAATCTGATTTGCCATCAACACTAACCCAAACGGCGTCCTTCAGCCAAATTTTGCCCAGACATCTTTCTCTTCTTTTATCTCAGCCCATGCCAGATGGTGATCTACAACTACACAATTCCAATTTACTTAAACTGATCTTCAAATCTATGTATGACAAAAGTATTACTACCAGACAGAGCTTGATGACCAATCAACTTAAAGCTCGTCCCATGTTCTATATCATCTTTTCATCGGATCCACTCAGAATTATCGCCTTCCTTAAAATTTGTCATTTGCCTTAACCCATCTGTAATGATAAACTCATTCCAGAGGTTAATGACGCAATATACACACTATTCAGGCGGAATATTAGTGCCCCAAACTAATACATACAAGACATAAAGTGCTGTCACCATCACACGCACTCACACTAGACACACATATGTTAACTGCTCATTCTCAATGTTCACTTTTCTTTATATTATTGCTAAAAGATTTAAATTTTAAATAAGATTTTAACCTTTCCATTTTCCTGTAGCTTCTATCTAATTTTACCTGGTCTCTTAACCAGTTCCAAAGCATGTCTTGTTCATTATTCATTTGATTTTTAGACAAGTCAGCTGGGTTGTTTTGTTTCATTATCATTATTTTTCTTCAGCTTGCTCAGGCAGGCCGATAACAGAAAGACAGACACAGTTACCATCCCTTCCTCCAACTCAGGCAGTCTCTCTCACTATAAACAAATAATATTTTCCAACTTTAACTTAAACAGAATGCAATATTAAATTAATCACTAACATTTTACCATTAAATTTTGTTTTCCAGACTTTTCTCAAATCTACAAAAGCTGTCTTCATCTTTAGCCACCACCATGTCTAACGACCTTCAAGAGTTAAAACTATGTCATAGACATATTAGTTCTAAATCAACACTATGATTTTCCTTGCCCTTAAGGCAACCAGTACATAAAAAGTTTTGCTACTGTCTCCACAACAACTAATGGCAATCCCCTTTTGGTCTCAGCTGGCTCTCGAAAGCCCATTAGCTCGTTATCTATAATTTTCTTCTCCTCAGGGTGTTGTCCCCCTGCCATAGTTGCAGACACTTGTCACAATGAAAAACAAGCCATACAACTAATGCGGTTTCTTCTGGCGAGTGGTATAGAGGAAACTCACATTTTCTGGGTCAGACTGCCGTAACTCCTCACAGCCCATCTCACCTCTCAATGCTCTGCTGACCCCGGTGGCCTCCAGTAATCAGCGCTCAACTCTCATACCTTTCTCACATATAACACCTCCATCCGGATGTGCCCAATGTTCGTGACCCCCTGCGTTGGGCTGTCCCCTGGCCAGGAAGATCCTCCCGTCATTGAATAGCCACTCGTACACACGTACACACTGGTGACCGCTCTTTCCCAATACCAAATCAGTCTTCTTCAACAAAATCAGTTGTTTTCTCGAGCTTAGGAAAGGTACGTTCAAGAGTCACCAGAGCCATTCCGATTGCCTAATAGTGTTCACACAGGGAGACAGGTTAATAACAGCAGTATTTAATCACTTAAATCCATTAACCATCTTAAAAGCAGAAACCTAGCTGCTTAGATTATACTCAGTTAATTTAGATCACAACCGTACATTCAGTGTACTTCATCTGTAGCCGGAGCCATCGGTCCTGAATGGTGGAGACTAAATGAGACAAAGAAGTTACTGGTCCTAAAATAAGCTAATCAAATGTCACCTCTATCGTTTAAGGTCTGTATTATTATTTTAAATACTTCTTTAAAGTCATTCAGTTTTACTTTTAAAACAAATTGCTCTCTAAATGGCAATGGTTTCTTTTAACATCTCGGTGTCTATGATCTTCAACTGAAACACTGTGCTTTACTATAAATAGCTAATGACACAGGCTCAGATAACAGCTTTTAGCTGACATTTACTGAGAGAGACTCTGAGACATTGAGGACTGGTACACTGCTCTCTCATATACTTCTAAACATTATCAAACTTTATCTACCATCTTTTAACTCCATCCCAGCTTAAGGCATCTTTGCCAGAAATTACATGTGTTTCCAAATAAACATGGTTTTATATTTGTCTTTTGCCCTCCTCAGGGAATTTAGACATTACAAATTTCCTCTCAGATTGAGTCTCTGTCGCACTGGCAGTTTCAGGCACAGCACACATCAGATTTTAGATAAGCGAACTGTTTCATTACAGCCAATAACAAACTTATCTTTTGGAAGCAAAACAGCTTCTAGTTCTTTCATGGTCAACTTTTCATGCTGTTTGTTTAATCAAATGCCTTTCTACATATTTTACATTTAGCAACTGTTAATCCAGTAGCCTACTGCTTCTGCTTATTTGTTCTTACATAAAAATAATTATTCTAGTTCTCAATAACGTTTCACATTTCTCAATCTCAATTACCATAGTTCAATCTCTGACTTCAAAGTTTTTTCCCTAGGAGTTTATCAATCTCCATTCAGGATTCACACTAACTTTGACAAGGCTACTCTGCATCTTTTGCAGTTATTATAAATCATCTGTGAGATCTGTCTCTCTATATTACCTGAACCCCTTTTTTTAAATGTTTAATTAAAACACAATAATCCTTTTAGTTACCTTTACATATTTTGCTACTCACATATGTTGGAGTCATTAATTTTGCATCAAACTGTATTCAATTCACTTATAAAAATTACTATTATAGATCTTTTCTTCAAAAGGATTTACCTTGTTTGTATCTCTTATTTCTCAGACGAAAAATGTTACTGTCGTCATTTAGACACTGATCTACTTTCAAACCCACATTAATACCAGAAATGTGTCACTCACATTTTCAAACACCTTCTCGGTGGGCATTTACAGTTACGTGTTAAATGGTCCTGCTGACCACAATCAAGACACTCTCTGTCATCTGGTGGGTTCATGCGTCAGCCTCAACTACAGCATCAGACATCTTGACTATAGTTTGATCACTGTGAGCTTGCAAACGGCTCCAACTTACTGCACACCCTTGAAGCAGTGTGTGTCCCATTCAGGAATGTAAACAGAGCCACTGATAAGCAGTTCTCTGTATGCTTTTACAGTCCACCAGTGGCGGATTTAATCACAATAGCCAAATCATAATCTTCATCATTATTATTGGCAGCACATTAATTTTAATAAGTAGCACGGCTCACTCAACTTATTCTAAGAGAGTTTCACAAGTTTTTTGATTACTTTGGTCACACTTCCAGCTGGACATAGCTGTCTTTACACCTTACTAATTTGGTATTATCATCAACTTAAAACATTCTTCATATCATGTTAATCCCTGTCAATCTCAATCTTTCCCTACATGCCAGTTCCTTCTGTATCCTCTCCTTTCTTTTCCCTACATGCCAGTTCCTTCATTATCTAACCAGTACATGATTGTTTGCACAATCACCACACAAACATATCTCACACACCAACCTTTTTTTTATATTTTTTTTTATTTTTTTTTTACTTCCCTCTTCCATCAAGTCTCTCACCCGTCATAGTGACACTTGAATTTCCAATCTTTCCCTTGTTTTGATAACATTAATTTTAATTTTATTTTTTTCATTATAACTACTTCTCACATTTGATTCCTTTATCAAATGGTTAGTCTGAGATCCAAAAAAAATATTATCCGTATTGTCTCAGTCCCACTTATCTTTACTGTTTTGCAGAAACCAAAATATCAAATTACAATCCCCTATTTCACACAGACAGCCTTATTGCTGCTTGCTACTTCAATCCGTATCATATAAATGTAAGTTCTCTAGACATCTAATGTCATGCATCCATTTACTGGATGAAGAAGTTAAAACCTTATTTCTCTCGACAGTTCTTTTTTTATCTACCCCTTTAAGACAACAATCCATTGTTTGTCCACATTGCTTACACACGTTGAACACAGCCATAACAACCTTTTTGTTTCTCACTGCCCTGTTCAACTGATTCTCGCACTACTTTCAGTCTAGTTGTGCTCAGTGTTCCCTCCCTGGGGAAATCATGGTATTTTCACAGTTTTTCAATATCTAAAACATAAATTTTCCCCCATAATTTTCTCATTTGATAGAAAACCGGTATATCAAATTTGCATGCTTACCTTGAGACTTCCACATATTGGCTGCTTTTCTGTGTTCTCTATGGATTTCTCTTCAACGCGCGTTTTCCTGATCTGTTAGGCGTCCCCAACAGACCCGATTTTTTCTTTTAACCCAAATCGGTCGGGTTGCACTATTAGTGCCCTCCTAATTATGGTTTACCAAAAACTGTTCTGGTTCCCCCTAATTAGCCTCAGTATCTAAAAACGATTTGCTCCGTGGTGGAACAACTGATTTTCAGGGTACCTATCTGTTTGAAATCTCTTGATCTGTTACAGACCTCAATTAATCTCAGATAATTTTCTCTCGTATCTGTTTGAAACCTCTTGATCTATATATAGATCTCAATTAATCTCAGATTACGTACCACAGAAACAGCCCTCAGCCAATATGGTTCAATTTCATACCCGAAACAAAATACTTTTCCCCAAAAGAAAATATTTTAGACGTCTCTTACCAGAGATATGCTGGTTGCCACGGGTTCACTTTCTTTTGATTCCAGTGGAGCCCCTCCCGGACCCGATAGCGGTCGGCCTCTCTCTCTCAAGCTTATGAGGTAGAGCTGGAACTGCTCAGTCCAGGTGGCCAAACACCGTCCGCTCTCAGGTCCAGAAGGCACTTCCAAGGAATCCCACTCTTCTGACACCAAATTGTTGTGGCTTTTCCTTTCCAACAAACATCATCACTGAGTAAGAGACACTCTGAGTCCAATTTAATAGTTTATAAAGTATTTATTCTCTTGCAAGAGAGATCTTCGTCACCAATACACATTCGTGAGTCAGTGAGGAGAGATACAGAGAAGCAGTGTCTGTCTTTTTTATATCTTGCGTCCTCCAAGGCCTTATTTCTGCCCTCCCCTCACAGGAGAGATATGCTTTGTTTTTTCCTATTTCTCCCTGGCCCTGAGAGGTAAATACCCCCTTAACCCTTTAGGCTATAACGTACAAATGCACTCAAGATGACCCCTTGACCACCTGCTTTTCCTTACCTCCACTGACTCCCAACCACAGTAAATTATCACCCAAAGGCCCCCTCTCACTACATTCGTGAGAACAGATGAGGCCATCATTAGGAATCACTGAAATCAGAGTAATAATAGAAAAATTCCATAACAATGTTTTATTGATCTCTTTCCACAGTTGAAACACTGGATTAGAGATGTGAACATATCGAGTGATTTGGAAAAGTGACATAATTGTATTTGTCATTATGATGAAAACATAAGTTAAATGATTATGACATTTATGTTATTGAAATGAACCTTCTGAAGCAGCAAGTAGAAGCAGGTCTGAACCTTACGGTACTGATCCACTTGTCCGTGCGACACTTCAGTCGCGCCGCACTCCACTTTATTCCTATGGGTGACGTCACGCGACTTTAACGCGCCCGCAAAGCATCCCGGGAAGGCGGCGCTTCATTTGGAAAAATGCTGCGCGTCAAAAAGCTGGCCGATGCCCAGCTTTATGCAAATGAATATGTCAAACGCGACGCGTCTATCCAATAGAAGTAGTCTCTCGAGGGGCCTTTGTTCTAGACTGGCCGCTGGGTCAAAACCACGCCCATAGCGGTAAACTTGAGGAACGCGCATCAACTTACAAATGTGGAGAGGGTGCGACACCACGCTTCAGTCGTGTAGCAAAAGTGGATCAGTACCGTTACACTGGACCTGTCAATCATGTCATGGATTAAGTCTCTGTTTCTGATTGTGAAGTTCCTGCTTATCTGATCCTGAACTGAGAGACTGAAGAGTGTCATTGTTCTCTACAGGTTGTGGAGTTGTGGGGTTACAGATGAAGATTGTGTTGCTCTGGCTTCAGCTCTGAGATCAAACCCCTCACACCTGAGAGAACTGGATCTGTCATGGAATAAACTAAGAAACAGAGGAAGTGAAGGAGTGAAGCTGCTCTCTGATCTGAAGGATGATCCACATTATAAACTGCAGACACTACTGTGAGTAGTGATGACTAAAAATGTTTGAATTTTAATTGTAAATTAATATAGTTTCTTCTTCTGAGGTTACTTTCTTGGTAATATGTGATTTGCAAAACGGCCGGCAGATTTTGAAAATACACAACTCAAAAGGTCCTACCTTCTTTCCTCCAACACTGGCCCTGACTCGCTCGAGGGGGAGGGGGGGATGGTACGACTGTTTGATTGACGCACTGACTGTCCAATGATTCTAGGTTGTCTTGGAAATGATTGGCTGGAGTTTTTCGAGTCCTGCCCGTTCCACAGATGATTAAATTGCTTAATTTTCATTTCAGTGCTTCTAACTCAGTGGCTGTAAGTGGGTTAGGAATAGGATTTCAAGTGATTTTGAAAAAATGGTCAAAAAAGAAAATCACATACCCCACCTTTAATAAGAGTTTGATTCCATTTATAGTTAGAATAAAGTATCTTAATGTTTCTTTTTATGTCAAAACAATACAATATATCACTTGTATCATTAGCTGTGTTTACATTGACACTAATAATGCGATTGTAATCGGACCAGTAGCACAATCGGAATAAAAAAGTAACATCTAACACGTCAATCGAAATTAATTGGCCAGATCTGATTAAATTGTTATTCAGATTGTAAGATTGTTAAGAAGATTTGTGTTTTCCACCCACCTTAGTTTATCATCAATTAATGTACCCAAATACTTATATGAACTGACCTTCTCAACATCTTTACCCGCAATAACTACTTTAGATGGAGTTCCGACAGAATTATAAAATTCTATAGTCATATCCTTAGTTTTGGATACGTTAATTTGTAAATGAGAAGTCTCACACCAATCCAAAAAATATTTCAAAATGGGCCCATGCTCTGTGTCACCTTGCTTTAACAGACTCAGCACCACTGTATCATCTGCATATTTAATAATATGTCTGTCTGGATATTGACTTCTGCACCTATCTGTATATAAAATAAATAATAAAGGTAAAAGAATACAACCCTGGGGACAGCCCACTGAAGATTGCAGTTCCCTGGAGTGTTCTCCATTCACCCGTACTATTTGAGATCTTCTGGTCAGAAAATCTAAAATCCAGGCCACCAAACACTTAGGGACATTAAATTCAGAAAGCAAACGTTCAGCTAAAAGAATTGGTTGAATAGTATTAAACGCTGAAGAAAAATCTATAAATAATAAACATGCATGATGCTTACCGATATCCACATGTTTATATATGTAATTTAAGAGTGTCAGAGTGGCATCCTCCACACTCCTATTTCTCCTATAGGCCAATTGTAGCGGATCAATCAGCTGACTAGTATGCTCTACGAGCCAAAATTTGACAATTCTCTCAAAACACTTTTGAAGAAATTGGTCTAAAATCATTCATTTGTTTGGCATTGGTCTTTTTAGGAATCGGTACAATAATTGATTTTTTCTAGCCTGGTTAAAACCAGAGCATTCTCAGTTGTAACGGAGTTATGGTCTGGCAAAGCGTCATAGACAAATCATTTCCAGAGGGGCGTCACCAACGGACGTCGCGGATAGACCTAAACCCAATCAGAGCGATGAAGGAGATGACGTATGCAGAGCGGTGGAGAAACATCTCCGAGTGTTGTTCTTTGCTTGGTTTTTAACAAAGGAAACGTTCAAATCGCTTAAAACAGACGCGATAGCTGATTGGAACGAGTGATGTTCGACGGCGGCATTGAAAACATATTTCAATGATTTTGTCACCCAAGGCTTATAATTTGACTAGATTCTTACATTTTTCCTAGGTATCACAGACTCTTCACAAAAGTGAATATAAGAACTCACAACATCAGCTAGGTCATCATTGTCTACACAAGAAGTTTTAAAAATATCCCATTCAGTCCGATCAAAACAGTCTTGTAACTGAAAGATATTATCATCAGTCCATCTTTGAAAAGACGCGATGACTGGCCTTGTTCTCTGCAACACTGGTTTATAACATGGTTGCAAAGAAACTGCATTATGGTCTGCACAACCAATTGGGGGTCTGGAAAAGGATCTATATGCGTTCGGTATTGACCCATAACATAAATCAAGTGTGTTTTGATGACGTGTAGGACAGTCAATATATTGCTGGAAATTTAAAACTCCCACCAAGGAACATTTGTTAAAATCCCCCATAATAAAATGGGGAGCATCCGGTGAACGCAACTGATACCGCTGCACCACCGGACTGATGATATCCGCTGCCTTCTGAACATCAGATTTCGGGTGAATATATATACCACTGAAACAAAAAGTTGCTGAAATTCTCTTGGCAAATAAAAAGGCCGGATAGATACAGTCAGTAGTTCTATATCAGCAGTACACATTTCCTCACGTACAGTCTTTGCCCATCGATTGTTCACGTACAAACAGACACCTCCTCCCAGTGGCGGTTCTACATTGAATTACACCCTGGGCGAGACCCCCTTCGAGCGCCCCCCCCCCCCCAAGAAAAAAAAACAACAACAATAAAATCACATACCGTTCATTTGAAAAAAAAACAGTAAGAAAATCCAGTTATTTTGCTATATTAATCTAACTTTCAGGGAGGAACCATTAGCTCATTGGTTACTGCCTCGAATTCTATGCATGGCACACTTTTAGTTATGACTTGTTAAACTATACTTTGTCACGAAATAGAGTTTTTAAAAGTGAAAGTGGCCGAGAGATACTTATGTAGTAACACAATACTTATCTCTTAAATAATTTCTAATAACTCTAATATTAACAACTATCCAAACTGTTTTAGACCTAAAATAGCTTAGGCCTTAAATGTCAGAGAAAAGGACAGAATCAGAGATTATTTTTAATAGAAAATTGTACTTTGCATATTATAGGCTACTGTAAAAACACATAATTATAGTTGATTTTAGTTGATCATTATGAAAATTATTTTCATTTCATGAATATAGTGACCAAAATGATCACGGTTAAACACAGAATCTTGTTCAAAAAGTAGGCCTAATCCAATGAAATCTATTCACCAAGTTAATAACATTAAAGATGATGGCCAAATTTTAAAGGAGTGTGTTTTATGTTATCTAATAACATGTACACGTTCAAATAAACTTTTGACAAAAAAGGTTTTATAAAAAGATAAACCTCACATATTTCAGCCTTTAAATCATCTTTATAAAAAGAATGGGTCAATAAAGATAAATTCCTGACATTTATAATGCACAGTAGCTTATTTTTTATTATTAATAGTAAAATTCGGTCCGATTTTCCCATGGCTGTCGTTGCTATACAACCATGCACTGCGCTCTCCACAACGACAAAGAAGTTTTAGTAGCTAATGGATTTCCACCACAGAAAAATGCTTGCTGTAGCTCTGCTAAAAGATTTATTTACGGAGAAGAGAAAAACACCCACGTGTTTGGGTGCACCCTCATACTGAAAATATTAAAAATGTTCATCTCGCTGCTCCTGGAAAAAAATGAGCGCGTCGCTTCAATAATGGGCGCGCTTCCCGTGCGCCTACATTTGAAATAACGACCTCGAGCGCGCAAAAGACGCGATATGGGAACGGCCCCTTGGTGAGCTCCTCCAATCTGGAGACCCCCTTGACATCGCTTCTGTGCACGGCACCTTCTCAGCAAGCAGGGGCGCCATTGCCAATAATTGAATTGAAATGATAGAAAATAGAAAACATTCGCGGCGCAGAGGATTTTTTTTAACTGCTCGTGCCGCCCCCCATGTGACATGAAAAAATGCCGCCCCGGGCGACTGCCCGGTTCGCCCGTGCCTAAAACCGCTACTGCCTCCTCCTTGAGACTTCCCTGTGACTGAAGGGTCACGGTCCAGCCGTAGAGGTGCCCAAACCCGTCCAAAGACAGTTCGGTGTCACAATCCTTCCCGTTTAACCAGGTCTCTGTCAATGCAATCATACAAGCATCTCTGTACTCCCGCAAACAGCGCACATTTGCCTGCAGCTCATTCATTTTTCTTCGTAAGGATTGCACATTCGCGAGAATTATACTGGGCAGTGGGATGCGCTTAAACCCAAACTGTTTTAGCTTCAGTTGAATTCCTCTGCGCTTCCCCCTTTTCCTCGTCTTGACATTAAAATCCCAATTTTCCTACCTTGTATTTCCTTGCAAGTCCGTAGTCCAGCTCGCCACAGTCGTTGGATAATTTCCGTGCAATTGGAGCAACAATTCCCGTTGGATATCGTGAGGATTCCTGAGCAATCCAAACAACCCAGAAAAATTTCCAAAACGTCCAAAACCAAAACCAATCCATTCCGTCTGATGAATCTTCAATATATTAAAGAAAATAGTGCTCCGAGTAAGTTTCAACATAAACAAAACAAGGAACGAGAGACAACTTTGTGTACTAAACACACCAAGCACACGAGGCACACGCTACCGGTCGCTACAAGAGCAGCGCCCACTATGGAGTGTATGATCTATGATCGGAACTCCCCGCAGCTCCAGTACGACTCTCCATTGGACATGAATGACTTCCGGTCCGACGGCTGTTGTTTGTCGTGTGCAGTGGAAAGGCGGCTTCACAACAGGAGCGTTTCAGAAGCGAAGCGACTGGATGCGCGAGACCACGTGATTTGCCTGTCCGACGTGGTTTTTCTTGATTTTTGGGTTTCTACCTTACAGTCTATCAAGGGTATATTGGTGTGCAATACAATTGGGAGTCTGCACAGGGTGTTTATTTTGAAATTGACAGTATTTTTTTACTTTTATATTGTATTTACATTTTACATTATATTGTATCTTTAGCGAAGCAGCGCGGAGAGCCGCATCTGGGACGTTTCTGAAACACGCCACGTCGCGGCTGGTGTAAACACAAGCATTGGGTCTCATTCATGAAACATTCGTAAATATACGAGTAAATATGAGAGTTATTTGCGCGTAAAGAGACCTTCCCGAAAACTCATCTCCTGATTCACAAATACTTCGTAAACGTCAGATGTGATAGTGAAATGTGTGTGTGTGTGTGTGTGTTAATGAATTCCAATCAGTCGTAAATGGGATGCGCGTGCACGCTCATTCTCAATTACCATAAATCCCGCCCATTAAATCCGACTGACAACTATATATGGGCATCATATTATGACACCAAACGAAAGATTTCAACGTCTTCTCAAAAGCGATTGAAAAAGAAAAATTTCTCAGATGCAGAAATCAAAGTTTTATTATCAAAAGTTCATTCAAAACAACACATTTTATTTTCAAGCGTAGGCTATAGTGGCGTATCAGGTCTTAAAAAAAGCAAGCTTGGCAGCATATTACAGATGCAGTTACTGGAGTTTCATCTGTTAATCAAACAGTCCCAGAAGTAAAAAGAAAAACCGTATGTAATTAGGCCTACTATATATAATATTTTTTCAAAATGCTGTGTAAATATGTACCGGTTTAAGGTGAATTAAAATGCAGCCTAGTTATTAATGAGCAAAACGTTCGGGTGTTAAGCGCACTATTTGCGCGTGGCTGGGAGCAGGAGTAGATTTCTTTCGTACCAACTAACATTTGGAAAATACGAACATTTTAATGAATCCGAAAATTTACGCCAGAACCACTTTACACACGATTTACACAAAAATTCGTTCTGCTCGTGTTTCATGAATGAGACCCATTGACTAGAGTGGCCGCGATCAGCTCCGGTAGCCGTGTCGCAGCCGTAATGCGCCGCAGACGTGTGCAGTGTAAATAAGGGGTTACAGAGAGGCTGCGGCTGCTATATCAGAGCCAGCCAAAGTAGCGCATTTTAAAATAAAATTGACTTTAATCAAACCACGGATCCGTGATAACGCCGCCTTCACACTGGCAGTTGAAATCTGCTCCGTACGCAATACGTCCCCAGCGAACGTCGTTGAAAAGCGTCGGAAGCGAGTAGTACAAAAATGGCAGAGATTTTTTTTTACAGATGTTACTGTTCTTGTTAATGAACATAAATTTAGCATAGTAAATCTGCATCTAACTCAAGATAATACTATACTGTCAACTCACTGTCAAATATGCGTTTCAAGACAAAACTTTGCATATATTAATATTGCAGCCTGCGCTGCAAACTGTGCTGAAGATACATGCCATCAAAGTTATAGGCAACACAAACCTGTTTCAGGACTTGCATGCAGAAACTAAGAAATGAATTCAGGTTTGTTTATCAGTACCATAGCAACGCTAACTTCCGCTGGAATTGTCGGATAGGAACAGTCCGTAGCCTTTCGCAAGAGTTCAATTTTTTGAACCCATCCGGATGACCAACTGGCACGATTTTCTTCGCAACGCACTCATTCGGACCCGTTTCGGACCCATTCGCATGCGGTCTGCGAATCTCCATAGGAAATGAATGACTTCCGGTCGTTTCGGAGCCGTATCGGAGATGATTTCAACTGCCGGTGTGAAGGCGGCGTAAGTTTTGTGATCCGTCTTGCCACTAGTGTAGTAGCACTGATCACTTTGAGGCGGGGATAATAATAATTAAGCAGAGGCAGGGATACATTGACCAGAAAGGGGGAAATCCCACGCACCCTGGACGCGGGGAATGAGCTGTTCACTTGTGCTGTGCATTGGGGTAAGAGAATAATGATGGTAATAAATAACCACACTTCTTATAGCGAATGATCAGAATGATGAAAATTGCATTATTTTGAATGTAATTTGCAATAGAAGATAATGGTAAATATTTATTACTACTCTTTTTGTCATAAATAAAACTGACCCAATGACAGAAAGAGGACGGTCATACAGGATTATGGATGAGGGTCAAGGGTCATCATTCATGGTGGTTTGATGCAAAATCAAAATCTGAATGGTTCAAAATATATTTAAAGTTGTACATCACAGGGTTATTTTATTATCTCTGAATAATAGTGTGAATAGATTGTTTTAGTTGTTCTACAGTGGATAATTTGACTGTCTATGTTTTACTGACAGGTTTTATGATGATGATTTATGATGATTCTGACCTTCTCTGGATCAGCTGATGGAGAATAAAGAGACACACATCACATTCAACAGAATCAACAGACACACACCCATAGTGATCATCACACACTTGTGTGTTTGTGTAACTCTCCAGAATGATCCGATCCTTCTTCTTCAGAACTGACATGTGTCCTTTGCACTTTTCTGTCTATTATGTTTTTCTATATAACTCTATATACTTTTAAGAAATGGTTATGAGCAGGTTTAGAGGTTTGATTGGGATTAGCGGCTCAAAATATCGCTTTACTGCTATATTGTGACTAAAATTAACATTTTCCTACACATTTCTGTCCATTATGTTGTATATATTCCTTTTATATTCTCAATAAAATTATGTTTAGGTTTGAGGTTGGTTTAGGGATATAACATTTATTTATAAAATGGTAAAAGAAAAATTATACATATGTCTTTATGATATAAAAGATTTGTAAATATTTCATGTCTTTTTATCTGTGAATACTTAATGTTTACGTTTAAATGTTGCCAATAAAAAGTTTCAGCATCTATCCGAACTAACAAAAAAGTATTGTGTCTGTAAGAGTTACGTATTAATACCTACATAACTGTGAGATCACTCAATAAGTGCCATAATGAATGAGGATATAACTTTCACTTTAGAACAGGAGGTCAACTTGTCTTTATTAAACTATTTTAGCAATTTATAACTGTAAAACCAGCACTAATTATTAACCATAGTTACTAACTTCATATTGTTCAGTTAACTTAATAGATGGTGAATAACTGAAATAGGCTAATAAATATATATATATATATATATATATATATGGCTAAAAGGCATTTACTGTACATTTAGTTTATTAATTACTAGCTTATTTTTGCTTATTCATCGCATGAATGTGAATCCTTCAATGTCTAATATGACCTTACTATATGTTAAGTTAATAATAATTACTAGAGTGTTTATGCTGACAATTTTTCAATACTTTTAACAAATTTCTTAAACTCTTAACGCACCAACACACCTACAACACACAATTGGCAAAACAGTTAATTTCATGCTCAAAATCACACATTGTAAACTAAACTCCAACACTAATTTTCAAAATACAATAATACACTAGCAACAACAGACTATGTCTACCAAAACACTGCAAACATGTCTCAAAATCAAACAATTTTTCAAAACACTAACACATGTTCTCATCCACCAGGAAGATTTAATCAATCATAACACAATGTCATAAAAACACTAACATCAGATGGAATTACAGAAACTGCATTATTTTATATGTGTCAGGTCTGCTCTTATACAACACACAGTATATTGTATTGATCATAGATTGTGTTTTGCACTGCAGTTTCTTTTGAAGCCCCTCTACATTTTTGTTTTGTTGGGTTTAGGTCTTTTGCTGCAGAAATTCAATAAAAAAAAGACCCATCTCAGAGTGCTTTATAGAATGTACAGTTACTGTAATGAAAAAACGAAGACAGAGACAGAATTACTGCAATAAATGAAAATAAATGTATATATTTGCATAATTCAATCAGCTGTTTCTCAGTAACAATAGAATAAAATATAGGGGATATATTTCAATTCACAATATAAACAGCTGTTTATCTTGACTTTAGCGTGTAAGGTTAGGTTTAGAACATGTTATCTGTTTTGACATACAGTGTTAAAGCATGGTAAATTTGCCAGTAAAAATACATTGTTTTGGTCTTGTTTGAGCTTGTGTGTAAAAGACGTTCAAGCATTTTAAATATGTGTTAATTGTATGCATTTTGTGTTAAAGTAACAAGAAATTGTTATGAGGGTGAGGAAGGATGAACCCAATAGCAGACAGTAGTCAAGGCAACATGATTTATTAAACAAAAAAACAGGAAAAAAAAAAGCCCACGAGGGGGCAAAACAAGACAGGACTATGAAGACTAACTAGACTGAGACAGATAACTATAAGAACACAAATAACCTTTACAGGCAATAGCGCAACAGGACTAAAACTCTTGACAAGATACTCACAGACTCTGACCAAGGATTAACACTCAGGTAACAATCACAATAAACCGACAAAAGACAGCAGATACAAGAGGATTAAATAGGGAACACTAATGACGAGGACAGGTGAAACTGACTAGACAATAATCACAAGACGAGGATAACAAGGGGGCGGGGTAGCGAGACGAGACAACGCAAGCACATGGCCCAAACAAATGGCCATGTGCTGCACATGAAACATGGGTCTGCCATGATCCTGCCACAAGACCAGTGAAATCAAAGACAAGATGGCAGAATCATGACAGAACCCCCACCTTAAGGAGCGGCTTCCAGACGCTCCTCAAGGGGAAACTAAACACAAGACAAGACAGACTGTGACATAGATAAACACCAACAAAACATGGAAAACACTAACAATGGCAAACAGGAATAAACAATAACAGGGTTCGGGTGAAAAATCAAAAACAACATACAAGGCAAAGGAGGTGGAGGAAACACAGAGTTCATGGGGGGAGGTCCAGGGTGGATGGGAGGACTGGGGGTCTTGGGTCCACGGGAGGAGGGCTGAGGACGAGAACTCCGGGCAGGCTTGGACGGGGACACATGAGTAGAGGTCTTGGGAGAAACAGTCCGGGGTTTAATGGTGACAGGGGAAACAGTCCAGGGACAAGTGGAGACAGGAACGAACGGTGAAACAGTCCGGGGACTAGTGGAGACAGGAACGAAGGGTGAAACAGTCCAGGGACAAGTGGAGACAGGAACGAAGGGTGAAACAGTCCGGGGACTAGTGGAGACAGGGACAAACGGGGAAACAGTCCGGGGGCTAGTGGAAACAGGGACAGATGGGGAAACAGTCCGGGGGCTGGTGGAGACAGGGACGAACGGGGAAACAGACCGGGAATTAGCAGCAACAGATTCAGACGAGGACACAGAGGATGCGGAACCGGGACTCCTGACGTGAGACATAGCAGGCAAAGGGGCAGGACAGGGTGCAGCAATAACAGCGGCAGGCTCGGGTGCAGCGCTCACAGGGATAGGATCAGGTGCAGCGCTCACAGAGACAGGCTTGGGAGCTGAGGACAAGGCAGGACAGACAGGGGGTTCAAGAATAGCGACGAGACAGGTAATCAGAAAGGGTCTTGGCTGCAATGATGACGGGCATCTCCTGACGAGCAGAAACTGCTCGCAGAACCTCCTTAGCGGCTAGATCGGCCGCAACTCTCTCAGCGGGCTCTGGGACGGCGCTCGCTGAGGCGGGCTCTAGGACGGCGCTCGCTGGAGCGGGCTCATGGACGGCGCTCGCTGGAGCGGGCTCATGGACGGCGCTCGGTGGAGCGGGCTCATGGACGGCGCTTGCTGGAGCGGGCTCATGGGAAGACAGAGACAGAGGACAAGAGGGTCCCTTCCTCCTCTTCCTTCTGGGACGCGGAGCTGATGTCACAGCTGGACTGGTGATCGGCAGAAGAAGCGCAGCAGGGTCCATGACTGGAAGTGGGAGGGCTGTCTCAGGCAGGGAAGACTCCGTCGCTGAAGACTCCGAAGCAGACTCCCAGGAAATCAGTCTCCCTCGTTTTCCACGGAGACTTGCGGGTGTGGATGAAACCTCGGGAGAAGAAACGGAGAGAGCCTGATCCCCTTGAGAGATGACGGCCAAAACACGACCCTCCGGGATCACTGGCAGACAGGCAGAGGGTGGAGACCCCGAGGAAGAAGACACCGGACCCTCCCGGGAGTAATGATCCCAGAGTCGGGCATAATTCTTCAGGATCCACTCACCCTGGGACGGGACAGGACAATCTACCCTCTCTTCATCGATGGGAGCCGATAACCACCATTGTTCCGGTTGTAGCCGGGGTCGGGAGGACATACTGTCTGCTGGGTTCGTTCTTGGTCGGTTCATTCTGTTATGAGGGTGAGGAAGGATGAACCCAATAGCAGACAGTAGTCAAGGCAACACGATTTATTAAACAAAAAACCAGGAAAACAAAGCCCACGAGGGGGCAAAACAAGACAGGACTATGAAGACTAACTAGACTGAGACAGATAACTATAAGAACACAAATAACCTTTACAGGCAATAGCGCAACAGGACTAAAACTCTTGACAAGATACTCACAGACTCTGACCAAGGATTAACACTCAGGTAACAATCACAATGAACCGACAAAAGACAGCAGATACAAGAGGATTAAATAGGGAACACTAATGACGAGGACAGGTGAAACTGACAAGACAATAATCACGAGACGAGGATAACAAGGGGGCGGGGTAACGAGACGAGACAACGCAAGCACATGGCCCAAACAAATGGCCATGTGCTGCACATGAAACATGGGTCTGCCATGATCCTGCCACAAGACCAGTGAAATCAAAGACAAGATGGCAGAATCATGACAGAAATGTGTTAATAGTATAGCTTACACAGACGGATGTAGTGCCAACTGTGTTAAGAGTTTAGGAAATTTGTTAAAAGTATTGAAAAAATTGTCATAGCGATTGTAAAAAACTGTAACTAATGCATAATTCTGGACCCTTAAAATAAAGTGGTACCAAATGTTTTAAACAGACATTGAGATGTTTGTATTTGTAATGATGTTCATAAAGACTTAAGAAGCTTTTTATTTTCAAACTTAATTTTTTTTTACATTTTAATCTGGATTACAACATGCCCTAGAAATTGTTTGAAAATGTTTTAATTCTTTATTGTTTGGTCGCACTTTATAAATTAAAGCTCCGTTAGTTAAAGCAGCACCATGTAGTTTTCGCGGTTTTTGCTCTCGGGTCCCCCTACAGTTGGGAAACAGTATTGTCTTCTACTACAGTCGTAGAATATGTCATGGTTACACCAGGGGATACAAGTGCATTTGTTGACAAGCCGATACCATCTCGAGTTCTCGCGAGTTCTCACGTCTTGGGCAGACTGCCAGCGCTGCGTGTGAAATGTCTTCATCCCATAGGTACATTGGCGTATATTTCAGCATGTCATATGAATATAATTTCATGGGTTTTATTTTTTTTCAAACACCAAAAGATCGCGTAGCTCACATTTACAAGCCAGCGTCATTATAGTAGCCTATTGGCTACTGTTTTACATGGATATGCTAATTCAATTCAATGTTTGTGTGGTAGGTAATAGCCATATATCGTCAATATTATAATATGAAGCTACCATAGATGAATCTGCAAATTTGAAAATCGATTTGCATTATAGCCTGAGACAAGGCACTTTCACCAGAAAAATAAATAAACAAACATGACTATCAGCCTGCAGACATTAGGATAGTTATCCTGAAAGATTATTTATTATAACCATCGTAAACTAGCATGTTAGCATTTAACGTTACTAGCTACCAGATTGATAATTCGCTACTCTACTAGCATTACTTGATTCATGAAGATAAATGGAGGACCAGATAGATTCCGTAACATGGCCAGGCAGACAACACTTCCGAAAAAATATAGATAGTATGCAAGCAATATATTTACTAGTCCAACAGCATGACAGGTCAGCATCGGTCGGGAGGGGAGAAGAAGACGAGATGTAAATAGCAGGAAGATTTGGGCAAATGGGAAACAGTGGGAAGATGAGCGAGTGAGCGAAGGCAGATTGAGAGAGAGGACAGATGAGCGAGAGCACACGTGAAGGAGAGGGAGAAGAGAAACAAGCTGAGGAATCAAACTTGACTCCTGACAAACACTTAAAATCAAAAGTTGTTTTCTATAGCCTGAAAGTAGACAATATTTTACGCATGTCATGCAGGACTCGTAATTTTACATCATTTATTTAGGCTTCATCGTTTTTCTATTAGAATCAGTGGTTAAACACAAACTCTGGATTCACACAAATGATGATAATTCACTTTATTTCAGTAAGACATCGGATAAATCCGAAAGTGTTTGATTTTACATTTAGATGGAGAATAAAGAGCCGCTACACACACATCACATCCAACAGAATCAGCAGACACAAGCCCTGAACATTGGGTTTTGTGCGTACAATTTGTGCGTACTGGATATTTTTATTTTTGAAGTACTGCACGTTATATTGCACAGATTCACAGCAATGATTGACAGCAATTATGCATATGTTGAGTGTTAATATTTGAAAAAATTATTATCCCATATGGCCTACGTAGATTATAACATGAACACACAATGAGGGGGTGGATATATAAATAATTAGATTTTTAATAACTGACCTGATGTCACAGTCACAGAAAGTCGTATATGTTAACCGGTCGACACTTATTTAGGCCGAATCGAAAATAGGAACCTTTAAAACTATATACCAACATAGACCCTCGTATTTTATTAACAGGTAAACAAGGAAACATGAGTTTGCCATTAAACACTTTATTTGCACTTTGTACCTGTGGAAGAAACGTCTCGGTTACTAATGTAACCCTCGTTCCCTGAAGGAGGGAACGGGAGACGTGACGTCGACGTGGCGATGTAATGGGATCACTTCAGGGAGCCCTATCAACTTCGCGTGTCTACAGAACAAGCCAATGAACGTTGGTGTGCATGAAACGCCCCCTTGTTTCCTTGTCACATCTCGCGTGTGTTTGGTTGTGAAACGTAGTTTCTGCCAGACAGAGTTGTCTGCGATTCTTCCTATTGTAAAGTCATGCAGTGTGAAACCTTCTGTCGCCGATCCATCGTGCAGTGTGAACACAGCAGTGACTGCTGGCTGTAGTCAGTGTGAAAAGAACAGTGACTCGACTACTTTGAAAATTGTGTGACTCGACTACTTTGAAAATTGTGCAGTCTGAACTCGGCATTAGACTCTCAACTTGCTCCACCCACACACGTACAGCGGAGAAAATGTCAGAGACAGAGGCTCTATCCCCGTAGAAAAAGAAGTTAATATTGGCAGTATGGAAATACTGTGGATTTAGGAAAAACGAATGCATGGTTGTCCTCGAGGATACATTTCCAATTTGAAAAAAATTAGGAAACGTATCGAACATGTCCGCCAATATTCGAGAACACCCTCCATCCATGCAGATAAAGGTAAATCCCGTTTATAACTTGGCTGTATGATTTCCGTGATGCAGAGGTAATCCCGAAATACAGTCCAAATAACAATATATCGCAGATGACAAGTAAAATGCACAAATTGATGGATGGATGAATAAAACAAAAGCAAAGCAGTACAATAAATCAATTTGCTACATGGTCTTTGAATATTAAAGGTAAAAAGAAAGATATAATCTGCTTGTTCTCCGTGTCACTGTGTTAATAAGCTGGGTCGTTCCCTTTCAAGGCGGTCACTTCGACATTTACGTCGATGACGTAGTATGGGAACTCCTCCCCTTCTTCACTTCTGCTGAAATCTTATGGGCTAACGCCAGCTGGAGACAGCTGGCCAATTGACGCAAAATATGCAAATACTGACACGCCTGCTGGCAGTATAAATTGCATACACACGTCAATTGCATCAGAATCCTTTTCTTCACGCTCAAATCGATGTGTGCTTCGAATTGGAAGATATTCTACAAATCTCGCCATCGTCGAAGGTGCATCTAAAGATACCTCACTGTCTTTGGCATCCGATGGCATCCATCTGTAACTTGTGCTCGGGGCCTATTGTGGCGCCCGACACCCATTTGTTCTGCGTTGCTTGCATGGGCCTGGCCCACGCCGAGACGGCCCTGTCGGACGACCTCGTGTGCGCCCACTGCGCGGACATGCCAGTGCGCGCCCTTAAGGCCAGGAGAGAAACGGCTCGAGCAGCTGCAGGGATTGGGCCCACTGCCACCAGCGAGCCGCTGGTGGGCCCACCCACCCCCAGGGAAAGGGAGCTCGACGCCGTCAGCTTCTCGGACGCTAGCTTCCGCCCCCCCCCCCCCCCCCCCGCGACGTCGCGGATTTCATCTCCTTTGGAGCTAGCGAGGAAGAGGACGCCATGTCCCTCTCAGCGTCGGAGAAGGACTGGGGATCCCAGCAGGCCGCACCTCCCGAGCAAGGGAGCCCTGACCTCCAAGAGGAGCTCTTTAGGGTCCTTACCAAGGCCGTCGCCGAGTTGGACCTTTCGTGGGACGCACCGGATGAGCCAGCTAAGAGCAAGTTGGACACGTGGTTCCTTCAGTCGAGCCGCCGCCAGGCCGCGTCGAAGAGGGGAACCCCGTTTTTCCCGGACGTCCACGAACACGTGGTTAAGGCGTGGGCTGCGCCCCAGTCGGCGCGCACCCACTCTGCCACTCAGTCCTTGTTCGCACATGTAGACGAGGCGGTAGCCCACGGTTACGTGCGCATGCCGCCCGTCGAGGAGACCGTCGCCACTCACCTGTGCCCATCGACGTCTGCACTGGGCGCGGACCGCAGCCTGCCGTCCAAGCCCTGCAGGTTCAAGGCCCACCAAGCGGATAAGGCGTACGGAGCGGCGGGAGAGGCAGTATCAGCTCTCCACGCCATGGCTATTCTACAGGTGTTCCAGGCGAAGTTGCTTAAGTCCCTGGATGGCGTTGCCTCTGTTGACGCTGACGTCATCCGGGATCTCCGCTCAGCTACGGACCTTGCACTGATGGCCACTAAACGCTCAGCGCAAGCCATCGGTCGCTCCATGGGTTTTCTGGTCGTCCTCCACAGGCACCTGTGGCTGACACTGTCTGATGTCAAGGATTCCGACCGGAAAACCCTGCTTAATGCTCCCATCACCCCAGCCGGTCTCTTTGGGAACGCGGTGGAGGCTGTCACGGAGCGTTTCTCGGAGACCCAGAAACGCGCTAAAGCTATGAGCCACGTGATCCCGCGTCGAGCGCCCCCAGCTCGTCAGCGTTCGCGCTCGTCATCGCCTAGCCGGGGCCAGCCCCAGAGCTCGGTGAGACAATCGGCTGCGCCGCGCACCGAGCCGGATGCTCGCGCTTCCCGGGGCAGGCAGTGGCAGGGACCCGGGAGAAAGAGCCAGGGCCAGAGAAGGAGCCCGCGCCGAGGGAAGGTCAGCGCGCCCCCCTCCGCGTCAAAGCCTTCTTCCTGACGGAGCGGCCAAGAGGAAGAGAGAGCGCGAAGGAGGACCGGACTCCAAGCGCCGTGTTCTTATGCATCGTGTCCCTCATGTTCAGTCGAGCGACGACGGCATATGTGTGAATGTTGTTTGTTCAAACAAAAATTAATAAAAGCATGTATCCCTTCACAAAAAGAGCTTTTTCTTCCTCTTACACCTCACATTGTGTCACCCGCCCTTTCACGAGACAGCGCAGGTTCACACTCGATGACTATAATGGCATCTCATGGGCACGAGATCGCCAGCACTACACTCAGCCCACTGCGAGCCGCACTCCCACCAGGGCTATCAGCCTCGCGGGAGTGCGGCTCCAGTCTAAACACTACACTGGGGGCGGCTATGACCGCAGTTCGAGCTCGCACTCTGAGTCATTTTCTAGGTGCGTGGGAATCAATTCCAGGCATTTCACCGTGGGTGTTGGGCTTAATTCGACACGGGTATTCGCTTCAGTTCAGACGCAGACCACCCCGTTTCAACGGCGTGATCCCGTCATTAACTTTGCCCCAAAACGTTCCCGTTCTGAGACAAGAAGTTCTCAGTCTGCTCGAGAAAGGAGCGATAGAACCGGTTCCCCCGATCGAGAGGGAGAGCGGTTTCTACAGCCGCTACTTTGTGGTACCCAAGAGAGGGGGGGGGTCTCCGTCCGATCCTGGACCTGAGACCCATAAACCGAGCACTTCACAAGCGCGCGTTCAAAATGACAACTTTGAAGCAGATTCTGGCGCAAGTTCGTCCCGGGGATTGGTTCGCTTCAGTGGATTTAAAGGACGCGTACTTTCATATCCAGATAGCAGCGCGTCACAGGCGTTTTCTGAGGTTCGCGTTCGAGGGCACAGCTTATCAGTACTCAGTACTCCCGTTCGGACTGGCTCTGGCCCCCCGCACCTTTTGGAAGTGTGTGGACGCGGCGCTTTCTCCCCTCAGGTCGAGCGGAATGCGGATCCTAAATTATCTGGACGATTGGTTGATTCTAGCCCACTCGCGAGAGGTGCTAATCGGTCATGTGGAAATACTACTTCGTCACCTGGACTCGCTGGGGATGCGTGTAAACGAACAGAAAAGCGTGTTCACACCGAGTCAGACCACAACATTTCTGGGAGTGTGCTTGAACTCTATAACGATGCGAGCCCATCTCTCTCAAGAGCGCATAAGGTCTCTGACATTGTCTCTGGACCGTTTCAGACCGGGCAGGTCTGTGCCACTAAAGGAATTTCAGAGGCTGTTAGGTCTGTTGGCGGCAGCCTCCCCAGTGTGTCATCTGGGGCTGTTGCATATGCGCCCTCTTCAAATCTGGTTGAAGCTCCGAGTCCCTCGGGGGGCGTGGTCGTCCGGACTCAGGCGCATCACGGTCACCCGCAGCTGCATTCGCACTTTGGTACCGTAGAAAAACCCAGCGTTATTCAGTTCAGGGGTTCCGATGGGCACCGTGGCGCATCGCACCGCAGTCTTGACGGATGCATCAACCTCAGGCTGGGGAGCAGTGTGCATGGGCGCGACTGCCTCGGGCTTATGGACGGAGTCGCAGCGAACGTGGCATATAAACCGCTTGGAATTGATGGCGGTATCCTTAGCCCTCGAAGCCTTCCGGTCACAGTTAGAGCGTCAGCATGTACTGATTCGGACCGACAACACGTCGGTGGTCTCATACATAAATCGCCAGGGAGGCGTGCGCTCCAGACTCCAATTCGAGCAGGCGGCGAGTCTCCTGCTGTGGGCAGACCGGCACTTTCTATCCGTGAGAGCAGCGCATATTCCCGGTGTTTTGAATCGCGGGGCGGATATGCTCTCGAGGAATGGGATTCCTCATGGAGAGTGGAGGCTTCACCCAGGATCGGTGCAGATGATCTGGGATCGGTTCGGGAGGGCGGAGGTCGATCTGTTCGCCTCGAGCGAGAACGCGCACTGCCAGGCGTTCTTCTCGCTGTCTCGTTCCCCCTTGGGACGGACGAACGACGCCTTGACTTCGCGCTGGCCGAGAGCCAGACTTTACGCCTTTCCTCCGGTGAAGATTCTGCCCACAGTGTTATGCAAAATCAGGGAGGAGAAAGCGTCTGTGATTCTCGTAGCCCCGAACTGGCCGAATCAGCCCTGGTTCGCGGACATGATGGAATTACTGGTGGACTCCCCGTGGGAAATTCCGCTCAGGAGAGACTTGTTATCGCAGGCGAACGGCACGGTATGGCACCCCAACCCCGGGCTGTGGAACCTTCATGTATGGCCGCTGCGGGGACTCTGAATGAGCGGGACGCTCTGCACTCTCGAGCGATGAGCACTATCGCTGAGGCGCGCGCCCCATCCACTAGGCGTTTATACAGATTGAAATGGGAAGTTTTCTCTAAATGGTGCCAGGATATCAGTATTGACCCGGGTAATTGCGCCGTGTCGGATATTCTACGCTTCCTTCAGCACAGGATGGATAATGGGAGTTTACCGTCCACTCTGAAGGTGTATGTGGCTGCTATTTCTGCGTTTCGCCCCCCGATCGAAGGACAGTCGATCGGTAAACATGCATTGGTGATCAGTTTTCTCAGGGGAGCTAGGAGGTTATGTCCGTCACGGCCGCCTTCTGTGCCGCCGTGGGATTTAGCCCTAGTGTTGAGGGCTCTGTCTCTTCCGCCGTTTGAGCCACTGGCTTCGATTGCGATCAAGGAGCTTTCCCTGAAAACTGCTTTGCTTCTCGCTCTTGCTTCAGCGAAACGTGTGGGGGACCTGCAAGCGTTCTCGGTTCACGAGGACTGCATTCGTTTTGGACCAGGAGACTGTAATGTCACTCTTCGGCCAAGACAGGGGTACGTTCCGAAGTCACTCAATACTCCGTTCAAAGCGCAGGTTGTTTTACTGCCTGCATTGTCTTCTGAGTTATCAGTCTCGCGTGATACCGATGCTCAGAGCGCTGTTTGCCCAGTCAGGGCTTTACGGATGTATATGACTCGCTCAGCCGCTTTTCGTCAATCGGATCAGCTATTTGTATGCTTTGGCGGTTGCAACAAGGGACGTGGAGTTTCGAAACAGAGGCTTGCTCACTGGATTGTGGATGCTATTGCCTTGGCTTATGATTGCCAGGGGGTGGTCTGTCCCCTCAACATTAAGGCTCATTCGACGAGGGCGATCGCCTCTTCGTGGGCCTGGTCCAGAGGTATGTCTATAAGGGATTTGTGTCTCACTGCTGGCTGGTCTTCTCAGAATACATTCGCCAGATTTTATAAGTTGGATGTACCTTCTGTTGCGTCTCAAGTGCTTTCGGTGAGCTGAGCCTTCAGGTTGTGCATGAATGCTTGATTTATGTATTATGCTTATGCAACAGTCGCCGCTTCGCTGCTGACGTGTATTCACTTGTTATTACTTGTGTTGTTCTGCCCTGAATGATTCAGTGCGAGACTTCCCTCTATTCATTTGCTTGAGATATGCAAATTTTGATGAGGTTTAGAAAGCGCGCTATTGGCTCGCTTCGCCCTATCAGGGGCTCGTATTTCTAGTAGCACAGCTATTGGATGAGGGTTCTGTCATTCTCGAGTGGGTGGGTTCTCTGCTCCACGGCGGGATTTGACACAGTTCCCATACTACGTCATCGACGTAAATGTCGAAGTGACCGCCTTGAAAGGGAACGTCTCCGGTTACTTTCGTAACCTCGGTTCCCTGAAAGGCAGGGAACGAGACATTTACGTCGAACGCCGTGTCGCTTGTTCATTCGAGCGTTCAGTCGTATTCTGATGCAATTGACGTGCGTATGCAATTTATACTGCCAGCAGGCGTGTCAGTATTTGCATATTTTGCGTCAATTGGCCAGCTGTCTCCAGCTGGCGTTAGCCCATAAGATTTCAGCAGAAGTGAAGAAGGGGAGGAGTTCCCATACTACGTCATCGACGTAAATGTCTCGTTCCCTGCCTTTCAGGGAACCGAGGTTACGAAAGTAACCGGAGACGTTTCGTCTACTGCATACTCAAGTACCTGTGACGTTCATGGTGTTTTTAGCGTCTGCCGTCTCACAATATGAAGACACATGAATATTTCCAGAGATGCTCTTGAGAGAACGCTGAATGAGCATTTCATCATTGTATTGGAGAAAAAACATTGTCAAATAAACTCAAAGTTCTTTACTACAACCCCAGCTTCATGAAGTGATGACATAAATATATTACTATTGTACAATAGAATGTACTTCATTTTAAAACATTAGTTAAAATGCATAAAAGAATTAGTTTTATGCATTCATTTGATTACCAACGTTTTTGATAATAATAAGTCAAGTCACCTTTATTTATATAGCGCTTTTTACAATACAAATTGTTTCAAAGCAGCTTTACAGAGATAACAGGAATATAATGTTGTAATAATATTGTTAAATATAAAATTAAATGTCCCCAACTAAGCAAGCCAAAAGCCAAAGGCAATTAAATCATAAAAAGAAACATTTATTTTCTGAATAAAATAGATTTAATAGGACTATATGATGATAATAATATTACCTGAGACCATTATCATACCGTGAAAATCTCATGACATTACAACCCTAGTGTGTGTGTGTGTGTGTACACATAGGTAAGGTTTTCTAGTTTCCAACCACTGAGCCATCATTGGAAGACTCTGCAGCCAATTCTGAGTAACAGCTTTCTTGTCTGCTACCTCCAGCTGGCACACATTCCAATAAATGTCCAAGATAAAGATATATTCACTCTTTCTGCTCCTGTTGAATCCTTTGCTCACTTTCCAGACGTCTTCTCTCCTCCTCTTGCTGTCTCTGTTTTTCATCTTCTTCAATTTTTCCTATTGAAAGATATCATCAGACAACATGGCATTAGAAACAACGTACAGATTCAATTTGATCATTTTATGGGTTACTTAATTTGCACATGCTATCATTCATCTCTAAACACGTGCTACTGTCACAGATGTATACATTAGATATGTCTGTATTGTTTGTATTAACTGCACAATTGAGACTATTGGAAAGGCTTTATCTTTGTATCTCTACTACTTTTATTGATTTTAACGAAGCTAGCCATTACATCCAGCGATTGTCTGTGTTTCTGTATTTCTTCTGTTTCGTGTCTTGTTGTTATCCTAGGTTACTTCCTGTGCTTAATTGATGGGGATGCCGGCGCGCGAGGCGTGTCCCAGCTGATGGCATAAAGAGGGCTTGGGTGTGGCGAGAGGACGCGGGAGAGACCGGCTTTGTTCGGTGTTTGAATTGTTGTTTGTATGCAAATGTAAACTTATGGAGTTAACAAATAAATCCTTAGACATTTGTTTGCCGAACTTTCTCCTGCCTTTCTTTGTTACTATCTGAGAGCCAGTATGTAACAGTAGCACATGTCTGATTCTTTCTCTTGGGCGTTTGTAGGAATCACCCGCTGGAGGTATAGGTAGCCTACTTATTAACCTTCTGGGGTCTGAAACGCACTGGCGCGCTCTGCTGGATTTTTTCCTCATGACAGCGAAAACAACTTAAAATACCCTGTCATGTTTGGCCATATACAGATAAGAGTGATACACTATTTTTATTTGTTTACCCTCACAGTAAAAATTAAATGTTGTGATTTTCACTAAATAAAGAAAAAACATGATAATCTCTCTTATCGATTTCCACTCGGAAATGCGTATAAAAATTACTTAAAGAAGTATTTAAAAATACTTGCCACACAGACATATGTAGTGAAAAGCTTGAAGTGTCTAAATGTGTTTACATGATTTGTCATATTAAAAAACAAATATTCTGTTTATGTAATCCATATAAAGCCAACGAGAGGTACAGTTTGAGGTATCAGTAATGTGACCACACCCACGTGCGCACACATTGATGTAACAAATTCGCATGCTAATGGTCCACGTGAACCATGCGAACCTGTAAATCACCTCAAATTAAAGCATCAGCTTCATTCTACTTTTCTTCAAGTTTGGAAGACAAGCTGTGAGTTTACCTTGGATTTACCTCTATATTTATATATTTTATATAATTGTAAAAGTTAGTGCAACTATTTCCCCCTTACTTTATTTTAACTTAAATAACTTATCAAAACATTGCACTGAACTATCAACCTTGCCGTGAACACATGCATTCATTTGCACACTATTATTTTTTTTTTTTTGTCAGACACCTGGCAGCGCTTCTGCTCAAACAACTGAGCCTCATTTGCCCTGATGGAGGTCACAGTTGAAACCCTGAGTACAGCTTCAAGATGGGTATCACTAAGCCTGGACCATTACTTGCATTTATTGAAGTTCATAGTTGAGAAAAGTGAAGCACTGCTACTTGGGTGGAGTTATTAGCACAACACTGAGCGAACTCTCTGCTCCTCAGGTGCTGCGAGCAAATCACTCCGCCAAAGTAGCAGTGCTTCGCCTTCTGAGAATATAGTTCCCAGTATGTATACGGTTAGAAGATGACCTTGTTATTTGTACATGCTGTGACTATTCAAATCATAACATGTAAATAGGACAATGTTGGCGTTATTTTGTCACTTATTGGCGGTGTTGGGGGTAACTCATTACAAGTAACTTGAGTTACGTAATCAGATTACTTTTTCAAGTAACTAGTAAAGTAACGCATTACTTTTAAAATTTACAACAAAATATCTGAGTTACTTTTTCTAATAAGTAACGCAAGTTACTTTGTTTTCCCCTTTATTGACTGACAGCTCTCCTGTCCTAATGTTGAGACAAATCGAAGTGCAGAAGCGTTGTGTGTAAACATGATGGTTATTATAGTTCTAGATTAAATGTAAGCGTGGATTTACTCATCTCACTTGCACAAAAAAGATTCAATATTCCTCAAAATGCAGAATCAGAACACTATGCAAACCTCCAATACCTAAATATGTTAAATAAAACATAAATTTGTATGCATTTAATCTTTATTGACCAAAGTACTTGCTTCTGACCTCCGATTTTTCAGTTAAACCATAAGCAAAAATGACTATAGATTTTTATATGTTTTTATTGGTAAAGTAAGTGTTAAATTTGTTTCTCTTGCATCCTCTTCTTCTGTTACCCAGAACAGCAGCAGCTGAAAGGTTTGTTTGAGCGGCGCCCTCTACTGAACACTACTGTACTCTACTGTACAGGAGTAAATCTGCATTTCCTTCAGTCTGAGGCTTATTATTTCACTTTTGGTGTGAAAGGGTCTTTACATTTGCCCAAAAATATATCTTTTTTGGTATAAAAAAAACAAGCCCAGCCCAGGTGAAAAAAAAGTAACGCAAAAGTAACGTAACACATTACTTTTCTAAAAAAGTAACTAAGTAACGCAATAAGTTACTTTTTAAGGGAGTAACGCAATATTGTAACGCATTACTTTTCAAAGTAACTTTCCCCAACACTGCTTATTGAGATTAGTATGCTAGCTGAAGCCATTTACATCCAGTCTTTGTGGTAAGCTAGGCTAGCGGTGGGTGCGTCAGAAAGAGTTCCGGCACGCACGGAGATGAAAAGGGTATGTATGGACTTATCTAACTCTGGGGGATACGGTGAAAAAGCTAAAGTCCCAAAAAGTTGGCGTGTTCCTTTAAACACATGCACTCTTTTTGCTACTGTAGAGAGACTAAAAACAGTCACTTTCCAAGTGAATTTCTCACAGCAAATGCAATGAGTTTGCTTCCTTTTTTCTGAGAAGATCATTAAAGGATTAGTTCACCCAAAAATGAAAATTTTAAACACTACATCAAGACCCTTCTGCATCATCTTCTCAGTTCTCGCACATGCGTCGTGTTGCTCTCGTGAAGTCACGTCAGAGGCCCACACAGAACGAAATGAATAGTTGAATAGAGTCGTTATTATTGGGGGTTTTTGCGCACAAAAAGTTACCTAGCAGCCTATGAAGGAGTGATCCAGCTCTCACATTTCATCAAAAAAATCTTAATTTGTGTTCAGAAGATGAACGAAAGTCTTACGGGGTTGAACAACATGAGGGAGAGTAATTACTGACAGAGTTTACATTTTTGGGTGAACTACCCTTGAATAACAGAAAGGCGACCCTACCTTGGGCTTTCAAGTGGGGAATATGATGAATAATAATATATGGGGAATAATGATATGGACTGCTTGGTATTTTTGATGACCTGCAGAGTTATTCAAGGCACTTTTCCCTCATACAACTGAAACAAAACCATAGGCAATTATATATTAATATTGTATAAGGCAACAGAATTATTTGATTTACCAGTGTAACATTTGTGATTTTTATGTAGACTATTAATCAAGAAACATTCAGAAACGGGTACAGTTTTATAGCATTTTATTTTCTGTTTAACTTTTATCAGACTAGATCAAAATAGCACAAAAGAAAGCTTAATTTATCATTGAAATATGAGAAATAACTGCATAATCCAAATATAGAGTAGTTTCATGCTTCTAGAAATAAATGTCTAAACCTTTTAACGTGCAATGAAATAAAAAAAACATTAAATCTAGATGTGTAATCAAGAATAATACTATTGATAAAAGTAAAATGAAATAAATAAAATAAATAAATGAGATTTGACCGTTATATATGCATTAAAGGGATAGTTCATCCAAAAATGAAAATTAAGTCATTAATGACTCTCCCTCATGTTGTTCCAACCCCGTAAGACTTTCGTTCATCTTCGGAACACAAATGAAGATATTTTTGATTAAATCTGAGAGCTGGATCACTCCTCCATAGGCTGCCTAAGGGACTGACACTTGACGGCCCAGAAAGTCATTGAAGAAAATGTTTAAATGTTTCATGTGCCTACAGTGGCTCCACTATAAGTTTATCAAGCGACGAGAATACTTTTTGTGCGGAAAACAAAACAAAAATAACGACTTTATTCGACTATTCCTTTCCTTCCTTGTGGGCCTGAGACGAGAGTTCAAGAGATTTCCAGGACGCATGCGCGAGAACTGAACAAGTAGTAGTAGAAGAAGAACGTCCTCTTCTCAGTTCTCTCGCATGCGTCCTGGAAATCTCTTGAACTCTCGTCTCAGGCCCACGGTCCAGGCCCAGGTCTTACGGGGTTGGTACAGCATGGGGGAGAGTAATTAATGACTTAATTTTCATTTTTGGGTGAACTATCCCTTTAAATATAAGTTACAGTTTGTGCCGAACAGCAGGGAAGCTCTTGCTCAAATCAAAGTTCGTGCAAAATAATCGAAAGCAAATTAACAGGTTATTAATCGGTTTCCAGCTTTTAAAATGAGCGGAACCAAAAATCACACAACAAGCTTAGTCAAGCTAAATGTGAAAGTGTGCTTCATCTTCATCATCACTTCAACTGCTTTTACAAAAAAAGTAGGCCATATGTCTTTATTTTTTATTTATTTATCTCACACCATATTGCTATAATACGTATTTGCTTGTCCGGGATCAGGAAAACACTGATTCGCACTAGGGTCAGTCGTGTCAAAGAATGAAACAACTGCAACCTGTTCTTACTGCCACTCCTGATAAACAGATTTTAGATAAATAGATTTTTTTTGTTCTATTAGTGTAAATGGCCTTTGCCAGCAAGCCGGGATATTTGCACTTAGTTTATATTAAATAAAACTTAATGTGCATTTTTAATTATGGGCTCTGTGGTCTGTCTTGCATGACCGCCATCTTTTTCATGTTCTATAGACAGGGCTCCAGACTAACTTTTTGCCTTGGTTGCACTGGTGCGCCTAACTTTTTTATTTAGGTGCACCAGCACAAAATTTAGGTGCACCCAAATGTTTCCTCGGCTCGCGTCGCCTTTAACGCCACAATTTCAAGCTCAGCTTTTTATCATGCTCCATATACATGCATATATATTATGTAAATGATTTTAAACAAGAATAAGGTGTAGGTAAATACTTTTTTTTAATTTGAAGCACAATTATATTGTATACAAAAAAAAATTGTGCTTCACTGAGCAGCCAAACTAACTATTTTGAGTCTCTAGCTCAGGCTCGGTAGGCTCACCGAGGAAGGACCAGGGCTTGGCATCTTACAGGGACTGGGGAGACGGGTGGCTGAAGTAGCTCCATGTCTGGGCTGTTGTCGGAGCATTGACCGGGGAGTAGGGATGGGTATCCATAAGGTTTTAACGGTATTACTACTACTCTTACCGATACTCCTTAGCGATCCGGTACTTTAACAGTATTCTTATCGGTTCTTTTTGTTTTATAAACAAAGATAAACAATTAAACAAAGATGCACATTATATAGGCCTACACAGTGCTTTAATTTCAGGAAGGTCTACTAACATTAGCTACTGTTCAAGTATGGTCTAAAAAGAAATCTAATAAAGTAATCAAATGTAAAATAACACTGCATATTTTATCATAGATAGATAATGCTTATTAAAGCTGAAGTTATTAATTCAAGAGCTGTGAATACAAGCCGGTCATTTTGACATATTTTTGTGTACATTTGATAGTTTAGACACGCACATGAAACCCAAAGTATAATTTGCTTGTCTCGTTACGTTCTGTTTTTAGAGCGCGCGTCGCCTTGGGAACAGCATCTCTTGTGCAGACTTTTGTGCTTTTAATAGCTCTTTTTATTATTAAACGCGTCCCGCAATTTAGCAACAGTAGCTGGACTGCATTTTACAACAATCACGAGCTGATTCTGTCGTTAAGTTTGAGTTTTAGGGAGAAGTGACAGCGCACTGCTGCGAATGGAAGTAAGCTGCGCCAGACCGAATGTGTCTGTAGTTTTTAATGGTTTTACCTCAATATATTTTTTTATAATCTTTGGAAGCCGAAATCTAAAACAAAATCAGACTAATATCACAGACCTAAAGTGTAACCAGGCTACGTTTGAATGTTTAGTTCTGCGTCGTCACTCATTAAGCAGAGCTGTCGTGTTTTGCGCGCTGTGGCTCCGCGTGAGATCTCTCTCTCTCTCTCTTGGACTGCGAATAGCAAAAATTGCGTAATATTATTATACACAGAAAAGGCTCGCAAGATAAATTTGTATTTTCTTAATTTCTCCAGTAAGTTACCGACATCAGAACCGATCACGTCCGAGCTGATCGATACAGCGGTCTTTCAGAAGTTGAATACCGGGTTTCGGTACCCATTCGTACCGGGCAGAGTGTTGGTGGAAACAGGCCTACTTTTCTAAAAGAAAAAACTCTATGGGTCTATTTCTTTTCATTGTTCGTCGTCTGTTTTCTTGCGTTTCTTTTGCTGATGCTGATTGCCGTAACTGATTCTCTGGTGCTCAGGTCGCAATTTCAGTCACACAGCACGGAGCAGTGTAGGCCTACCACAGCCAATCAGAGGCAAAGACCCGCCCTATCTCTGTCTCTGATTGGTTTAGACCACGATATGATCCAACCATGAGTGTGCTGTGAGTTCCGACAAAGGAGAACAAGCGCTTCGCTCATGGAAACTTGGCAGCGGACGCGAGGACGTTAGGTGCACCGGTGCGACCTTGGAAAAAATTTAGTCGCACCCTTACAAATTTTGGTCGCATATGCGACCAAATTGGTCGCACTCTAGAGCCCTGTATAGAGGAGAAAAGGCTTAACGTAAAATTATATTATTTGTCTCCTTAAATTATGGTGTCATTGTTTTGGTAGTGAATTGGGCATAAGACAAGAAGACTGTGATCATTTTTGTAATCTGCCAGTTTCTGGTCGTTTTTTCTTTTTTTACCAATCAATCTGGAATGGGACGTTCAACAAGCACATATGGGTGTGATGGTCGGGGTGCACATACTTTTGGCTGTATAGTGTAGTGCAGAACTGATATACTTGCAGAAACTTACCGTAGTTGGGACAGTGATGAGTGCCGCCCTCAGAGGTGCAGTACATCTGAATCTGGGAACGATCAGAGGTTTCCCTCAAGATGAAGGAGGTGTCGCCTTTATGGGTGTTAAACTCGTACTTAAAACTATTCCACATGTTATGATCATATCTGACATAGATGTAGCGGTGGATTAACTTTTTCTCCTTATAGGTATCTCTGCTGTGAGCACCAACACGTGTGAACTGGGGAGCAGAATTATACATCAGTCTCCATCAAAAAAGCAATCAATAAAATTACATGCAAAGAACAGTATTACAGTGTTGTGAGATATTATTATGCTCTCAGTTATTATCTGGTTAATCAGAGGACATGCTAAATATGGAAAAATAACTATGAAACAGAATTTAGAATACATAATTGCATAATTAATCTGGTGTAGTGAATGCAAAAGTTCTTACCCCACTGTCCTGGGTGGCATAGTGCCAGGTATAAGGAGTCTCATTGACGACTGTAACCTTGGCCCCCATTATTCAAGATATTCTGTTACAGTAAAACAGTAAACATTGGTCAGTATTTAAAAGTTATGCAAGGTAAGATGCAAAATGACAACAGTTGGAATTACATTAATAGCTAAATGTATTAAAGTAACACACACACACACACACACACACACAACCTGATTTAATTCCTGTGCAGAGAAGTGAAGCAGCTCTTGCAGTCTGATGCTCTTTATAAACAGTCCATCAGAGTGTGACAAAAGGGGCTGAGCTTAGGACTTAAGAGATTAAGATATTATTCCAGTGTAAATCAGCTGTTTTCTATGTGAATATACAGTAAAGTGTAATTTATTCCTGTGATCAAAGCTGTATTTTCAGCATCATTACTCCAGTCTTCAGTGTCACATGATCCTTCAGAAATCACTCTAATATATGGATTTGCTGCTCAAAAAACATTTATTATTATTATTATCAATGTTGGAAATGTTTTTTTTTTTTTTTTCAGGATTATTAGAAGTTCAAAAGAACAGCATTTATCTGAAATAAAGTTTTTGTAACATTAAACACTATCGTTCAAAAGTTTGGGCTCAGTAAGAAAAAAATGTTTTGGAAAGAAATGAATACTCTTGATCATTTTAATGCATCCTTGATGAACAAAAGTGACAAAGGCATTTTTCAGTGAACAAAATATTCTGTTTCTGTTCTTTTGAACTTAGCAAATCGTCATATTATGATGATTTCTGAAGGATCATGTGACACTGAAGACTGAAAATTCAGCTTTGCATCTGTTGTAAACTTTTTTTCTTCTAAAGTATAGAAAAGTTAGACTTGCAGACCAGGAGATTGTTGAGGTATAAGTTCTTTATTTCGTCGCTGTAGTCATCTCAATCAAGTCTAACTAAGGGGATTTTACATTGTAGTTTATATACATTTCAAAGGGGGAGGGATTAATTACATAGAGGTGGACACCCCTGATGAAAGCAGGTAAATGAAAAGTACATGATTCAGCTGGTTACCTGATTTCATCAGCATGACAATGTCACTCAGAGCCTTGAGATGCTAATCCAATCAGCCTGATTAGGCCACTCAAACAAAATGGGAAACAGTTTTCGGAACTTTCTCAATTAAAATACAATTGTATTGGAATCTAAATTAAACATTTAATAAATTTGTAACACTACACATCACAATACATTCAAATAAATAAATAAAACAGTTATTTTAAATCGTAATAATATTTCAATATATTACTGTTTGTATTGTATTTTTAATCAAATAAATGCAGCCTTGGTTAGCATAAGAGACTTCTTAAAAAAAAAAAACGCGGTGTATAATTTAACGTGTTAATGGTTGCAATAATTATTATTTAATTAATGCAGCATCTGTTTTTTTAATTGTTACAGTTATTAAACCATTCAAGTGTGATAATATGCAAAAAAATAAAAGAACTGTACTTTACTGGAGCGCTGTGAACAAATACCTGAAACGGGCGCACAGAATACCATTTCAGAAAGAGGCAGAAACACACAAAAGTATATCGAAATTTCCGTTTTGTCAAGTAAAGTCATAACCACAGTTGTAAATGTGTTAAAAAGTGTTAAATAAATATAAACAGTTGTGAGAAAATAAGATTTGTCAGGTCTTACATTGACAGAAGGCTAATAAAACAACTGCTGTTTATTAACTGCACAGATACAGAAATTATTCAAGCAATTATTAAATTTCTGTATATTTACCTATTAGCGCTTCATGAAAATCTTAAAGCACTGTTTACAGTTGTGAAGACTGTTTTCAGTCCACTTAAATTAAGTTGATTTATTTTTTAAAGGATATGAAATGTTAAAAATTATAGCTTTCAATTAAACTGTAGTGCTGAATGGCTATTATTAATGGCTAAAATTGAGAAGAAGAAGAAAAAACATGTAATCAAGACATCAGTAGTGTCAGTAATACTGGCCTTTAAGATGCCATTAAACAAATATATAAAATATACTGTCTTTATACAAGGTGAAAGTACTACAATATAAAAATATATAAAAATCTTTATAATGTTGATTAATTACTATTAATTACAGAAAAATTAGCAATTAAGTAGTTTTAAATGGTCCTAAAGTACAAAACACACTTAAAGGGGGGGTGAAACACTCAGTTTCACTCAATCTCATGTTAATCTTGAGTACCTATAGAGTAGTATTGCATCCTTCATATCTCCAAAAAGTCTTTAGTTTTATTATATTTATAAAAGAAAGATAGGCTGTACCGAGTCTTTCCGGAAAAACCCGAGCGGGTGGAGGCGTGCCGTGTGGGCGGAGCTAAATAATCACGACACGAGCGCGCGAAGCTTTTGCGTTGAGAGCGTCTGGAAGCTGTGAGCAGGGCCGTCGCTAGTGGGATGAAAAGTGGTGACAATTATAGGGGCCCCCGCTGCCCAGGGGCCCCACAAAATCCAGCAGTTATACTATTTAGGCCCCTGTTGTATGAATAATTCTAATATTTATATTAGTTGTATGCCTGAGATTTAAATGAAAACCACAAAAACGTGCAATTTGGGTAAATATTTTTCCAAATATCTGCTTCTCTTACCTCCATAAAAATGGTTTAGTCCGACCTAAAGTATGTATTAATTATTCAGTCAGAGTCGGTGACAAACATCAGATGGACCCAATAAAATTGTAAGTCCCACCCCAGCTCGTGAACAGAACCAATCAGAGTTGAGGCGGCAGCCTGAAGTTAACGATGAACTTGGTGGAAGAGCAGGAGACTGACTGACTGAAAAATGTCGGGGAAAAGAAAACATAAATCAGGGAACCAGAAATGCCAGGAAAAGACGGAGAGGGAGGCAAGGAGAGTGGTTGTATCCCAGTCGATCAAGACGTTCTTAAAGACCGGTTATATATTGTTATTTCGCTGGGAATTAGAAAACTTCCGTCTACAGTCTGCCGTGTACATTCATTTTTTATTATCGGTGCGCGCCACAGTCGACCGAATGATTACGTGGTCTAAATTCCTGTCTTTTTACACTATTGTAACTAGAGTTTTAAAAAAATTACACGAGTCACGACGCATTGCATTATACATCTGACCTGCCGGCTGATGATATTTAAAACATCGAGAAAACACGAATACAACACACTGCACTTGGATGAATTAATGTATTCGCTTTATTTAATAATATTACCAGTTCCATTAAAAAATAAGACAATGAATGGTTTTATTTTTTTAATTAGACTGCATTCTTGTCAATTTCTAAATGTTTACTTTTTGATTTATGAATTATAACAGACTGATGGGGAAAAAATATTACTTTTTAAAAATTGGTTTTATTATTATTGAACAATTTCTTGCTTTTTGTTAGTTTTTATTAGTTGTAATTTTTATATAAACATTTAACTTTTAAAATAAAGGTTTTACAACAACATCACCATCTTCTGTTATATGTGGGCCTCCATGTTCATCTATTGTACAGTATATGATATTGGTGGAGGGTGGTGGGGGCCCACATCCATATTTTTTCAGGGGGCCCCGAATCCTCTAGCTACGGCCCTGGCTGTGAGTGACATCCGAAAATAAACCATGGCTAACAATCAGATAGTAATCCCATGCAGAACAAGGATCTAAACAATACTAAGGGCTCATTCATACAGAACGAGATGGGCAGTGAAATGGGTGAAAACCATAAGGTCTCGAGCGTTTTTAAAAAGAATAGAAATTTGAACTTGAGCTCAGTGTTTTTAGAACACCATGTCATGCGCGAGTTTTATAACATTTGTGTGTTGTAAACAGACAGACTCGTGGTTTATGAGGACATGATTTATTTTTACAATAAACAAATGACACCTACAGTGGCCAGCTAAACAAATGTATTTAAACACACACACACACCATACATCGCATGCTCCATAGATATACATTAACTGTATGTGATCATGTTGTTTACTTGCTGTGCTTACACGCCGATAGTTAACAACTCACAGACATTTGAAGCAGTTTTACTCACCGCCTGCGGTTCCAACGCACGACCGTGAACCTTTATCGTTGGGACTGCTCCATCTTTAAGTATTAGGCGATCTGCAAATCCGGCGTTGAACTGGGCCTTGTTTATAAAACTATTACCATCGAAATAAAGGGAACAAACAAAAACACTTGCACAACTCCGTTGCTGCTCTGGAAAAACAAAATCCATCCACAGGTCCCTTAACGCTGGGTTCTTTGGAAATTTGTGCAGTGTTGTCTTGCCTTGGCAACCAAAAACACACTTTTTTGGTGCCATTTTTTTAATTGCAGCGCAGCCGACCGAGCCCAGCGCTCTGATGGGCATAGGCATACTCTCGCACGCACGCACTAGGCTACAGATGCGCGCGCGCCCTTCCGGGAGAAGTGCCCTTAAGACCCGTATAAGGAAATTCCGGCCACTCTGACGTCACACAGGCCCGTATTCGAAAAAAACTTTCCGAAACTTGTGACAACCCGGAAGGAGTATTTTTGGAACAGAATTACTCCATCAAACTTACAACTTCATTTTTGAAACTTTGTCCATGTTTAGCATGGGAATCCAACTCTTTAACAGTGTAAAAAACTCACTATGCATGAAACAGCATTTCACCCCCCCTTTAAAGTTGCCAGTGGAATTACTTAACTCCTGGGTTTAATCGGTTATCATACACTTTATTCTTAACAAGAACCCAGGAGTTAAATATTATCACTGGCAATTTTATGTATGCTTTTTGTACTTTAAACAATTTATAAGATAAATTAATCTTAAATGTTCCTAAGCTCATCCCCCTTCTGTACTTATTTATGAGGTTATCACAAAAATTCTCACATATGCGTGACCTAAACACAGTTGTATATTTGTTTTTCTCAATGCAATGCAAATGGCGTCACGAACACATCGCGAGGCTCTAGGTCTCTCAAGATTTTGCAATGTGTTGCGGTATTTTTGTTGCTCATCTCGGGTCTGTTATGCCGAGTTCAGACTGCACGATTTTCAAAATAATCGGGTCACTGTTGTTTTCACACTGCATGACTATCTGGGGTAACATTCAGTTGCTGCTGTGTTCACACTGCACGATGGATCAGCGACAGGAGGTTTCACACCGCATGACTTTACAAAAGAAAGAATCGCCGACAACTTCTGCCTGGTCCGCAAACTACGTTTCACAACCAAACAAACGCGAGAAGTGATAGGAAATAACGGAAGATCACGCGTGCGTGAGACCGGAGTTCTCACGCGACACTGAATTTGTTATTAAAAATGATAGACTACAAGAAGATTGCGATCCAAATTGTGCACTGATTTGTAGCGAAAAACAAACAAAAACATAAACAGTTTATGCAGGAAATGGTTGGGAAGGTGAAGGGGAGCAAGGACTGTGTTTTGCAAAGAGAGTTGGGGGTAAATAAATAATTTTGCAAATGTCCTGCTGTTGCTACTGGTCACGCAAATGTTTGTGCTTTGTTTCTGTTTGAAATATAATTATAAATATAAGCCTATCTATTAAAATACTGATATTCTGGTCTATAACTCCTCCTCCTCCTCCTCCTCCTCCCTGTATCTTGCTCTCTCATTGGCTGTCGGTCATCGCCGATGTAGTTTTCAGTCAGAACACATTCACACAGCAGGATTATGAATCGCCGACAGGTCCAGATATTTAGCATGCCAAATATCTCACGGGCGTCGGCGACTCGTCGGCGATTCTCTCAGATCGCGTCTTTGCTCATTCACACTGCGTGATTGTCACTCGCGTGAACGAGCACCGATTTGCCTGTGATTTCGGGCATTTGTCGCCGATTTCTCAAAACCTGTCGGCGAGCCAAAATCGGGGCTAAAATCGTGCAGTCTGAACTCGGCATTAGTGCAGAACAGTTGTGCCTTAACATACACCCGATGTGAGCTTTTGGATATTGGTTTGCGAAATTCCGACCGTTTTATGGACAACCTTCTACTCCTTCCTGAGATCTCCAGAACACCCGAGGCTTTGCACTCTATCAGGCCGGGCAGAAGTGCTCGCAGGCGGCGTCGAGATCGTAAACAAAGGCGGGGGAAGCGCGGAGGACTAAGTAGTGATGTGACATTTGAACCGAGGCGTCGGAGCTTGTGTCGAGAACAAATGGGCGTGCCAGATGAAGCCGCGATTCGAGGCTTGTGTTGTTAACGTGAAAATCACGTGACTAATGACAAACGAGGCCTCGGTTTGTGTGGATCCGTCATCGGTTCGGTCCATAGACAGTATAAGAAGTGGACAGAGCATCTCATTGGAGCTCAGTTGAGACAGTTGAAGCCCATTTTTAGCGATTTCTGAGCACTTCCGTTCCTGACGCGCAGACTCAGACCGACTCAAACTAAGCTTGATGGCGTGAGCAACCTGTCTGACAGACGTTACTCTTCTAGTAGCTGTGCGTGAAAATTGCCAACGTTAATCTTGCAGAGACGGGGAACTTGAGCAAAGAGTTCTTTATCGTGAGTGAGCAGGAGTAAGTATTCCGTTGCTTTTATGGACTCATTATCTATGGGCTTCTCCCTTGACGGGACGTCCCCCCGATTGCCTGCGAGCTTCTCCTCCTGTCTGTACGGTAATTTCTGTACAGCGCGACAGAGAGTCGAGTGGTTATGACGCAATCGTTAGCCTATTTTTACTAAAACTGTTTCTATGGGGCCATAATGTAACATAGAAGGTAATGGAGCCCTTTATACATTGTCGTGTTTCTTTAGAAATAAATAATGGACAAATGGAGTCTTTAAACGCCTCAGATGTAAAGTTATTCGCTGTCAAAGTGACGCCAAAATGAATGGGAGTCAATGGAAATGCTAACGCAAGTGAAGTTCTGCTACAACATGGCGGCACCCGGCCGGCTTCAACTTCCGGTCGATGGATTACCCCCTTGGTTGCGCTGTGCTAGTGGACTCCATTCCGGACCCGTTTTGCGGATCCGTTCCGGAGCTTGTGGTATACCTCTGTGGCGGATCTGGTCTGGAGTCAGTTCGCTATCTGGGTAGGGATGGGCATGATTAATCAACGATCGATAATTGATCATTAAGAATTTCATCGATCACGTTAATTTGTTATCGATTAAACTAATGCTGGTTGCGTATATGGAAGGCATTTTCTGCTAAAATTAAATAAATAAATTAAATGATAAAAATGAAAACTAAAACAAGTTTAACCATTTCAGTGATTGTAGTGAAAATGAAACGTTGCATTTTATATTTCAATTCGACAGGGATGATGCAAAATGAAAATCATTTAATTTCATTATCAATTTTGTCACATATTTTGTGTACAGTTTTATGTAATGAAATGTTTAAACGTGTTTTAGTTTTCATTTTTATCATTTAATTTATTTATTTAATTTTGGCAGAAAATGCCTTCCATAGTTGCGTTGCGTAGTGTGAGTGCAAAGTGAAGGGAATAAGGTTCCCCGGGTTGGCCATGTTAGCGCGGATGTACCTGTGCATCCCGGTAACGTCAGTCCCCTCAGAGCGGGTGTTTTCGGCGGCTGGACTGAAGCCTTGTTTACACTCAACGCGTTTGCACGAGCGCGAAGATGCTCGCGGCAAAAATGACGTCATTGCAGTTTTCGGTGTTTCACAGGCGAGCGCGTCGAGTATGAACGCCTCGTCCATTTGGGGAGGTGCGCGCGCAGTCTGCGGAGACTCGCGCTACAGAGCCAGGCGAAAGTATAAACGGTCACCAGGTTGCGGTCGCGTCTGACCCCAGATCATATCATCAACATGCTGATCTTTCTCAACAAAAATCAGTAGACTGGTGCAGAAGTTGTATGTGAGTTGCTAGTTATTTTTTATGAGGCTTTGTTAAGTAGCCTAATTTGTTAAGTAGCCTAGCCTAATTGATTGGCAGGGGCCACTGGTGATCCTGGATTTTTGTTGTTCAAAATTCATTACTCGTCGTCCAAACATTACACTCTTACTTGATCTGGACAAACTCAGCATAATAAGAAAGGTTTAAGACTCCAGCTTCGATATTTGACCACTGTTTATTATTAAACTGGTTTGCAGTGACATTAATTTCTTAATTTATGCCAGGAGTGCAAAATAATTAATCTGTAACTTCGTTATTTTGAATAGAAATCATCACTCATAAAACATTCCTTCTCATCTTTTCCGTTTTATTTGTGTTGAAATACATACAATATAAAGAATCTGCCAGGGCTATTTAGACCAATGGTCCACATATTTGGAGAAATTGTGATTAATTATCATATTCTGGTAAAATATTTCGGCATAAAGAATAACATTTCTATTCATTTTCCAATGAATTATGCGATCTGAAGTGCTCAAACATCATAGGCATACATCAGATACAGGTGACGTCGGGAAAGATGGCGGCACGCAGCTCAGCTATTGAATGGAGCTCTGGCTTTGTTGGTATTTCACCACATTAATTTATCATACTAATTACACTTTTGAAAACAACCTAAACAAGTATGGGGGGACCCACGATTGCACAGATGAAAAGAGTGGAGGAACAATTGGAACTGATCAGCTTAACGCTGAGAAACGTAACTAAACAGGAAAACTTGACGGCATTGAATGAGAAACTGTCAGCTGATATTCAGTCGCTTAAGTTGCTACTGATGAAGAAAGATGAAAAAATTGCTATGGTGGAGAAACGAATCGACGATCTTGAACAGCACACGAGAATGAACGACCTTATTATAACTGGCTTGGAAACGAAACATCGTACCCATGCGAGGGTGGTGGATCCAGTGGAAGGAGCCCTCGATGCTAGTGCACCGGAGACAGAGACCCAATCTCTGGAATCAGCAGGTTGTTTCATTCTTGGTGAGCAAAGATATTGAAGTTCAGAGTGAAAACTTTTATGCCTGTCACTTGCTACCTAGGAAGCGTCACTCTACGATTCCTGGGCCTCCTGCCATCATTGTGCGCTTTGTGAACCATAAACACAAAGTCGCGCTGTTGGGACAAGGGGGGAAATTGAAGGGCATGAAAGTCTACCTCAACGAATATCTCACAAAGAAGAACGCCGATATTGCTAAGGACGCCAGATTGCTACGTAAGAATGGAAAGATTCAGTCGACATGGACCCGGAACTGTAAAGTGTGGATCAAGACGATTGGATTATTTACGACCAGAGGATGTGAAGGTTTTGGCGATACGGGAATCAAATCAGCTGGATGAATATAAATGAATCACCTCAGTCTCAAGAACTCCTGTTTCCACTGCTGTCGATGGACCGTTCGGGCTCTTCGAGTGAAAGGATTAATCCTGACGTGTTGGTGTAACGTGAGTCCTTTTGGTGAGATGTCGTTCTTACAAGGTACTATCTTATCATTTCCTTACTATGTCAACAGACTCTAGTTTCATAACAAGTGACTGGAATCACGAAGCACCTGTAGGCTAATAGATTCACGGACTCTGAACCCATTTGAGCTGAACATGGACAACAACTCTCGAATTTATGAAACCTTTTTTAATCCTGACTCCAATAATAATTATTTGAACTCTGTTAACTTGTCGTGTGAAAATTATACCGAACAGCTGACCAAACTTTGTTTTCCACGATTCATGTGAATGCACGTAGCTTCAGAGAAAACTTCGATCACTTTAAAACCTTCTTATCTACCATGTCACACTCCTTCTCAGCTTTAGCATTTACGGAAACATGGCTCCATAATGATACATCACACCTCTATAATCTATCACACTATAATGCTATTCACTCTTGTAGAGAAATGAAAAGAGGAGGAGAAGTCTCTCTGTACGTGTCTGATTCATTTAATTATATTCTCAGAAAGGATTTAAGTAATGACTTAACAAAAGTAGAATCTTTATTTATTGAAATTCCTTCATGTTTTTTATTTAAAGGGAAAAGCATTGTGATTGGATGTATTTATAGACCACCGGCTATATAAAATTCTTTCATTGATGCACTTGATTCAACTTTAGATATTATTTCAAAGGAACATAAGCTCTGTCTGTTACACGGTGACTTCAATTTGAATATCTTACATGCTGATCTCACTGCTACACATGATTTTCTTAACACCCTGTACTCTGTAAATTTCTACCCTTTAATTACAAAACCTACTAGGGTCACTACACACTCAGCCTCTCTTATAGATAATATTTTGTTCAACTCATGTGACTATAAAGTGTCAGCAGGGCTGTTATGGTGTGACGTGTCTGACCATTTTCCAGTCTTTCAAATGATACACTCTGTTTTTGATGCTTGTACAACTAATAAAGTGCATGTAAAATATCGAAATTTCACCCTTAAAAATATTGGAATATTCAAATCAGCTCTATCATATGGGACGAGGTCATGCTGTTGCAGGATGCTATTAAAGCCTATGATTTATTTTTGACTCTTTAATTCTGCTCTGGAATCCAGTATTCCTCTGATAGCTGTGAAATCCAAAGTTGTTAGAGAGAAACCCTGCTTTACCGGTGAATTGAGGAAACTATCTAGAAAGAAAAATCGGTTGTATCGCAAGTCTGTCACCAAGCCCACTCCTCATAACCTAGAAACATACAAAAAATATAGGAACCAATTCACAAGATTAATTAAGGCGACTAAAAAAAAGTTTAATCGCGTCTCTAATGACATTAAATCAACCTGGAAACTTATAAATCAGGTACTGAGTCGTAATAGGAAGGCTGCATCTGCACCCACAGAGACGAGGGACTATGATAGGTGTCTATCAGACCCCATTGATATAGCTGATGGCTTTAATAATTTTTTTACCAAAATTGGGTCTGATTTAGCTCACAATATCCAGAAGACTAATAACGATCCATGTAGCCAAATAAATGGGCGGTACGCTCCCCTCCCTAATCTTGATCTCCCAACTACGCAGGAGGTCCGAGATATTATTTTTTCTTTAAAAAAATTCAGCCCCTGGCCACGATGGTATTAAGAGTATCCTCCTCAAGCAGACCATTGATCATATTATTCAACCTCTTACTTATGTTATTTCTTTATCATTTCAATCCGGAATTATTCCCCAAGCTCTTAAAATTGCAAAAAGTTATTCCCATTTTTAAATCAGGTGATATAAAGGTGTTTAGCAATTATCGTCCCATATCCATTCTGCCCTGTATCTCTAAAATAGTTGAGAAACTCGTCTACGAACGATTAAATAAACCTTTTAATTGTTAATAACATTATATATAAACACCAATATGGGTTTCGGAAAAAATATTCAACAGAACATGCATTAATACAGCTTGTAAATTATATATCAAATGCCCTTGATAATAAAAAAATTGCTCTCTGTGTTTTTCTTGATTTAAGTAAGGCTTTTGATACTGTTTCACATGATATTTTGATTTCTAAGCTTAATAGATATGGTGTGGAGGGTACTGCCTTAGTTTGGTTCCGCAATTACTTTATTAACAGAGAACAATATGTTTATTTCAATGGTTTCTTTTCTAAAATTTCATTTGGGGTTCCTCAGGGTTCTATTTTGGGTCCTTTATTGTTTCTAATTTATATTAATGATTTATTCCTTTGTTGTAAACATTTCCTACCCATATTATTTGATGATGACACCAATCTCATTGCAGTGCTCGAGGATTTTGTCACTTTGATACAACATGTTAATGACGAGTTAAAAATATTATCAAATTGGTTTCGCACTAACAAGCAAACGCTAAATTTTAAAAAAAAATGTAACTTTATGATATTTCACAATATTAATAAATTCTACCCCACAGAACATGCATGTATAGAAATTGATGGAGCTCCAGTTATTCAAGTGGCTTCAACAAAATTTCTCGGTGTCCTGATTGATGAAGGTTTAACTTCATCCTAAAATGTTAAATATTCAAAGAATTGTTTTACCTTCAATTCACTCATCTGCTCATCTAACACTTTACTATAGCTTTTTATTCCCCTTTATGAATTATTGCAATATTGTCTGGGGTGGTACTTTTCCCACTTAAAAATTTCTAAAATTCAAAAGAAGTTCTTGCGGATGATTTTCCACTCGTCTAAATATGCTCCTTCGGCACCGCTATTTCTTAGATTCAAGATTTTACCAATTGAGAACATAAATGTTTATTTATCATGCATATTTATTCATAAGTTTATTTACAAGAGAGAAGACTTTCCACCAACATTACAACACTTTTTTACTTTTATTTCTGATACTCATATCCATCAAACAAGGCATAGTGAAATAAATCTTGTCTTACCGTTCTCGAGAACTTCAGGCTATAAAACTGACCTCAGCTTTAGGGGTCCTCAATTATGGACTAAATTAAGTTTGTCCCTAAGATCTATGTCCTCTTTGTTTGTCTTTAAAAGACAGTTGAAAGACCTTTTGATTTTACTATGACAGCATTTGGTTATAGTTTCCTGCAGTATACTTCATATGCTGCTCTTCACTTTTGATCCTCCTTTACCATCACCCTTCAACATCTGTAATTTTAAGTTAAAAGGATAATCAGGCTTCTGAAAATATGTTTTTCCCCTCTTTTATTATTCAACTTATTTGTCTGCGTGCCTTTGCCAACGAACTGACTTATCCTCGTAAGCAAAGAAGTTCTTATCCTTATTTACATGGTACGGGTAAGTCCATGGAGGCCTCCATGTCGTTCCGCCATCTTGAAAAACTATAATAGCAGAGAGGGACAAAAAGCACTAGCCTAGCTCAACTAGCCAACCTTTTCGTTCAGAGCCGGCTGACTGAAACCATCTGAAGCGGTCAGTGAGAGGCGCTTGAAAGGCTGCACTGCACAGTACTTCATAATGCAATCCTCGTAGCCGTGATAAAGCATACAAAATTCATTTAAAGGGGGAACGAGTCCGGCAAATTCAAAACAAGGGTAAATATGGGGATAGCTTTTCCCAGGTGGATAGAGCTAATGAAGGAGAAGTTGTCTGCTTTCTTCTCGACAGGTAAGTCAATGTTACGGTCTAAATTACAAGCTTTTTCATTCCGTGGTTGTGTAATTCATTATGTAGGCAGCATAACAGTAGAACGTGTATAGTTATACTCGATGAAGTGCTATTGGAAGACATGTCATAGCTTCTTGGCACATAACGGCTATCGTAGTTGCAACACGCATTTGAAAAAGTGAGACGCTAGAGAGCACTATGCGTTTGAATGCAAAATACAATATCACCACTAGATGGGAGAAATTCCTACACAGTGTACCATTAAGGACTAAGTTGTAGGGTATTTGACAAAAAGCCTAGAAAATTGAGGAGGTCAAAGGGCTTGCTTCCCAGTATAGTATCATCAGCTCTCTCCAAAGTCTGTTCATGTGGCCTGTCACATCAACAAAGGCTAACATTTAAAAATTCTACATATATTTTGAGTAGATAACCGATAGTATACTCTCAGTAAAGGGGTTCACCCTGTGTGTTTCCACAATGGATAAGGATAGTTTGGGAGATACAAGAAAAGTAAAAATTATCTTATACGTACAATAGATCATAGCTACCATAGAAAAAGTAAGATCATGCTTCGAATTAAGACGAGTAAAATTTAATATTCGCTCAAGACAAACTTTACTTACGCAGCGTCATGGACCACAGAGGCAATCATTTCTAAATGATACAACTTAATCTAAATAAGAGCAATGTAGAGTCCTGCGATTTCTTTTAAAACAACAAAAACATTGTGACAACATGTTTCATGTCGCATGGACAAAAATACTGTTTGAAATAAGATCTAAGACGCCAAATCTGTAACGTTGGGTCTGGAATGAAGCAGAGAGAATCCAATCGCAAGCACTTTAGTCACTGTTTAGGGTCAATATGACCCCACTGGACTTTTCCTTCATTTTTAAAAAAATGTTACCTTCATCTCAGGGGCATGAAACTCTGTGACTTTTCCTACATAATCTATCAAAATATGCACAAAAAAACTGGGCTTGATTTGGTTGTTCTAAAGGTTTGTAATTTTTTTTTTACCATTTAAGCTCTTTGGGGTCAAAATGACCCCACATTGAAAATGAATGGGAAAATGAAAAAAAAAACTTTTTTCCCCATTTTGTTTGTCAAAAAAATCAAAGTAAATCCATTATAAAGGCCTGTTCACACCGGGACGAATTTCGCGCGCGTTATTTGCCGACGTTTAACGCCTCGTGACTAAACAAGGGGCGCCTATGCGAGTGTGCACACCGACGCGTAAAACGCCACGCGTAAAAGCGTCATTTTTTTAAAAACGCCTCGGGTTCGTTTTTTTGGTTTGACTCGCCGCGTCAAAAACTATCCGACCAATGAGATTGGCGCTTTTGCTCACGTGTCTGGAGCTTCTGGAGTTACAGTAAAACACAACTTGGGGGCGCTCAAACACAAAACGGTCTTGCCGAGCACACATATGTAATGGCGAAGAAGATATACAGCGTCTACACTCTGCCGGGAAGAAATAAGACGAGGAAGATGCAAGGCTAGATGAATGTAGAGCAACAATGACCGACAACCAACAACTGAAGCACAGAGGTTTAAATACACAGACAAACAAGCTAAACAAGATAACAAGGGGGTGTGGTATACATGAACACAAACGAGGAGCGGGAAAACCGGGAACAGGACTGAACCAAGTGCACAAAGGCAGGGGGAACACAGACATCACAACAAAAGCACAGTTCTTGATTTATAACATTTTTTATTTTATTTTTTGAACAAACGATGTTTAGTAAAAATAATACCTTAGGTTAAATTTATGAAAATCATTTATATCAAACAGAAGTAGAAGATAAATAGAAGATACAATTTAATAAAACTTTACAGATTTGATTTAAACGGTCTTTTAATTTTAAAAGATCTCATTTAAAATTTTAAGATTATGCTTTTAAACGAGTTTAATATGAATAAAACAGTGGAAAGCGGACTAACTTTGCATATGCTGGAAGCATTGTGACCCCAGAGGCTCATCTGGCCTGTCACTCCTCTCGTCTCTGTGAGGGTGTGAAGCTTCATCTCACCCTGTAGTTTATCCCTGAAGGATCTGAGAGGGTTTTTGTTTATGACATCTTAAACTTTTTTTATTTTTTTTATCATTGCATATATCTAGTTTCTACTCTAGATATATGCTAGGACCCCCTCGAAAACGAGATGATGCATCTCAAGGGGTTTATCCTAATAAATAAATTTGAAGGTACTACTTCTTCAGTTCTATGAAAATGTAAGGAGTTTTTATATTTTATATTTATATATATAATTGTTATATATATATTAATTTAGCTAAAACTAAGGTTAAATTGTTTGAATACATTTGTCATTATACATTGAGTTATATACTTTATTTGATTTTATGGAACCAACTTAGAACTTTGAGTTGATTTTATGGAACTGAACTTTGCACTGAGAGTGCAAAACAGTATGTAAAAAACAATGTAAAAATGCAGTTTTCTGTGATGTTTAGGTGTATGGGGTAGAATATGCTGTTACAGTACAAAAATCATTATGGCTATATTAATAACAATTATACTTTAGGTCACCGTTAAACAAAATCGTTACAGTAATCTTCTAAAAGATATGATGTATTAAAACTGTAAAGATTTCATTTAAACAATCTTTTCATTTTTAAAAGATCATATTTAAACTTTTACGATTATGCTTTGAAATAAATTTAGTACGAACAAAACTTTGGCTCTGGAAAGGCGTTAGCAGACTAACATTACATGATGCACAGAGGCTCATCTGCTCTGCACCCTATATCCTGAAGCTAACATTATTGTAAAGTAACGTATTTCTCTGAAGATGTGCTGGTGATCGGAAGGAGCTTATAAGCAGGCTATCAATGCGGCTCGGCCTGAGGCATCACAGACTCTAGTGAAGAACAATGAAGTCTTCATTGTTGCTCTCTCACTACAGATAGGCCTATGTGGGGATTTTCTCACAGATACTACTTGAGGAATTATTCAACATTTTACACAATGTGTGTGATAAGTTGTGAGAGCCGCAAATTTCAAAGTTCTTTACATGCACCCTGATAAATAAAAAAATATAGTCAAGTTTTCCCCAGAGACCATCGATATAGCATATTTGTTTTTTTATTGAATTTAATTAAAATCATATTTTTAAAAAGATCTATTTCAAACTTTTAATGCTTATACACTATGAAATAAATTTAGCAAAACATTCACAGCCTCATTCTGATCACTGAACACACCTGTCAAACGCTGGTATGAGAAAGAGAGAAATACTCTGGGGTTCTTTTCAACTTTAAATGGTCAATATGGACATCTATGTGATAGGAGCTACTTCAACCCTGGTGAAAATGTAAGATGATTTAATTTTTATCTAAATCTAACATAATTGGTACAGTAAATTTGTAAAATATTTATTTTAAATGAACAGAATGCTTTTCAACTCTATAATTTAGTAAGATTTTAAATGAACAACATGCTTTTCAACTTTAGTTAAATTAGTAAACTATTTATTTTATATATGATATATTTTAATTTATACACTTTTAAAGGAACACAATGCTTTTCAACTGTTGTGTAAGATATTTCTCAATGGGCTCAGGAACGTGTCACAAAAACAGAGACCAGGCCAGCCACACGCTGGTGTGACAGAGAGAACAGACTTCAGTGGAAACACTTGTGGGGGTTTTTCAACCATGGTGCAACAGTAAGATGATTTTATTTTTGTTTAATTTATATACTTTTAATTGAACAGCATGGTTTTTCAACTTGAGTCAGTGTCAAATATTTGTGAATGACTAAATGTAAATTTTATAACCATTTCATTTAAATGAACATAATGCTTTTTCAACTTCTGTGTGAGATAAACTTCCAACGTCCTCAGCAATGCGGAGGGAGGGGAATTCCTGCTTTGACACACACACACACACACACACACACACACACACACACACACACACACACACACACACACACACACACACACACAGAAGCGCGCTCCCTATGTTTTGAGTCAGTGTGAGATCATTCATCCATTGCATTGTTCTTTTTTCTTCAACTCTCTAATAAATTTTTAACTGTTTGCAATTTTTTGTGGCTCCATTTTATTTAAACTTTTAGCGTGAGATTTTATTTTATATTCTTTTTACAGAACAGATAAACTTTCACAATTTTTTTCTTATCACTTTCACAGCTGCCCGTGATAAGCTCAGGGGATATGAAGAGGATGCGGTGACAAAACACCAACTTTAAACGATCAAACTAACTGTCATCATCAAAGCCAATACATCTCAAACTAACTGTCACACATCCATCATTTTGACAGAAAGTTTAACAGGAAGGGGTGGGAACTAGGTCAAGGTAACAGGAAGGGGCGGAACTAGGTCAAAGGTAACAGGAAGGGGCGGAACCGGAAGGGCCGAGACAAGATCAATGGATAGCCACCGTTCAATCAATCATTTTGACAGGAGGTGTCTGGTATTACTACTCACTCAACCGGAGGTAGCGTTAGCGTTAATCCTGTCAGATCGTCCATCATTGAGTGAGCGTGTACAGTACAGGTCAGCCAATCTGGTTCCGTCCGTTAAAATGAACTTTTGCAAATAACAATCGCGGTCCTGGACACTCAGTGACCTTACAGGTTAAGATAAAATCGGATTTTCTCCAGTCATTGTTAAAAAACAAGCTAACAAAGCTTGCAAACTAACGTTAGGGAAGCAGCCAGAGGGATCGTTCTGCCTCCTCCGAAGCTCCGCCCACAGAAAACGTCACCGAATTTACAAACTGAAAAGGGGTCTATAAGCAAACAACGTTATGTCATAAATGATAGGAAACCTGTAGGAAACCCAGCAACGGCGATTATATGTTTCTCCGGAATCAGCCAGTGCGAAGGACGTCTATATTCCGATTGGTTGCTGGCGTTTTGCCGCTGCTTGCCGCTGAACCGCGTCACAGATCATTACCATAAAGTTGAGCATCTTTCAACTTTCTGATTGACGCTCAAAACGCTCAAAACAGCCAAAACGCGACACCGATGGATTTGACGCTCCTTGCAGCTGAGAAAAGCCAGCTTCCATTGAAAGTGAATGACTTCCGGCCGCTTTGGAAGCTCAAGTCGGCGGCGGTGTGAACGTACAGTAAGCACAGAGCGTGATGCGCAGGTGGGGGCGTCATACTAGCGTCATATCAGAAAGAAGCACTGACCGAAGCCTATCGAGATCTTCGGGTAAAGCCGTTAAGCCCTCAGGGGATGGCGCCATATCGTCGGTCTTGCTCGAAACTTCACTGTCTTTGTCGCCAGTTTTATTCCGAAGTTGCTTTCTACTTGTCATTTTTGCTCCACCGTTATTTAAAGTAATATTAGATGCCAGATAGTCGATTGTAGTGAATAAATATAGAAAAAAGAATGACTAAATGAACAAAAGAGGTCGGGCGCTACACTCGCGTGCGTCTAATCACGCCATGCTTAAACCGGAAATAATACATACATTTGCAATACCTTTCAAACAATGTGTTTTTGCTTTTTTTCCAAACACAATATTTCTCAACTTGAGGCATTTACATGTAGGTTAAATAAAATAAGCGACTTCTGTAATAATATTTCATTATAGTTTTATTTCATATCCGCAGGTAAAATTGTATTACAGATAAAAAAGTATTCGGTCATCCACATAAAAAAAACATAAGAATATACAAGTATTTCACGCACAAATTTACAAATAGACAAATAGACTTCATGACAGACTGCGCCACAACACGTACATATCCTCTATCCATATTAACTGTCAAGTGCTAAAACTTCTCTCTTATTATTTAGAAATTCAAATTGCAGCTGGAACAAAAGTATTCTTATATCGTCTCGTTTTCCATATCAAAGCCGCAAACCGGCGACCAGACGGAAGTAACTTAAATCATTCCTTAAGGGATGCGACCGATCACTCAAGACAGCACTTGCTTTCCGATACAGCTGATTTGTGTATATATTTCCTAGGTTCCTTTGATTTACTCCTGTTATCCTACTCGCCCATCTTACAATTTGGTTTAAGGAGTTTCTGTTCTTCACTGACAGACTTCCATACCACACCACTATGGAAAAAGACATAAAAGATTCAATAAAAGCGAAATAAAACAAAGTCAACATACGTCTGTCGATGTGAAATTTTGCAAGTTTCCTAAGGCATCTCAAACGTTGATGACCCTTTTTACAGACCATATCACAATTAGATTCAAAGAAAAGTTTTGAATCTATAACTGTACCAAGATATTTATAACTCTCCACCTGTTCCACAGTCTGTCCTTTCATAATCGTAGTGACGTGATCAACGGTGCGCGTTCTAAAATCAATTATCATGTCTTTCGTTTTGGCAGTGTTTAACGTTAGATAGGAATCATCGCACCAGGTCACAAAATCCTCCACAACTGGACCATGGCCAGACTCGTCCCCTTGTAACAGACTAACTATCACTGTATCATCAGCAAACTTGATTAGTATCCTATTTTCATATACACTTTGACACATATTAGTATACAAGATGTATAATAAGGGCAAAAGAACACAGCCTTGTGGTGATCCTATGGATAAAAATAATACATCAGAAAAGCTACCATTCACTTTTACCCTCTGCATTCTATTTGTTAAAAAATCCAGTAGCCATCCCACTAAATTGTGGTTCAACTTATAATACTCTAACAATCTTCTGGCTAGGATGTGGGGTTGTATAGTGTTAAAAGCGGAAGAGAAGTCTATGAACAACTGTCTTGCGTGGGTATTTTTCCCCTCTAGATGCTTAGTCAGTAGATTTAACAACATAAGTGAAGCATCCTCAACACTTCTGTTCGCTCTATATGCAAATTGCATAGGATCGAGGGCGTGTCCAGTCTTACTTAATAACTCAGACTTCACCAGTTTCTCCAATGATTTCATTACCAATGAGGTGAGGGCAACTGGTCTCAGATCATTTAACACTTTAGGCTTATTGCATTTAGGAACTGGAGTATTAAAAGACTTTTTCCACAGGCTAGGTACCTTTTGTTCACGTAATGACCAATTAAAAATATCATAAAATATAGAAGTTAGATGCCTTGCACAGTGCTTTAATATTCTCCCACATATATAATCTGGACCAGGACTCTTATTCACCCTAGTGGAGAGAAACATTTTCTCCACTGCTGCCTGTTCTAAGACTATGTGGGAATCATCCTTACACAGGCATCGTAATTCTTCTACTTCATCTTTAAAATCAAAACTTTCAAATCGTGCATAAAACATATTAAGAGCATTTGAAAGGTCATCATTTGATCTAAAACCACCAATACACACAGTGCTCTTATTTACATTATCCTGTATTCCCACAATTTTCTTCATGCCAGACCAAGCTGAGCCTAAGTTGTTTTCTGCCAAGTTTTTTTCTAACTTAACTTTATATGCTTGTTTGGCTTTGAAGATCTCCGTTCTAACTTCCTTCCTCGCTGTTACCCTATCTAGGTAATCCCCCTGCTTGTAGGCTAGCTTCTTATTCAGCAAAGTTGTTTTAACTGATTTTGACATCCATGGTTTAGTATTTGGGAAAACCTTAAATTTACGTGTAGGCACAATCATATCCTCACAAAAAGTTATGTATGAGCTTACAACATCTGTCAATTCATCAATATGTTCACAAGAGTCTTTGAAGACCTCCCAGTCCGTACAGTCAAAGCACCCCTGTAAACAGGCGGTTGAGTCTTCTGACCACATTTTGACTTCTCTTATCTGAGGTTTTTCTCTCTTAAATAAGGGTCTATAAATAGGAAGGAGCTGCACACAATTATGATCGGCAGATCCCAGTGCTGACAGTAATACAGACTTATATGCCCCCTTTATGTTCCCATAACAGAGATCAAGTGTCTTATATTGTCTTGTTGGGCATGTAATGTATTGGTAAAAATTTGGCAGAGTCTTTTTAAGTGACACGTGATTAAAATCTCCCAGAATAAGATTCGGCGCCTCTGGTGAAATATTTTGAAGTTCGTGAACAACATCAGATACAATGTTCGATGCAATTACGTTGTTTGCTTTTGGGTGAATGTACACAGTTATACAAATTTGTGGAAATTCCCGTGGCAGGTAAAATAGACGAAGGGATACCGATAATAGCTCAATATCGGGTATATGTTCTCCCGAATAGTCACCGCAGTACAGTAACGCTAGTTGACATAAAGGCACACACCCCCACCACGGGCTTTTCCTGTGATTTCTGCACTCCTATCCGTGCGTAATGGAGTGCCAAAACCACCAATACACAAGTCATTATCCAAATCCTGCTCAGTTAGCCAGGATTCTGTGAATGCCATAACACAGCTGTTTCTATAATCCTGAAGAAAACGAACATTTCCCTGCAACTCGTCAAGTTTGTTTCGTAATGACTGTACGTTACCCAGAATCATTGACGGCAGGGAAATACGGGTAAGCTGTTTGCGCCGTAGTCGTTGACGAACGCCTCCCTTTTTTCCTCGCTTCCTTTTCTTGACTTTCGTTGTCTCCCGATGCAAATGAATCTTTATGCAAATGAATTCCGCTGAACGCACCGCGTCTATCCAATAGAAGTAGAGCACATGGAGACGGGACACAGGCGTAACTATCGGTAAGCAGGGTACGCGGTTGCTTACGGGCCCGGACCAATCAGGGGCCCGCGCGTGACTGGAAGATATTGATTGACAGCCGGGCCCCCTAACGCATTTTACTACTTTTAGTCTGATCGCATTTTACTTTATCGCGAATTTATTTGAATAAATAATGACAACAACATAGTGTACTGATCATTAGATATAAGTATGAAAAGACCAATGATGGATTTTGGTGTAATTTGTTTCCGAATTGGGACTGGGGAATCCCCGGGTTGGTAAGTGAACATGCGTATTGCGTGCAAAACAGTAAAAACGATGAACTTGAGACAGACAATATCGACAGGCTACTCCTGATTTTGTCAGTCATCTCATCTCTTTTATGCTGTGTCTCTATGATCATATTAGGCGCTTTCCGACCAAGTAGTTACAGGAACTTAGTTATAGGAACTGTCCACTTCTAAACAGTTCTAAGAACTACTCTCCCCCAAACTCGGTTTTGCTGTTTGCGTTCGCACTGGCCAAGTGGCCATAGGAACTGGTAGGAGGGGTAAGGGAGTGACGCAAGCACGGCGGCGGCGGCGCCACATATACAACAACAAACCAGCATGGAGGAGGCTATCGGAATGTTCCTGTTCTGCCTTGCGGGACCTTAATAACGAGTACGAACGGCGGCGTTTAAAGACTATGCTTGAGTTCTGTACAGAGAAACACAGAAGACGAAGGCTCCAGCGTAATATGATCTTAAGTAATATAATGGAAGAAGATAGAAGAGCAGAGCGCAGGAGACAAACAAAACGACGGGTAAGTTTAGCAAGCATAGCAATTAGCTGGTTGAATGCGTTATGTTATGAGTTAGCATAGCATACATAGGCGAATTGCAACAGACAGTGAATAAAATATGTTGACACTGGGCGTGACTTATAAGTTGAACCAATCAACGTAGACCTAGGGAAAGGGAACTAAAAAAGTCCTCGCTCTAGACTAGGTACTGAAAGAGTTATGGGAACTACGGTCTGAGGAACTAAAAAATCCCCAACTTAGTCCGGTCGGAACACGCGAAAAAAAGGGTTATAGGAACGTTAGGTTCTAGGAACTGCAAAAGTCCCTCCGGTCGGAAAGCGGCTATTGTCCTATTCATGGTAGCCTACTCGTGGACATTGCGTCATCACGTGCTGTAGGGGGGCCCGCCTTGATAATCCTGCATAAGGGCCCGGTGTTGGCTCGTTACGCCACTGAGACGGGAGGAAGTCTCTCGAGAAGGGTCCTCTGTTCAGCCGATCAGCAGAGCGCGCAGGAGACGAGCACTCGCCTGACCGATGCCCAGCGGCGCGCGTACACAAGTCACATGACATCTACTATAAAAGTGTTGGGTAAAACGGTTTATAAATATGCATTACATTTCCATTTGATACATGCGTTACATTTGATGCGATTCCAATCTTTGATGTTTCATAAACCAGTCTTTTGGTTTTGAGCAAATCTTCATTATCCATTGTTCAAAGCCTTTAAGTCGAGATAAAAACCAAGATAATCCAATTTAAGACTATTTTTCTTTCTTTTGAACTGCCAATTTTCGAGATTTTATCCAATCTGACATTTGAACATCTCTGGAATCAGATTACATGATCCGGATTACATGTAACAGTTACTTCTTCATTATGCTATTTAGGCCTAGGTCTGCCACTTTAAGCTTGTGTATTTACTGTAACAAATATAACTAAACAAGACGAAGTCTGCAAACTTATTGCTTATCTGAATCATATTAAGCTTTAAACTCACCAAATTTGCTCACAAACTAAAGGAGTTCAACTTCGGTAACAGAGGCACGACACTGTGTTGTAAATGTTTAACTTTGAAAAAAAGCCTCTTATGTCTTTAAGTATTGGAGATAAACAACTACAGCAGCATTTCCATATTGGGTCAGATTACAGACATCGAGAAATGACCTGCAGGAAATAACTTGTTTTTAAAAAAAACTTTATCAAGTCAATTCATCATAAATAAAGACCCGGACTTTAAAGGCACAATATGTAAGATTTTGGATTAAAATTTCCAAAAACCACAAGAACAGTCTTATATATTTTGTTGACTTGTGTACTTACATTATCCCAGTGTCAGGGTGTGGTGCAGAAGAAGTGGAGGAGTCCAAAGTTCTAATGCAAAACTTTTACTACAACAATATAACTCAAACTGGGACAGACAGGCAGAAGGGGTGTGTGTGTGTGTGTGTTTGTGTGTGTGCTTTTACTTTACCATAAAAGCGACAGAAACGTGTGGTTTTTGCATCAAAACGCGCGTCTTCGACGTGTGATCTGCTATTTAAAACGCACGTTTTTGACGCGCGTTTATCGTAACAAAAATGGGCGTTGAAAACGTGTGTTTTGAGTAGGACATCAAGTTGTATTTGTTAACAATTTGCACTGCGAACTAACAGGGTACTTAAAAGGTACACTTCTCAGATTATTAAAGAAGTAAAACAAAGCTGTAAAGGTAACGTTTAAAAAAGTTATTTTAAGAAGTTTAAGTTTATGAAAATTGTAATATATAAAAACCATATTGTTGTATTTTATAAATATTTACAAAACATTTTCAACTCTAAAACTTAAAGAAAATCAATGCTAAATATCTGGACAAGTTCTGGGCCAGATTTGTTGATGACTCATTGACTCAATAATACCCCTTTTCCACCAGCAAGAACCAGGTGCTAGTTCAGAGCCAGTGCTATTGCCGGCTCGGAGTTGGTTCGACTGACGAGCTTTCTAAGAACCGGTTTGCCTTTCCACAGGCCAGAGAGCCACCACAGAGCCAGGTCTTACGTCACTGTATCTCATGTTGCCCAGCAACGCTAGCGCGGCAGCGCCAAACACAAACACACCAGGCTTATTCGAGATGCATCGGCTTCTCGCAAACCGATTGGCGTATGACATCAAAGCACTGCAAAAGCGATCGAAAAGCACAAGGAGTCGTATGCTGTCCACACACTCCCGCAGCTCCGATCGGTCCGCGCCGCTCCTAAGCATCTCCAACAAGCCTTTTATCAACAATGGCGGTCATTGCGTTACTATTGATGCTCATGGCTTTGCGAACCTAACGTACATCGGCATCCAAACACGGCTAATACAACGCGTTCGTGCAGCTTACCGTAACTTGCATAAACAGAGATTACAATCGAGCTGCTATTAGCTCGATTAGCTGCTATTTAAAAAATGGCGGTCACAAGTTTCTGTTCGTCTTGTTGGTCACGGTAACCCCGCCCCCAGTCGCTGACGTAAGCGGCTCTTACTTCTAGACCAGCAATGATTTGGTGCTACTTAAGAACCACTTTTACTGGTTCGGAGCTGGTGCTTTGGTGGGCGAAAAACAAAGAACCGATTTAAAACTAGGCTCTGGCTCCGAACCAGCACCAGCTCTGCCTTGGTGGAAAAGGGGTATCAACAAAGTCCTTTTAGGCAAGTCATGCCACTCGGCCGCCATCTTGGCAACGCCTCCGGGCAGCTATTTCAGACTAACAAGACCAGGCTCCTATCTAAATGAATGGGCAGAGACCCAGAACTGCACTTTCACTGGTCACCGGGACATTAAAACTGAATGTATAGAAACAGCAGTAAAATATGATAAAAATCGCTGAAAAAGTTTGATGACTTTGCCCCAAAATAAGGTTTAAAACGCCTTTTTCCCCAAAGGTTATACTTTTACTACGCATGCGCAAGGGTTCTCTCCCTCGGTCGTGCGCGCGCTACACAGTTTGAAGCACAGTATGTGCGCGCTCTCGCTCGCTCTAGACTCAGGGAGATTTGAACTAATTTGCGGGCATCAGGGAGCCGCTTTCAGTCTGCGGGAGACTTCTGATGTCTGATATTACACAACTCACACATACACTGCATATCAAATCTGCCGCCTTTTCAAACAGTAACGTATGTCGCAAACCTCAACTGTGCGCATGCGTCAGTGGAACCAGACGATAGGCTTACATGTTTCCCGGCTTGACTGTTAAAAGCAGACGATTGGCTTTCCAGCGGGAGGGGCGGGGCATGTGCATACAACCGCCATCTTTGGCGTTACGGGTTTTCCCTATATAGTTGTATTAAGGATTGAGGAAGTGGCATGTCTCTATATAAATAGTCTCTGGTATCAATGAGCTTTAGGAAAAAAATTTTGTGCGCAGTACCAAACTTTTCCAGTAGATGACATCCAGACTCCACCGATGACTCTTCGATTTCCATATTTTTAGTGATCTGAACCTTGTATTTCCATACTATTCCAAATATTTATGAAGTACACATCCTATTCAGAAATAGTTAGGGCAGTAATGTTAATATTTGATTTCAATTCAATCTCTAAAACACATAAAAATGTATGGAAAGAATCAAAGCGCATGTTATAGTTTGCCTCCACATCACAAATGAAGACAAAGACAGAGAAATGTTGTTTCTGTTGCTTGTTAGGAGTCCTCTGTCAACTAATGCAAACAAGACAAAAAATATTGAAGCAAATGTTTGAAGAGTCACAAAATAAAACAACTAAATTGTGTTCAAAACATCCCTTATGTACAGTTCATAACTACTTTTGTGCGTGCGTGCGTGTGTGTGCGTGCGTGTAATATTTGAGAGCGAAAAACTCTACTGTACTGTGTCCCAGTGGAGTTTTGCTGCATCTAATGAGGAAAATCTGCTACTGCGTCCAAACAAAATCTTACCGAAAGCTCGTTTTTTGAGATATCAACCTCAAATTTGGAACTTATTATTCAACTTATTATTCTTATTATGCAACTTAATATTCTTATTAACTTATTTAGATTTATGGCATTTTCTAGCACTTTTTGAGTTCAACGTGTTTCATAAAATATATGATTTATATACAATATTGCTCATAAATAATTCTCATAAACTTAAACCTCTATAGCTTTTTTTGGTTCACTTTTTAAATAATCTGCCAATTGTCATCTTTAAAATGAGACAAAACTTAAGTCTGCACTCCCATGCTTCAATTTTTTTATGACAGTGTCTTTGGAGAACCCCAAACAAAGTAGCTTGTAGGTGGTGTGGCCTAAATAACTGCAATTAGACTACCGTATATCAATTATTACCACACACACACACACACACACACACACACACACACACACACACACACACACACACACACACACACACACACACACACACACACACACACACACACACACACACACACACACACACACACACACACACACACACACACACACACACACACACACACACACACACACACACACACACACACACACACACACACACACACACACACACACACACACACACACACACACACACACACACACACACACACACACACACACACACACACACACACACACACACACACACACACACACACACACACACACACACACACACACACACACACACACACACACACACACACACACACACACACACACACACACACACACACACACACACACACACACACACACACACACACACACACACACACACACACACACACACACACACACACACACACACACACACACACACACACACACACGTTACGCTATAGGCAGGAATGAAGCAGAGAGTGAATCCAAATGCAAGCACTTTAATTATCCAACAAACAGGTAATCCAGGGTAAGGTCAGAACAAGGTACTCAGAACACAGACTACCAGCAACATTCAACAACAACCGACAGCAAACAACTGAAACACAGGGGTTTAAATACACAGACAAACAAGCTAAACAAGATAACAAGGGGGCCTGGTTAATCAGAAACACATGGGGAGACTAATCAACAAAACGGGGAACAGCTGAACATGAAACAAGACACATGGCAGGATAATATGACAAACAGGGAATCACATGACAGACAAGAACAAGGAACAAAACCCACACCGTGACATAGCCCCCCCCCTATGGGCGGCTCCCGACGCCCCTCAAAACAAATACACTAAAGTTCAGGAGGGTGGTGAAATGGAGGCGGCTTTGGGGGAGGGATGGAGGGCCAGGTTCGTGCAGGGGAATGGGTCGTGAAGCGTGGGTGACCAGGGCGGAGCAGGACGCGCAGGCGGCCAGGGCGGAGCAGGAACTGCAGGCGGCCAGGGCGGAGCGGGCGACCCCTCGGGCGGCCACGGCGGTGAAGACCCCTCGGGCGGCCACGGCGGCGAAGACCCCTCGGGCGGCCACGGCGGTGAAGACCCCTCGGGCGGCCACGGCGGTGAAGAGGGCTTTAGGCTGAGCAGGACCAGCGGTGAAGAGGGCTTAGAGCTAAGCGGAACCAGAGGCGAAGGAAACTCTGGGCTGGACAGGACTGGCGCAGGATCAACGGCCCCTGGCGCAGGATCAGCGGCCCCTGGCGCAGGATCAGCGGCCCCTGGCGCAGGATCAGCGGTCCCTGGCGCAGGATCAGCGGCCCCTGGCGCAGGATCAGCGGCCCCTGGCGCAGGATCAGCGGCCCCTGGCGCAGGATCAGCGGCCCCGGGCGCAGGATCAGCGGCCTCTGGCGCAGGATCAGGATCAGGCTCAGGCTCAGGCTCAGGATTGGCAGAAGTGTTGTGAAGCTCAGTCTCTGGATCGGCAGAAGTGACGTGAAGCTCAGTCTCTGGAGCGGCAGAAGTGACGTGAAGCTCAGTCTCTGGATCGGCAGAAGTGACGTGAAGCTCAGTCTCTGGATCGGCAGAAGTGACGTGAAGCTCAGTCTCTGGATCGGCAGAAGTGACGTGAAGCTCAGTCTCTGGATCGGCAGAAGTGACGTGAAGCTCAGTCTCTGGATCGGCAGAAGTGACGTGAAGCTCAGTCTCTGGATCGGCAGAAGTGACGTGAAGCTCAGTCTCTGGATCGGCAGAAGTGACGTGAAGCTCAGTCTGGACGTGGCTGACGTGAAGCTCTGGCTGGACGGTCTCTGGCTGGACGGTCTCTGGCTGGACGGTCTCTGGCTGGACGGTCTCTGGCTGGACGGTCTCTGGCTGGACGGTCTCTGGCTGGACGGTCTCTGGCTGGACGGTCTCTGGCTGGACGGTCTCTGGCTGGACGGTCTCTGGCTGGACGGTCTCTGGCTGGACGGTCTCTGGCTGGACGGTCTCTGGCTGGACGGTCTCTGGCTGGACGGTCTCTGGCTGGACGGTCTCTGGCTGGACGGTCTCTGGCTGGACGGTCTCTGGCTGGACGGTCTTTGAGGAGGCCTTTCTCCTCCTCCTCCGGGCCACCGGACTCGGAACCACCGGAACTGGGACCAGTGTTGAAGGCCTGGCGTACCCCGGGCTGAAGCTCTCCAGACAACTGGAGAGTGCCTCTCTCCAATCCAGGCCGGAGAGATCGGGGAGCTCCCTAGGGTTGACCGCCTTAGCCCCCAGCCGGTAACACAATTTTATAGCCTCATTCCCTAGGGTGCATGAGGCAGCAAGTGCAGCAAACCCCCAGGTAAACTGAAACAAATCCGGGCTGTTCAGGGCTAAGGCCGCGGTTTTCCCAGCAAACTCCCGGTCCATGCTGGGAAGATCAGACGAGATCCGTGCTGCTGGATTCATTGGCGGTCGGTTGTTCTGTTACGCTATAGGCAGGAATGAAGCAGAGAGTGAATCCAAATGCAAGCACTTTAATTATCCAACAAACAGGTAATCCAGGGTAAGGTCAGAACAAGGTACTCAGAACACAGACTACCAGCAACATTCAACAACAACCGACAGCAAACAACTGAAACACAGGGGTTTAAATACACAGACAAACAAGCTAAACAAGATAACAAGGGGGCGTGGTTAATCAGAAACACATGGGGAGACTAATCAACAAAACGGGGAACAGCTGAACATGAAACAAGACACATGGCAGGATAATATGACAAACAGGGAATCACATGACAGACAAGAACAAGGAACAAAACCCACACCGTGACAACACCACTGGATATTGCAGCATTGGAAGTCTTCACTGCGTTCTATTCAGACGAAGAGTTTGATGGCTTCTGTTCTATGGACTGCTACTACAGTATGCAGAAAATAAAGTCGAATGCAGGATGGAATGAGTTTTCTTTGTGTTTTAACTTTGAACACAAGCCTTTGATGACATAAATTGAATTAGGGTTAGGGTTAGAAAAAAACTGAAAACTAAATAAATGTTTTGTGGATAAAAATGTTTGCTAAATTAGTTAATGTCATTTCACAAAAGGTTATTAAACAGTGATTACTCATCTATTTTACAATTATGTGGAGAGTGTTTTATCAAACATATATTTTTGTCTTTATCAAGCAAAACATTGTTTTTAGTTTATATGCACTTTATATGAAAGTACAAAAAACTAAACTGGAAATCAGTTCAAAACAGTACAAATTACCAATTGTATAATGTGTTTTCGATATGTGTAACCAACACAATGGTAATAGACAATGATGAACAACTAGTGTGACTAATAGTGTCAGGAGATATTTTTCTCTTTACAATAATAATTGTAATTTGTTTTTTATGATTTATTTTGATGACTAATCCACTATAAGCAGTGGTGATGACGTCAGTTACCCGTGCCAAGAAGTTCCCAAGGTAACGCACTTTCGAATGTAATATTCTAAATTTTGTTTTATTGAAATGTACTATTCAAAATGTTTTATTGAAAGTATAATCTATCAAATGCAATGAACTAATCATCTAATAAGATTAAATATCAGGTGTCTGTATAATATCTGTTCTTGTATCAATTTTCAGGGCTTGTTGTTTCGAAGCTTCACTAGGAAACGTCTCGGTTACGGATGTAACCCTCGCTCCCTGAGTAGGGAACGGAGACGTTACGTCGGATGACAGAGAATGGGGGTTTCGCCAGAAAGCCTATCAACCTCGAGTATTAAAAAACGAGCCTATGGCAATGAAATGCCATGGGTCTGCGGAATTTGCATAATGTATCTCCGCCCCACCGCGTGGGTATTTAAGGAGAGACACCTGCAACAGCAGATCATGTCTTCGCTGAGGAGCCGAGACTGAACTCAGGCGTCTACCCAGCGGTACAGCGGAAGTGGCAGGGAGACGTAACGTCTCCGTTCCCTACTCAGGGAACGAGGGTTACATCCGTAACCGAGACGTTCCCTTTCGTAGTCACTCCGAGTTACGTCGGATGACGGAGAATGGGGGTCCCCGTGTAATCACGCCACCTTCACAGCTGTCTTCCAGTGCCCTGCGAAGTCTGCCCTCCCTGTCGTGGTATAGGCACGGACGAACGAGTCCTACTTAACACAGGAATACCAAGGTACACTGGGAAGCATATCTCAGGGGAGATATGCCGCAGCATGCCTACCCAAAGGGAGGACTTAAGAATACACATATGGCCGAGGAGGGCTTCATATGGAGGAACACTGGAGTGACCAGCCCGTGGGGTGGCAACTTTCAACTCCAGGAGTGGCAAGGTGGCTTGCCAAGGAAAGACACATGCTCAAAGAGGCTTACAGTGGAAATACACATGTGGGGGTTACTCAGAGGAGGAACCATGCACACGGAGGCACCTAGCCGACGCACAGGCAATAGACACTGGCGCCAGCGTCAACAGTGGTGGAGGAACTTAGGGCTTCAGAGAGGAAGGCTACCTGAGGAAATATCGCACGTATCCAGTCCGTGGATTGGAATGGCGAGCAAGCGAGACACCTAACGGCTCCCATGTTAGCTTGAAAAAGACAGTACATGGGCGGAGACTGGCTCCACTCGGAGATTGTAAAATCTGGCGAAAGTGTTGGGTGTCGCCCAGCCTGCAGCTCTGCAGATGTCTGTTAGCGAGGCGCCACGCGCTAAAGCCCAAGAGGACGCCACACTCCGGGTGGAGTGGGCGGTCACACCAAGGGGGCACGGTCGACCTTGCTGCTGGTATGCCAAAGCAATGGCGTCCACTATCCAGTGGGATAACCTTTGCTTGGAGAGAGCCTTTCCCTTCAGCTTCCCACCATAACAGACAAAGAGCTGGTCTGAGGTCCTGAAACACTGCGTCCTGTCTACGTAAGCATGGAGGGCGCGTACTGGACAGAGCAGTGCCAAGGCTGGGTCTGCCTCCTCCAGGGGCAGCGCTTGCAGGTCCACCACCTGGTCCCGGAAGGGAGTGGTGGGAACCTTGGGCACATATCCAGGCCGGGGTCTCAGGATCACGTGAGAGCAGGCCGGCCCGAATTCCAGGCACGCTTCGTCAACGGAGAGTGCGTGCAGATCCCCCACCCTCTTGATGGAGGCCAGTGCAACCAGGAGCGCTGTCTTCATTGACAGGAACTTAATCTCCACTGATTGCAGAGGCTCAAAGGGAGCCCTCTGCAGGGCATATAAGACCACTGAGAGGTCCCAAGAGGGTACGAGAGGAGGGCGAGGAGGATTCAGTCTCCTCGCTCCTCTCAGGAACCTGATGATCAGGTCGTGCTTTCCCAGAGACTTACCTTCAACTGCATCGTGATAAGCGGCGATAGCGGCCACATACACCTTCAGGGTGGAGGGAGACAGCCTTCGCTCCAGCCCGTCTTGCAGAAAGGAAAGCACGACACCGATCGAGCATCTCCTGGGGTCTTCTCGCCGAGAAGAGCACCAGTTGACGAAGAGGTTCCACTTCAACGCGTAGACGTGTCTCGTGGACAACGCTCTAGCGGAAGTGATGGTAGCCGCCACTGCAGGTGGCAGGGTACTCAAACCTGCCTCGTCCCGTCCAGGAGCCACACGTGGAGTCTCCAAAGATCGGGACGAGGGTGCCATAGGGTGCCGTAATACCGTACCGTAATTCCAGATACCGTAATTCCTCAAATAAAGACCGGTATACAAATAAACGCCGGGCCTCTGATAGTGGCCGGGGGCGTGGTCAACGCGGACAAATAAAGGCCGGTCTCAAATTAAGGCCGGGGAAAAATTAGTGTACACTCAAAGACGGACTCGCTCAGCGGTTGTCATATCACAACTATTCAGTGTTTTTAACCACATGTTTATTTTAGGTTTCAGACATTTAAATAGATATGATTTATAGCAAAACAATACATTTATAGTTTGTAAAATACACAATGGTGTCTATGGAAGCAGCAATAACAATCCATTCAAATATATTTGGCGACGTGTTTTATTCATATCAGATACACAGTGTAAGTAACTATAAAGTTTACTCTATTCTTCTCCCAGTTCACCGGCCACTTACTTTCATGTATTTCGGGAAAAACTGAAGAATTCACGGGCTGTAACGTAACAAATCCAACAGACAGGAATCTCTGAACTGCGGTGCCCATCTCACGTTACAGATCAAGATAATTTATAAAGGGTTTTAAACGACAAAACAAACTCACTTACACGGATTGAGAGTCAGAATAGAAGATAGTTGATGACATGGTAAGCAAGTTTTTTAATATTTAGAAATAAAAGCGCTACATCTGTCATACAGCGCTATTTTGGCTGTGGTGAACACGTGCCAAGCATGACGCGTCACCATGGAAACTTGGCTGGCGGGCGGGCGGGGATCGCGAATTAGAAATAAAGGCCTGCCTCTAATAAAAGCCTGCTTCAAATAAAAGCCGGCTACCATCTGCAGTTCAGGTAAATAAAGGCCCCGGTCTTTATTTGAGGAATTACGGTATATCTGTGCGTCCCCGAACTGGTCCCATATCAGCTGGACCGACTGGGGATGGAGTCGCCATTCGCCAGAGGTTGGCCGGAGCCGTGACAGCTCGTCGGCTGCAAGGTTGCGCTCTCCTGGAATGTAAATAGGAAGAAGGGACCTCAGGTGCTTCTGACTCCATAAGAGGAGGTGGCGTGCGAGTTGCGACATACGGCGAGAGCGTAGACCACCCTGATGGTTGATGTACGCTACTGTCGCGGTATTGTCCGAACGGACAAGTACGTGTTGACCCTGGAGCAGCGCGTGGAAGCGGTGCAGGGCAAGGAGTACTGCCAGCAACTCGAGGCAATTGACATGCATGAGGCGCTGGGGTCCTGTCCAGGAGCCCGCGGCTGCATGTCCATTGCACATGGCGCCCCAGCCCGTGGCAGAGGCATCTGTGGAGACAACAACATGCCTGGAAACTCGTTCTAGGGGAACTCCGGCCCGTAGAAAGCTGAGGTTCCGCCACGGGGTGAAGGACTGACGGCAGGTCGGAGTTATTGGAACTCTGAGCGTACCGCGATGCCATGCCCACCTCGGGACCCGATCGCGAAGCCACAGCTGAAGCGGTCTCATATGAAGCAATCCGAGTGGCGTTGCCGCGGCTGCGGATGCCATATGCCCCAGGAGCTTCTGAAAAAGTTTCAGTGGGACCGCACTCTTGCCCTCGAACTGTCAAAGACAAGTCAGCAGTGAGTGTGCGCGCTCGCTCGTAAGCTGCGCGGACATGGCGACCGAGTCTATCTCCATACCGAGAAAAGAGATCCTCTGCACGGGGCAAAGTTTGCTCTTCTCCCAGTTGACCCGAAGGCCCAGACGGGCTAGGTGCCGGAGCACTAGGTCTCTGTGTTCGCAAACCTGGACTCGAGAGTGAGCTAATATTAGCCAGTCGTCGAGGTAATTCAGGATGCGAACCCCGTGTTCGCGCAGGGGAACAAGGGCTGCCTCGACGACCTTCGTAAAGACGCGAGGAGACAGAGCCAACCCGAATGGGAGAACTGCGTACTGGTATGCCTGCCCCTCGAAAGCAAACCGAAGAAACGGTCTGTGTCGAGGTAAAATGGAGACATGAAAGTAGGCGTCCTTCAGGTCTATCGCTGCAAACCAATCCTGTGGCCGCACGCATTCGAAAATGCGTTTGGTCGTGAGCATCCTGAACGGCAGCCTGTGAAGGGAGCGGCTCAAGACGCGCAGATCCAGGATTGGCCGTAACCCACCGGTCTTCTTGGGGACAATGAAGTACGGGCTGTAAAATCCTGACCTCATTTCGGCTGGAGGGACAGTCTCGATTGCACCCTTCGCCAGCAGGGTGGCAACCTCCGCTCTCATGATCGGGGCATTGCCACCGAACAAAGTAAACGGACTCCCCTGAAGCGGGTAGGAGACCGTGCGAATTGGATCGCATAGCCGAGCCTGATAGTTCGGGCGACCCAGCGGGACAGGTAGGGAAGCTCTAACCAAGCTCCCAAGAACTGAACCAGCGGAAACATCCGAACGACAGACGTCCCACCGGAGGGGCAGCGAAGCGGAGTGACCGGCCCAGGCGTGGGTGGCATAGCGGCCCGGTGCGGGGGCACGGTCATGCTCCGCGTCCTGACAGAGGAGACCAGGGAAGGACCAGCGTTCCACGGGGGTCTGCTCTGCCAGGGATCTGGCGACAGAGGGGGACGAGAGTGGTGTGGTCCGGAGACGGCACACACTGTCATCCGCGCCCTCAGAGACAGAGGGGGACGAGAGCGGCAAGGCCCGGGAGCGTCGCGCACTGTCGTCCGGCCCTCTGAGGGCTCAGAGATGGGATGCAGCTCTTTGGTTTAGAAAAGATTCTCCCCCAGCCCTCCACCGGGGGAAGGAGTGGCCCTGCAACCACTCCCTGAAGAACTGCAACCCACATCTGAGCTGCCCGTAACGGGAGCGCCGCAAGCCTGGCCTTGGCGGGGCTGCGGGACCGGTACGGGCAGGGGCGCCTTCCTGCGACCACCTCCACGGCGCGGCCCGGTGCTGCTGGGGGCCGGGCGGGAGGGGGCGGAAGTCGCAGGAGGGCGCATTCGGCAGCAAGCGGACTGAGGCGTTTGAGCCGGCAGCTGGAGGCAGCAAAGCCGCGGGGTCAGACAAAATAGCCACAGTCCACTTCTGGGCGGCCGAGAACTGTTGGGCAGAGTCCTCCACCGCGCCGCCGAAGAGGCCAGCCTGGGATATGGGGGAGTTGAGGAAACGAAATCACTCAGCCTCGCGCACATCAACCAGGTTAGCCAGAGGTGTCTGACCACCTATGTGGACATCACCTGACTCAGGGAGCGTGCGGTCACCTACGTCGCTCGGAGAGCAAGGTCGGTGACGGCAGGCAGCTCAAGGATGAGCCCTGAATCTGCCCTACCCTCGTGCATGTCATTGAACACCCAGGAGGATGGCAATAACACGCAGTGAGGTGGCAGCCTGCCCCGCAGCTCTATAGGTCCCCGCCACCGGAGTAGACAAGAACCTACAGGCATTGGAGGGGTGCTTAAGAGTCGCCACGCCAGGTGGAGGCGCTGTGGGGACACATAAGTGTTGCCACAGAACACTCCACAGGGGGAACCCCAGTGCACCCTAGGCCGCGGCCTCTACAAGGGCAGAGAAGGCGGAAGAGGCCACTGAGCAGTCGCGAAAAGTCAAGGAGACTTCCACGATCTCATGATCTCTTCATGCACGTCCGGGTAGAAAAGATTTGGGTTCGCCACCCCCAAAAACCAATCAACAGCCTTAAGTGCTCGGGACATGGCAGAAGGTTCCACACAAGCCCGATACTCGCGGCAGCCCGGGAAGCATAGCTGTGCACTCTGGATCAAACTCGTTATGCTAGCACATCCGAGGACGGCAGCACAGACGAGCCATCATCTCTAGAGGACTCACCTGGGACCACGCAGGTTGCAATGTGAAAGACGGGGTGTGGACCGAGGAATTTTTCGTCAGTTTAGTTCCAAACCTGCCGTCTTAGGTCACCCTGGCCACCAGCCGAAGTATTATCTCACGTGGAGAAAAATAGATCGGGGTGTGGATGAGGGGACTCTCACTCATTGAGCTCATCGAGTCTCGACCGTTACATTGCGATGGTCACGTTCCCAGTGAGAGAACGTGACACACCCACGAGCGCTGTCGGAGCGCGATCAAAGCCCAAACACTCAAAACAGCGCTCGCGCCCATCAGCTGAATCTATCAGAATACCACACTCAGAAAAACACGGGCAGATCGTCTTTAGAAAGACGCGTGTTTAAAAAGACGTGCCGCGTGTAGCTCTTTAGTGAGAGGAAAAACTCCGCGGATGTTGAAGCGACCAGGGAGAACACACAGACTGGCAGACCACTGCTCAGCTTGCAGGCAATGTGAAACTCGCTGGATACCGCCGTCACACCAACACCGGAGAGTTCGCTCGTCTCGAAGAGATGTAGTCACTGAGAAAACTCAGGATTTGGCTTGTGGAGTGAAGAGATGCTCTTGGCTCCGAAGCGAAAACATGATCTGCTGTTGCAGGTGTCTCTCCTTAAATACCCACGCGGTGGGGCGGAGATACATTATGCAAATTCCGCAGACCCATGGCATTTCATTGCCATAGGCTCGTTTTTTAATACTCGAAGATGATAGGCTTTCTGGCGAAACCCCCATTCTCCGTCATCCGACGTAACTCGGAGTGACTACAAAAGGGAACTAGGAGTCATTAGCTAAAACGTAAACCATGTGGCTGAATCTCACAAGATTTGGTACACAGCCTCATTTTGACACAAATATGTAAATTTTCATAACAGCCAGACATTATGATTTGACCGTATTTGCTGCTGTAATTTCATTGGCTGCTGACGGCCATGTTTGTTGAATTGTGTGAGTGATATTTGAAGAATATGTTATTATTTGACCCAGAGAAGATGAATATCAGGATTCTGTGGGTTTGATCATGACGTTCAGCAGATACAGAGCAACACATACAAATGTGTGATCATTTAATATCTTCAGTGTTTTGATGTATCAGGGGTTTTTGATGACCTTTTGTCATGAGTTTCGAGTGAATTGGATCAAACTGTCAAGGAGAAGTTTTTTTTTCTTTTATTTCAAAGCTTGAGATATGACTTACAGTCTCTGACGCCCAGACAATTATGTTGATAATAATTGATAAAACAGTGCAAATACAATAATGTTGCAGCAGCTTCAGTGCTTGAACCCCTAAAATACACCTGGATTAAAATATGTTTAAGAAATCCCACTTCTACATAAATTATAAACGATTGATGTGACTCTACTGTTAAACTAAATGACTGTGATCTTCATCAACACAAACAGAGCTTGAGAAAAGCACAGATACACACCGTCACACACACTGATGTCTTTATGAGGATTTATTACACACATTTATTCTAAAATATTTCAGAGACAGAAGTTCAGCTGTTATTAATGTAATGAAGAGACAATAAGAGACTCTATAACATCTCAGTGTTTATGATTTATCATACAGCTCAAAGCATTATGGGTAGAATCTCTCTACAGTCTATTCTAATTCTTCAACAGTTTCACTGTTCCAAGAGCGACCCCAAACCCAGGATAGAGCGGCTGAGTGAATGTGGTCTGGGCTTTGTGGATGAGGCTCATTGTGTCTCTGTCGACCCTGTAGAAGGACAGAGTTCCTGCACTGTGATCCACATACACTCCTACTCTACCGCTGCACACTACAGGGAGATGAGTCTCTTTGGTATTGTATAGGAATACGGTATTGCGGGAAGAGCAGACCAAAGTCCAGGACTGATCATTAGATCCAAACACACACTCATTACCCGATCCCTTCCTGCTGATGCCCTGATATGACACTGCTATCTGCACAACAACACTCCCACTCCACTCGATCTCCCAGTAAGAGCGTCCACTCACACTCTCTCTACACAACACCTGAGGATAATGATCAAATCTCTCTGGATGATCAATATACGACTCCTCTGGGAATCTGCCAGTAATCACTCTTTTGTCCTCGGACAGATGGAGGAGTGTATGCACTGTGTTCATATCCAGAGTGAGCGGATGGGAATCTGATGGAGGAAAAACACATCACAATCAGGAATTAGGAATCTGATCTTTTATGTATCTGAACTCTCTCATGTTCAATATATCAGCATATCTCAGTACAGTTTAATCATCATTTACATGATCAACTTTTCTCTCCGCTTCTCCAGAAGAACATGAACACACTCAGAGTTTCTCTGCTTGTTTTCTGACTTACATTGAAGGAACTCGCTCCTGGTCTTGGGAACAGCGGCTGTGGAAATCAACAGACATGAAGAGAGTGATTAAGTGATTGGAGAAATCCTCCAACACAGAAGATCTGTAGAGATGTCTCTGCTGTTTACAGAGCCCAAATCCCGACACAACCACTATTGAGGCTTTGATATTATTGACATCACCATATTTGATTTGGCTTCTGTAGACATGAACTGATCACAGATTTGATTTGAAAGAATAGGACTCAAAATTCACTTTGCTCATCATACAAAGTAATCATCTCACTTCATAAGACTTGGATTAAACCTCAACCTCCTTATTAGTCTTTTTCAAAGAGACATCGACTGATCAATAAATGTCTCATGCTCAATAATTTATTTGAGATTAGAACTAGATTAACCATTTCACTGCTGTGTGGTTTGGCCTGCATTAAAAAGGAAAATAAATGTCTTAATTTATTGTCTAAATAAGTTTTATTAATAAAGTAAAGGCATATAACCAATTTAAATGTAGTGCATTGACAATAGTTTTATATAATTAGTTTATTAATTAAATTAACTTGGTCTGAAAAATTGGTCCATAAATCAAACACACTTAATAATATGAAACCGTGCTCTAAGTTGTAAGCCAGCCCATCAGGATATCGGCTCTTTTGGTCTGAATGTGGATGTTTAGGTAACTAAAGGCACCGGGGTTGTGGTGCCACCGGCTTGGGCCCGCCATCGCTGCTCACAGCTATATTTATATATATATATATATATGTTCTGTATGCTGCTGTTTGCACTTTGCACGTTAAAATAAACCCTTTGATAAATAAAAAACATTTGTTTGTATTTTTAACGGGTCACATATACGCGTCAATTTTATTTTTTATTTAATGCCAATTCAAAATTATTATCTTATCAGTTAACGGCGCTTGTCGGTCGGGAAAATTAACCGTAATGTTAGTATGAATTCATATTTTGGAAGATAGTCAAAGCTGCTATGTATATATTTGGTTAACCCTTGCGTTATGTTGAGGGTCAATTTGACCCGTTTCGATTTTCTAGTTGTTGGAAATACTGGTTAACCTTTGTTTGTTTTTCTTAATATTTTGTGACTTTTTCTTATTTATCATGATGAACATGCATGCAAAGTTTCAACATGCTGATGTGTTTTGACATATATAAACAAAATGACTGTTACGTTCGTGATGTTCGCGGGTCAATTTGACCCTCATAGACAGCCATTCAAAAGCAACTGTACAGACACAAAATAAAAACATTTATTTTCTGAATGTAAGGGCACTTCAACTCCAGTTCTAACGTGCAAGTGCATCTAAAAGTGCTCTAACCCTAACCAAACACACTTGAAAAAGATAAAATCACAGTGTTTAAAATTATTTGCAAATTACAGATGAAAATCTTTGTCAGACACAGATAGTAAAATAAGCTCTCATTTCAATATTCAAGATATCTAAAATACCTAGCTTTTAACCAAAAACTTTTTTTCACAGAGCCAAAAAATTAATAAAAAACATTTATTTGATGTATGTTTTTGTTATGTTTGGTTTCTCACTTCCCTGTGAGTGAATAATGAAACTAGGGAACTAGGTCTTAGGAAACTAGGCAAATTTAACTTAGGAAAATATGTTGATGTTAAAAGTTTACAGTTTGTATCTAAATCTTTGTTGTTTTTCATAGTGTGATTTTTGAGGAATTGTATTGAATCCAATTAGGGTCAATTTGACCCGGTCCATAAGGGGAGTACACAGAATTCGAACAGTGCACAAGGGTTAAAGCAAGATTTTTCCTGAATCACCACTAGAAAAGTCTTCAGTTTGTGTTTGTTCAGCAGTTTTAAACACATGCAGATTAAGCTGACCAAAGTGGTAAAGCTTCTCTTCCTGAAGAACTGAGATGAGTTTAGCTTTCACAGGATCTCTGTTTCTCATATTTCTCATGCTCTCGACTGGTTAAACTTTCATGTGTGATTTCTGAATATTGTTCCTCGGGAATTAGTTGCTGCTGACACAGTTTATCTGCAATGATCTGGACATTTGTAAAATCTTGTTATTTGTTTTTTTGTATGTTATTTTTGATTTTATTGTAATTATATCTATAGGTGGAGGCGTTAAATAAGCCCATTTGTTTGTTTTTTTGCCTCTTCCTGCACATAAAGTGATAATATTTGTCTTATTTTTTTTTTATATATATATTTTATGTCTTGTTTATTATTATTATTATTGTCATTTTTATGTAATTGTAAAGGTAAAAAAAAAAAAAAAAAAAATCCTGATTGAGATCTGACCAATGATTATCGAAATATCTTGCTTTATCTGACTCACTATTCAGATGCGGCTCGCCTCTCTCCAGATGTTTCCTGTAGCACAGATAGAAGCAGAATGAGAGAGTGAGACAAACAGGCTACAAAGTTAAGACCGAAACTAGCAAGTATATAATGCAACTGAAAAATAAGCAAATTTAAGCCTTTCATGACAGGCAGGAAAAATACATGTCCTGTAATTTTTTGAAAGCTGCAGTCTGCAGTTTTTCCTCTTTGACGCCATCTCTGTTCCAAATCTGCAATTGCAGTTGTAGGAATGATCAGCTTTACGTGGGCTGTGCCTCGGCTCGGCACAGCGCGGATGAACACAGTGTTTTGAGAATGTGCGGCTGTCAGTCGCCGCCGGTTCTACTTTTTGTAAGTATGACCAACATAAGAATTTTCCCCAGAAAATGTCATCTGAACAAATAACATCCACTTTTGTTCTGACCAACTAAGGGAAAAAAGCATTGCAGTAAATCACGCTGATTAAATCTAACGATCACTTATCATATCATGTCAACCGTGCAAATTATACTTTATTCTCAAACGGTTCATGTTAACAACATCAGCATTGCGTGACTACATTTAATGCCCTTCCGATATTATCCTCGTTTCCGCATGGGCGGACATGAAAGCTATATTCTCTATCAATAAACTAAAGTATTCCTCACATGTATTATAAATCAGTCAAAACAAACATTAAATGACTACGTTTACAGAAAGTGGGCTAATTTGTTTAGTAAAATTGCGATATCAAGATGATGATATCATATTATCTTGGATGTATTTTTGTTGTTGTGAAGAGAACATTGAACTATTAGTCAGACTCACCCGGTGGTGTGTGTGTCACTGTTGTTTCTCTCAGGGCGCTGTTTAATGTCACACGGAGACACTGTAGAGTAATAATACTCATTAAATCCAGCATAGAGTGAAGGTGTTGTTGAGTGTGTGTGTGTGTGTAATTACCTTTCTTGTGGTTGTTCTCTAGCTTTTCAGCCAGATCATTCTGGTTAATCTTCCTCAGGATGTCCACCGTGACTTTCACGGCTTCTTCTGGTCCTAAACACGCCACCATCTTGTCCACTGTTTTTAAGCGATCTGCGTTCTCCATTTGAGACTTTGAAATACACTCATGATTATTCGTTAAGTGCCACTGAAACAGCTTCAGTTCATCTTGTACTAGTTCCTCAAGTGTGTTCAAGAGCAGCTCCTTAATAGACGCCATATTCCTTCACGGATTCACTTCAGCAGGACAAAGAGAAAAAGACAGAGTAATTACACTCTAAACACATGGAAACTAAACTAAAGCAATGCTTAATGGAGCTTTAAGCAAGAAGCCCTTCAATTCAAAATGTGTGAGGTTATTACTTTCCAACAGGTTTCATTTACTGCCATCTTCTGGTCAAACAGCAGAAGCGTGTACTGAATTCATGTTGGTTTATATTTTATTTGTTCATTGTTGGATTTTAGTTGGACTTGGTCAGGACTGTTTCAGAAATAGTGATCTGCATGATGCCTTTGGGCTCAGTGATGTTGAATTTAAATTTTATGTTACATTATTGTGATGTTATTCTATTTAAAAAAAAATGTATCAGCTATATATACAAATGTATGTGTATAATACTATATGTATACAAATGTTTTATTAAGTTAGATCAACATTATATCACAGTTTCAGGTTATGTTTAAGTGTTGGTAACGTCCCACATAAACTTACAATCGTCCCACATTTGGCTTATTTGATGGTGGTCACCCGGAAGCCAGAAACATTAAAGTTGCAAACGGTCTAGCCCGCTCTTTTGTTAAAATAGATCAAATATATTTCGAGACATAAATTATAAGAATACCAATACTGAACAGATAGCTTTTACCACATACCTTAAAAACTTTTGTTTGTACCGGTCAAATGGCGTCTTGTCATGAAGCATTCTAAATTTCGCTTTCACTTTCTCTGCTGCTTGGTTAAAAAAAAAAGTATGAGCCACTGATCTATATAATGACTGGATAGCTCATGACGTTCTAAACTGCCACCAGGCAGTGAAGCCACCGGAAGTGTTCGAGCGGCCATCTTACGATTCCCTACCAGCAGAGGGCTCCAGCGTCACTTCCCCGCCGGAACACGCCCCCCTCAGCGGGACTGAGTGGCAGAAGAGCTGCTGCGTGACTGGACTGGAGTTAATAGGGGAAACTGCGTTAACGCGAGTAAAACAAACTATTATCAGTTTAAACTAAAAGTTGGACTCGATATAGTGTTCCTTACAACTTATCAAAGATCCAGTGATCCATGGATATTGACATGCAGCCAGGAATCGTGTTTCCTGACGTTTATATGTGCCTGATTTCGACGCCGGGGAAATAAATGAAGAACATTTGCCTGTAAACGTTTTATATAAATACAATATAGATAGGTCTAAATCCGAGTGATCACTTACATTAATGTTATACTGTATATCATCATATCGTCCAGCCCTAAAACTTGTATAGTTTTTTGTCAGTGTTTATTTAAAAACATCCAATTATGCAGAATATAGTCTGTTCTGTAGCTTTTTGCAGTCTGTAAAAATATACAGTACCTCAGATTTCTGGTCAAATCTAGTTGTACAGTCAATCGCAAAGCTCTTTCCCGTTTTAGATGTGTTTTGTGTGATTTTCACGGCGTTCACGCTGAAAACAAATGCTGCCGCTCAGTCTTTTTGCCACTTGTGGGCGTGACCGCATTCACTCCGGCCGACGGTGACGTCATGCGCATACCCTCAGCTCCGACCCGCTGTGCATCAACAAGTGTAAAACGAAGATCACAAAAGGATCTTGAAAAACTGCTCACAGGTTGTACTTTAAGCCCATATATAGTAATTTATATGCACAATTGTCGCTATTTCCGTGTTGTTTAAAAAAAATGTATAGCCTGCTATGTTCTTCTTACTACATTCTTTCACAGACGTATTCAAGTTTAAACCCAATAAACCTATTATTCAATGCATTACTTCTTATAAATTTAATTAAATGCATGTATTTAATATTTTCGTGTCAATCCGTGTTCAGTTTGACCACGAACCATGCGCTGTCACTTTAATTCAGCGCCTGCAGGACACACGATCTCTGCACCCAGATAGCACAAGTCTATTTGATGTTATATTTACATCTGGAAGACGTATTTTTAAGAGTGTTTGCTCATCTGCAAGACGTCTATAGGACGTTTCCTGTCAGATGTCAAATAGACGTTTAGAAGATGTCTTTAAGATGTAATGATTTAGAATGCATGTTAAACTGACATCTTCTAAACGTCTATTTGACATCTGACAGGAAACGTCCTATAGACGTCTTGCAGATGAGCAAACACTCTTAAAAATACGTCTTCCAGATGTAAATATAACATCAAATAGACTTGTGCTATCTGGGCACGCACGGCACAGGACGGGCATCCGCGTGCAGTGAAAGCTCCACCTGTTGACATGGGTATGGTAAAAAATATGCACTGCAAACGGAGTAGGCCTATGTGTAAACCCCTTATTTACACTGCCCACATCTGCGGCGCATTATGGCTCCGACAATGTTTTATTCCTACCTTCTAGGGTGACCACCTGGTTATTGCTCTGTTGCAGGTCAGCAGACCTGATTTTGCGGGACACGAGGGAGAGAACTTAGCCTACTATTATTAATAAATATTGATTTTATATTAGATGTCTTTTTGCACTAAAATGCTTTAAATTGCTAATATTACGACGCTGACAGGTGAAGCAGTCGATTCTGTTCCCTTCCGGAATTGCTGTTCCCTTTACGCAATCATACTACAAGTCATGCGTAGTTGCCGAGTTACCATACGTACCACCAGAAGTGAATACGAGCAATGAATTTAATAATAAAGCCAAGAGAAAACAGTATTTTTTAGAGTTTTGATCTTCTCTCAACCTAGAGAGCACATCCTGCATTATATTGTATAATAATGACTATTTAATATTAGCCTACCAAACTTTGACTAGGCATGTTGCATATTAATTGTTCTAGGAACCTCAAAGCATATTTAAATTTTTGTGTAATGTGTGCTACTCTATAATGATGTTTGTAGCGTATAGGGCCCAAACATAAACTCAAGCCCAGGGGCCCCCAGCCCCCTAAGTCCTGCCCTGGTCACTAATAATATAAAACAAATTTTAACAGCACGGGTCTATCATTCAATCTAAATAATTAAGTGACAATAATCCAATCGCTAAAAACAAAATTTCTAAATAAGCACATAAATTCCATTAGGAAAGACTAAAGATTAAATGCGTTCTTACCGGATTCAGTGCATCTTGAATTTATATTTTTGTCTGATCTGGCAGCTTCGAGTGGCATAGGCATACACTGCAATCTCCCTTTTTAGGGTCACCTTAACCATGTATATTTTTTCTCCCATTCCTTACGAACAAAGACGCTTTTTCTCTGGACAAACTTTAACATTGAGGGGAAAAGATGTGTTTATTTACTTTGAAGATGGTGGAACAAACAGATAAGGATTTTTCTTTTTTTTGTCCAATTGTTTTTAGTCTTAGGAAAATTCCATATTCATAAGAAGAAATGGGCAGAGTCCAAGCCAAATTTTGAACACTTTTAGCAGAGCTAAAACAATATCACACTAACGTTACTGTAAGAGGTCTTAAAAATAGAAAGGCTATTAAGACCGATCTTGTACTCTCTAAATATGTTTAATTTGCATCCTTTTATATAATTTGGTCTTGTTTTATTTATTTATTTATTTTATGGTTATTGTTTGTCTTGTATGTCTGTTTTAGTAGTGTATTTTGTGAATCAACCCTGGCATAAACAGATGTTGTTGTAATATATTGTTAATACTGAATAAAAAAAATAAAATAAAAATAATAAAAGACGCTTTTTCTTCACGGGAGCTCCGGATAGATCCATTTTGCCGGGTTTTTTCGTTTGTGTGTGTGTGTTTTTTTCTCAGTGTTTGTTTTCCCGCTCTGGTTAGAACCAATAATAACGGCTGCGCCGCGCATGTTCAGTGTTGTCTTATTAACATTTTTTTATTGTAGAATTTTAATTTAAAGGACGATGAAATAAAATTATGCAGACAAAATTAAAATGTGGGACAATGACTTGCGGGACGCGGGACAAAGCTTCAAATTTCGGTACTACCTTCACGCGGTGTCAACTCACTCACACCAGGAGCATTTCCACGTGATTTGCCGATTTGTGGGCGCGATCAGCTCCGGTAGCCGTGTCGCAGCTGTAACAGTGTAAATAAGAGGTGAAACAGGTGTACATTAACCCATACAATTTGTATTATGCATTTCCTGGACATGCTCTTGCTAACTAATCAAATACTTAAACAGACTACTGATCTATCTGTAAAAGTGTGACTTGTGTACGCGCGCCACTGGGCATTGGTCAGGCGCGTGCTCGTCTCCTGCGCGCGCTCTGCTGATCGGCTGTGTGTGTGTCGCGCTGTGGATTGTGTGTGTCGGACGCTGTTTGAGCTGGTCTCGCTGGAGCAGACAGTAGTGGACTGAACTCGGACACACTCTCTACTGTAAGACATCAAGTGTCATCAGTGCATGTGCTGCTTTAACACACTTCCAGGAGACTGTCGCGCGCTGCTCGCTCCCTGACGGACGCAGTTCCGCGGCCGCGACTCAGGAAGTTCCAGCTGTCATCATTGGAACAAACCAAAACATCGCTCTACCTTTATGTGTCGCCGAATAATACGCGCGTTATGATGTAAACACAGTCACAGTGATTCTATTTCTAATCTGATCACATAAACTCAAAACAGTGCGTTCATTTACAGTGTTGTCAGTTCAGTTCTGCGAAACCCGATGCAAATATCTTAATGTTAATGCTGTATTGTATCAAACGCGCTTTAGTTGTTGTTATGCAGAAACACCTAGATGTATTCAGCTTTTCAATACAGAATAAAATGTATCTGCGACAGCTTTTAATCTAGCTATAATTGTTTGAATCTTAAAGGGACAGTTCACCCAAAAATGAAAATGATGTTATTATTTACTCACTCTCAAGTTTTCTCAAACCAGTATAAATATATTTCTTCTGCTGAACACGGATATTTTGAAGAATTTGGGTAACCAAACAGATTTGGATCACCATTGGCTTCTAGTATTTTTTTTTTTTTTTCATACTATGGAAGTCAATGGGTGCCTTCAACTGTTTAGGTTACCAATAATTCTTCAAAATATTTTCCTTTGTAAATGATGACAGAATTTTCATTTTTGAGTAAATTATCCCTTTAACTAATTCTAAGTAGATTAGCACATTACTTTTTTTATTTGGACAAAAAGATCTTTGGAGGCTTGTTTTATTCTTGAATTAATATTCAGTTCCAGCTCACTTTGGTGGTTATAATGCAAAATGAACAAAAGACACTATTGTCTTTTTTACAGCAGAATTTGAATTTGTCTGATAGTTTGCATCATTCATTCTGTTATTTTCCTGTTTGTTTTAAAACGATCTGTACTGTATATAGAAGTAAAGCCGCCTCGACTGCTGTGTGTGTGTGTGTGTGTGTGTGTGTGTGTGTGTGTGTGTGTGTGTGCAGCATCATGTCCAGCCGGGCTGGGAAGAAGAAGCTCAGCAGGTCGTCGCGCTCCGCCAGGGCTGGAGTGATCTTCCCCGTCGGCCGGATGCTGCGCTACATCAAGAAGGGGCTTCCCAAATACAGGATTGGTGTCGGAGCTCCAGTGTACATGGCTGGGGTTCTGGAATACCTGACCGGTAGGACGAGTCTCTTATTCTCATCAGTGTTTCATGTCCCTCCTCCTGTCAATGCACTTCATTAGAAGTCCTAAAGTGAGACACAATGGACAGTGTTCTCTGTAGGGTTAGGTAACACATTTTATTTGTGATTTCCATCATCAGAAACTACAGAGAACATACTGTATGCTCCACTATCCCAGCGGACAGGGAGCGTTCTGGCAAGGTTCTCTCAAAGTTATGAACAAACGTTCTTCCAGGAACGTTAACAGAACGTTCGTTCCAAGCTATCTGGTCTTTAATAATTTTCGCAAAACTTTAGCACAAAACATTATACATCATTCATTAAACGTTTTTTAAATGTTCAGAGTAGTATTCAATAGTAGTAACGTTCCCATAATGTTTAAAGAATGAAACAATGGAATGTTCCCTTAACGTTTGTATAAACAAGAAAAAAGCGTTTTTAAAAAACTGAACGTTTCAGAAATATTGGTAAATAATCTTTTCTCAACTTAAAGGGGACTTTTTTATGCAAAATTCACTTCTACATGGTGTTTGAACATGTGTGTTGGCAGTGTGTGGACACAACCACCCGGGCCTATAATGATAAAAATCCACCCACTTCTCTTTTTCAAATCCCCATAAATCATAAGCAGTGTCTCAGTATAAGCCGTTTGCAGATTGTAGCTTTTGGGACGTCACATATGCACATATGCCCACCTCTGCGGACGGACTGGCCCTATTAGCATAGATGAGCTGTACACAGTCCGCATGTTCATCTCCTCAACAGAGCGTTTAACAGCAGCGTTCAAGTAAGAAATGTATTCTTATTAAAGCTACTAAAGTTATTCAGTCAAGAACAGTGAGTGATATTCTGTTTTTCTTTTGTTGTTTGATTCATATTAACAGCATATACTGTAGGTTCTGTATATTATTGGATTATTAGTGGATTTCTGCATCGTTCTTTCAGCTGAAATCCTGGAGCTGGCTGGAAATGCAGCCAGAGACAACAAGAAGGGCCGTGTGACGCCCAGACACATCTTACTGGCCATCGCCAACGACGAGGAGCTTCATCAGGTAGATCATATCACACACCTCATCTATTCTAGACGGCTTCTTTTGGTCGCCAGTGGCGCTTGAATAGTCAGATCAGACAACGACAAACATGCGAAAACACAAGCCTGTTCTCACACTCCATGGTAAATCATATGCTGTAATATATTGTGAACTGAGAAAACAATAACTCATTTAATTATTGGCCTTATTGGAATAAAGTCCTGAGTGTTGCCCCCTGGGATGTGTTCTGGATGTGCCTGTGCAGCTGCTGAAGGGTGTGACCGTCGCTGCCGGCGGAGTCTTGCCCAACATCCACCCAGAGCTGCTGTCCAAGAAGAGGAGCTCCAGAGGAAAGCTGGAGGCCGTCATCACTCCTCCGCCAACCGAGAACAAGACCAAGACCGCCAAAAAAGCAGTGGTCAAGAAACTGGCCACCAAAAAGTCCAGACGAGTGAAGGTACTCACTGAACACTGGCCAATCCTTTTACTCACTAACCACACACTAACTAGTCTAAGCAGGCGAAATCAGCACTGTCATTCATTTCCATGCAAATGTGCCTCCTTTATGTGTAAACTAGCCTCGGTACAGATCCAGTTTGCCTGGTTACTGAACGTGTAAAAGGAATGTTTGTGTGATCATGCCAGCCGATGATGATCAAATGATGAGCATTATAACCGGATGTGCACTTTCATCATTAACTCGTGTACCTGATGCAAAAGCTGTTTTTAATATCCTTACAGTCAGCATTAGAGAAGCCATTCAGTATCAAAGACAGCTCTCCAGTTATCTTATTATTGGCTGCTTTAAAGAATTAGTTCACTCCTAAATTAAATTTTTCTGATAATTTACTCACTCCCACGCCATCCAAGATGTTCATGTCTTCCTTTCTTCAGTGGAAAAGAAATGAAGGTTTTTGAGGAACACACTCCAGGGTTTCTCCATATAGTGACTTCAATGGGGTCCAACGGGTCGAAGGTCCAGATGTGAGTTTCAGTGCAGCTTCAAAGTCTCGACACGATCCAGCCGAGGAATAAGAGTCTGATCTAGACAAACCAGCCGACATTTATAACACAATACACACTTATATACTTTTATCCACTAATGCTGGTCTTGCTCTAGCTGTGATGCGACACACATTACGTGGTCAGGGTGAAAGGTCAAGCGTGTTCCGGTTCAGAAATGTAGAGTAGGGCGAAAAACTCCATCTTATTTCTCCTCCAACTTCAAAATCGTCCTACATCGTTGTTTTACCTTTTATTTATTTGTAAATGGCGTTTGACTTAGTCTTTTCACGTTCGCTTTGTAAACACTGGGTCTGTTCTTACACCTACGTCACGCTTGACCTTTCAGCCTGATTACGTAATGTGTGTCGCATCACAGCTAGAGCAAGACCAGCATTAGTGGTTAAAAAGTATAGAAATGTTTATTTGTTTTAGAAAATGACCGATCGTAAATTACCGGGAAATTTTAATTCTGCAGTGAACTAATCCTTTAAGGGAGTATGATGCAGTGTGATGTTGTAAATCTAGCAACAGTTTGCTGTTGTTGTGACAGAGACGGGCCGCTGATGCGGACGGCGGACCGGCTGGTGGATTCACTGTCCTCTCTTCCAAAAGTTTATTCCTCGGACAGAAGGTACAAAAACCTTTATGAAACTCTTCTCTTACTGTAGTACAGTGGTGTCCAAACTCAGAGTTCAGCTCCAGCTTCCAGTAAGCCTTGATTAGTTCAGGTGTTTAACTGAAAGCTGAACTCCACAGGACACTGACTGCTAGAGTAACTGTTCAGATGCTCTTTTCCTCTACATTATTTGCCTTTCTCCTCCTGTTGTTCTGCTGAGAATAGCTGTTAAAATCCAAATCCATCTTGCTGATTTATGAATCATCTCTAGGCAATGATTTACTTGTTTCCTCGCATACATCAATCATGAAATGTGAATTGAAATGAATCATTTGTTTTGACGTACGCATTAAGACTTAAATTTAAAACGCATTCATAAAAACACAGAATCAAAACATGAATTGATTAAATCAAATTTCATATTGAGTCATTCTGAATCTTGAATCGATTCTCACCCCTACGAGCTACAGATTTATCTGCATTAATGCATGAATAATTCAGATGTTCATTCCTGCCTATTGCACGTGCATGTTTACTCCAGAGCTGCTCAGGGCTCGTTAGACGTTATCATGGAAACATAATCCTCACACTGTAACAGGATCTTGTTTTATTTCAGTTACAGCTGTTATGTATCTATCATATACTGCCATCACATATCTGAAGAAGTCTTGCACTCGCATTTAAAAAAAATCAGTTCCTTTCTTTTCACATTATCACTATGAAGTGAATTTTAAATGTTAATGAGTAGATGTTGCTGTTGTTCCCCTGTTATCAGACCTTGTTTAGACTATTTGCCTTTATCTTTATAGGACACTGTAGTGCATGGAGACAGGAGAGTAGGGGACCAGTGGCACCTTCAAAAAACAGTGCACACTGCTGTCCAACTCTATTAACTGACTGTAATTGTACAAAATTGCAATTGTCATACAACCCTGTATCCACACGCTCTCAATTGAACCTCACAATGTGAAGAGCCCCTCACTGCTTTCTGACCTAATAATAATAATATGAACTAATTTTATGTACACCTGGCCTGTCTATGGGCGGTATTGTCTACTAGTGACGGGAGGATTCCCTGTTTCAAAGCGCTCTAAACATCCCGTTGGAGTCGAAGCTCAAGCACACCAATTTCACAATTTTTCATGATAGTGTAATCTATTAAATGTAATCTACAAATAATGAAATTTCATTAAATATGAAGGTCCTGTAAAATTGCTTGGCAAACTAGATGAATAAAAGCAATTAACTGTCATTTTCATTTTTGTAATATACACGCTTTAACATTGATATTCGTAAATTTAATGGAAAAAAACAACGACTGTCACTTAGACAACTAAACAAAATTAAATAATTTACTAAAGGTTCTGACAAAATGGCTAATTTCTGCAGTCTATTTAAAATATTTAATCTGAATTATTTTTTAAAAGACAATTTTTCAATGACAAATTTAGCATTTTTAGACATTTTTAACAGTCATGTGTCGCCGCCTACTGGTGTAACGTTGTAATTGATATAATCGTTATTTAAAGTGCCAAATTACATTCAAAGGGTGATTTTCTCTATTTTAATCGCTTCCATAGACATCAGTGATTTATATCTGATTCTGAACTATAAACTTTTATCGCAGTACTGTGATAATAAGAATATTTGTAACAAAGAAACAGCGATACTGTGTGGTTGAAAAGCCGTTTCATATCTATACATGATAACTGCTTTCTAGGGCTGTCAATCTTCCTCTATAATACTATTCGAATTCCATTTCGAATTCCATTTTATTTAATATTCGAATAATATTCGAATATTAAATGCTCAAATTCATCCTATTATTAATATTTACGACATTACTCAGGCTTATGGATCGCCAATGCCACTATAGCATGTGGTTGTTGTTACACGTTCTGTCCACTAGAGGGACATCTAACATTACAATAAACATTTTATTCGTGCTGAATATGGTTGAAGCGCTACCGATGGTTTTCGGCTAATATCTCCGCTAAAACACCACCAAAAATTCTGAAACTTATATCGTTCTTTTCAGTTCCACTAGACGGTTCCAGCGAGTTTGGTGCTCGCCGAATCCGTTGAGTTTTCACCAAGATATTTGCGCTTCACGTGCGTTTTTTACGTTGTTAAACATTTACCATTTTTGACAGTATTGTTATGATGATACAGCGTGGATAACGTGCACAATTGTGTTACGATTCAAAAACGTTATTGTTCATCAGACGAAACAAAAGCATTTCATTTTCACATGTGTGTAAGCCAAGGTGGCGAGAAAGGCAAGATTCTATATAAAAAAAATTAATGAAGGGGAATAGGAGCAGGCTTCACTCAATGATTAAACTTAAACTTTAAGAATGCTGGCCTGATGATTAGAATATATAACGTTAAACAGGAAAGAGGCCGCACTATGCATAAATTGTTTTATTTGCACAAACGCGTTTCGGCGCGTGCCTTCTTGAAACGCGTTTGTGCAAATAAAACAATTTATGCATAGTGCGGCCTCTTTCCTGTTTATATATATATAAAAAAATTAAAATATACATAAAAAAAACAATATTCGAATAGTAACTTCAGCATTCGAATAGTATTGATTTTTTTAATATTCGAATTATATTCGAATTTCGGAATTCGTTCCAACAGCCCTAGTGCTTTCTGTGGTCAGCGGCAGCGCCAACGTAGATCTGAATGTTCCAGTGGATTCTGTCAAAGCTTTAATAGACACAGGCGAATCATTGCCATTTTGCAAACATTTAGTATTGCGTAAGTTGAAACGCCTCGCTCGGACTGCGGCTGCAACCGCGAGGCCAGACTCACTCGAGCCCTGATCTGACAGCAGGACTCCTTCCACAAATGCCTTCAGCAGTTTTCAGGGATCGATGGAAGTGCTTTAAACTGGTTTCTGAGTTTCGCTGTTTGCGGGTTCTCATCTGCGTTGATTCAGCCCAGTTTGACTGTGGCGTTCCCCAGGGATCTGTACTGGCTCCTGTTCTGTTGTCCCTGTGTATGCTTCCGTTAGCTAGTGTAGTTTAGAAGCATGGGATATCCTTTCATTGTTATGCTGATTATACCCAGATGTATTTACTATTGAGAAAGAATCAGGGAAATGCAGTCACATCTCTGTTGGCCTGTCTAGAGCATCTAAAAGTGTGGATGTTTTTACATTTTTTGGAACTAAAACTGAGTTTATTGTTTTTTTTCAGCTGAGGTTTTTATTGAACATCAAGTCTGGCAAGGAGCTTGAGAAGGTTATTCATGTATTTATTTCCAATTGAGTAGATTACTGTAATTCTCTGTATATATGAAGCATTCTTCAGTGGTAAGGTTGCAGTTGGTTCAGGTAAACGCGAACACATGGCGCAGATTTTCCTCTCTCTTCATTGGCTCCCTGTCCAGGACAGGATTGAAGTTTTACCTTTTGTTGTCATGAGGCCATTATAACTGTCATGAATATTTTTCTGGAGCTCAACTACAGTGGTACAAATTTAATTTTTAATTTAAATTAATGTAATGTTAACCCATAAAGCTAAGTGGTTTCTTAAGTTTGATCATTAATCTGCTACGTCATGTTTATTACAGGTTGTGTTGTCTTAGTAATGTCAAGTTGTCATGACAAAGACACTGACAGGTTATGATGTATTAGTTTATGTCAAGTTGTCATAACAAAGACATCTCAAACAATGCCATATTTGCATTAAAAATGCCATAATTGAGCGAATGACACTTAATGACTGTTGTCATAAACATGCATAAACCCTCCTTCATATGTCATGCTTATAAAGGTGTCATGTCAGTCTTATGCACACCCCTTCAAGTAAAGTGTTAACACTAGTTTAATTCCACAAATGTTAAATTTTATGTTTTTGTATGTTTCTAAGAAAGAAATCACACAAATGAAAGTATTTAGACATGTTTTGGTAACTTTAATTTAGGCAGATTTGTAAACCTTTGAATTAACAGGAAAACAGCCAATGTGATATTTAGTTTTCCCTCTTATGATTCAGCAAAACACATTCAAGTCCAGTCAGCTTTATTTCTACAGTGCCTTATACAGTACAGATCATTTCAGCAGCTTCACAGTGATAAACAGGACAATAACAGAATCAACAAGCAGCATTTAGCGGTGTTCAAGCAGTTAAGGCCTTTAAGGCCGTTAAGCACAAAAGCATCAAAAGACATTAAGTTTTATGTAGCAAGCATTTAACCATTGACATCATGGATGGAATAGACCATGTTTTAGCATGATTTACCATGATATACCACATTTCAGTGTGACTTTTCATTTACCATGTTCAAGTATGATTTACCATGAATCTACTGTAGCATGATTTATCTTAGTTTACCTTGATTTACCATGTTATAGGATGATTTAACATGATATAGCACATTCTAGAATGATTTACCAGGATTCTAGCATGATTTACCTTATTTACTATGATTTACCATGTTTCTGGCGTTATTTACCATGATTTACCATGTTGATAGCAATTATGTGAAGCATCAGAACAATTGAAGTGATAAACTCTGACAAAATATGATTGTGTTATAAAAGTAATTGTTATATAAGGGATTTTTTAGTGTCTATATATATGAATGGGTTAGGGTGGTGTGGTTCCGATCGGGCGAAAAACCAGGGACTAGTTCGCAAAAGTAGGTTTTCGACAAAATTCGACATAGCAGAAAAATTTTCTGGAGATATACATATTGTCCGTCTTGAGCCAAGGATCACAGTGGTGTAAAAACCTTGATTGTGAGTCAAACGGTCTAGGAGTTATGGTCAATTTAGTACTTTTGGTTGCTGTAGCGCCACCTATGGGCCAATCGGGCTCATACTCTGATAGGTTCTCCCCAAACTGAGGCCTACCATCTGGCCGAGTTTCGAGTCTCGAGGCCTTACGGTTTGGGCTGCACGATGCGTTTTAGGGGATTTTTTTTTTTTTTAAACCCTAACAATTACAATAGGTTTTCAGCACTTCGTGCTTGAACACCTAATAATGCAAACTTCATCAAATACCAGACAAATTCGTCCGTAAAGCAGTTCTAAAAAATGTAGTCATTATTCAGTTCAGTTCAATAAAAGTGTAAAGCTCATCAATTTTGAAACAAGTTAAATTCAGCTGTACAGCAGCTCTACTGAAGATAATAGAGTCAATATTCAGATCAATTCAGTGTCAATGTTGAAAATTTCATCAATTATGAAACGGTTGAATCGGCTGAAAGCGGCTCTGGAGAAAACAGTGGCATCATCCTTCAAGGTTTTTCTTCATGCATGTTTCCTGCGAGCTGCATTGTGTGTGCGTGTGCATGTGTGTGTGCATGTGTGTGTGTGTGCGTGTCTGTGTGTTTGTTTTTGTGATATATGAGGACACAAATGTGTATAATGACATGCATATTACACTGGTATTACAACTTACACGTGATATATGAGGACATTGCATGTGTCCTCATATTTCAAATAGCTTAAAAAACATAAAAAACAATGGGTTTTTTTTATGTAAAAATGCAGCATGTCTCCTGTGATGGGCAGGTTTAGGGATAGGGGCAGTGTAGGGGGAGAGAATATACAGTTTGTCCAGTATAAAAGTCATTACGCCTATGGAATGTCCTCATATATCACAAAAACAAAGCTGTGTGTGTGTGTGTGTGTGCGTGCGTGTCTGTGTGTGTGTGTGTGTGTCTGTCTGTGTCTGTGTCTGTGTGTGTGTGTGTGTGTGTGTGTGCGTGCGTGTCTGTGTGTGTCTGTCTGTGTCTGTGTCTGTGTGTCTGTGTGTGTGTGTCTGTGTGTGTGTGTGTGTGTGTGTGTGTGTGTGTGTGTGTGTGTGTGTGGTGCTCGCCTCCATCCAGCTCCTCAATAGATGGCAGTGTCTCCCTGTTTTCTTTTCTCTTCTGTATTCCCAGCAGTTTCTGTCTCCTCGTCATGGTTTCACCACATTTCCACAGCATTTGTCTCTCACTGTATTTGTTTGCCTGTTATTTTAGCTGCAAGTTGTGCAAGCTGACATTGCCACCATCGAAAGTGAAGCCGTTGTTCACCCGACCAACTCCACCTTCTACATGGGTGGTGAAGTAGGTAAAGGAGCCTCAGTGTCCAGCAGATCCACAGTCCAAACCACAGCGCTGACACTGACCGCACACACACTAACGACAAAAGCACTTTCTTATAACAATATTTGCTCAGTGACAGTGAATGCAGAAGGTGTCTAAAGCGGCACACTGTGTTCATGCTTGGATCTGGCCTGGTTTAATGGATCTAGTGCTGGAGTTTCATGGCTGTGGTTCAGGACATTTGGGTCATGCTTTACTTTCTAATGGATTGCTGTGGCAATTATTCCATGTTAATATTGTGAGTTCTGTCATCTTGCTTTTTGTGTCTAAACTTACATGTTTTCCCATGTCTTCACTGATTCCTGTGCCCAAAAAACTCAATCCAGTTTTATTTGTAACCCAACTTTTTAATATTAATAATCATGTTTTATCGAAAACGTTATTTCTGGAGGTTTCTGAAGGTTCAAAACATCCATTTTTTTTTTTTAAATGTTAACATTTTTTATTTAGTCCGACTAAAATGTTCCAGGAAAAATAATATTTTCGTGTTGATGTTTTGAGAACATTAGACACCAGTTATCTCTGAACAAATGTTCTATTAACGTTACTGGAAGAACGTTTGTTCGTAACCTTGAGAGAACGTTTGTCCGTAACCTTGAGAGAACGTTTGTTCGTAACCTTGAGAGAACGTTTGTCCGTAACCTTGAGAGAACGTTTGTCCGTAACCTTGAGAGAACGTTTGTCCGTAACCTTGAGAGAACGTTTGTTCGTAACCTTGAGAGAACGTTTGTTCGTAACCTTGAGAGAACGTTTGTTCGTAACCTTGAGAGAACGTTTGTCCGTAACCTTGAGAGAACGTTTGTCCGTAACCTTGAGAGAACGTTTGTCCGTAACCTTGAGAGAACGTTTGTCCGTAACCTGGAGAGAACGTTTGTCCGTAACCTTGAGAGAACGTTTGTTCGTAACCTTGAGAGAACGTTTGTCCGTAACCTTGAGAGAACGTTTGTCCGTAACCTTGAGAGAACGTTTGTCCGTAACCTTGAGAGAACGTTTGTTCGTAACCTTGAGAGAACGTTTGTCCGTAACCTTGAGAGAACGTTTGTTCGTAACCTTGAGAGAACGTTTGTTCGTAACCTTGAGAGAACGTTTGTTCGTAACCTTGAGAGAACGTTTGTCCGTAACCTTGAGAGAACGTTTGTCCGTAACCTTGAGAGAACGTTTGTTCGTAACCTTGAGAGAACGTTTGTCCGTAACCTTGAGAGAACGTTTGTCCGTAACCTTGAGAGAACGTTTGTTTGTAACCTTGAGAGAACGTTTGTTCGTAACCTTGAGAGAACGTTTGTCCGTAACCTTGAGAGAACGTTTGTTCGTAACCTTGAGAGAACGTTTGTTCGTAACCTTGAGAGAACGTTTGTTCGTAACCTTGAGAGAACGTTTGTCCGTAACCTTGAGAGAACGTTTGTCCGTAACCTTGAGAGAACGTTTGTCCGTAACCTTGAGAGAACGTTTGTCCGTAACCTTGAGAGAACGTTTGTTCGTAACCTTGAGAGAACGTTTGTCCGTAACCTTGAGAGAACGTTTGTTCGTATCCTTGAGAGAACGTTTGTTCGTAACCTTGAGAGAACGTTTGTTCGTAACCTTGAGAGAACGTTTGTCCGTAACCTTGAGAGAACGTTTGTCCGTATCCTTGAGAGAACGTTTGTTCGTAACCTTGAGAGAACGTTTGTCCGTAACCTTGAGAGAACGTTTGTTCGTAACCTTGAGAGAACGTTTGTCCGTAACCTTGAGAGAACGTTTGTCCGTAACCTTGAGAGAACGTTTGTCCGTAACCTTGAGAGAACGTTTGTTCGTAACCTTGAGAGAACGTTTGTCCGTAACCTTGAGAGAACGTTTGTCCGTAACCTTGAGAGAACGTTTGTCCGTAACCTTGAGAGAACGTTTGTCCGTAACCTTGAGAGAACGTTTGTCCGTAACCTTGAGAGAACGTTTGTCCGTAACCTTGAGAGAACGTTTGTCCGTAACCTTGAGAGAACGTTTGTTCGTAACCTTGAGAGAACGTTTGCTGGGTAAGGGATCAGAAGAAGAAGCATGTTCACGATTCTGTCATCATTTACTCACACGCATCTTCTTCCAAACCCATATGATGTTGTTCTGATAAGGAAATACAGGAAACTTCTTTTCCTGAAACACACTCGCATGAACTCAACTAAAGCTCCTCGAGGCACGCCACAGCAGGTCTGTCACATCATTGTGTTTGAAAACATTGATCACACATCTGAATGTTTTGAATGGAACATAAGCGTGAATGAGAGAGCTACAGCAGAGGGGGAGATTCTCAGCGAATGATGGCGTAAATGTCGGTCGGTTCGTCATAAAGCATCATCCGTCTTCAGACTTACAGAATATACAGTCGAGTGGACCGCTTCTGTTTGGAGCGACACGGTGTCGGTCCACCATCATATCTGTGTATGAAAAACATATCTGTTCCACATAAATGAAGCATGCAGGTTTGGCGTGACATGAGGGTGAGTAAATGAAGACAGAATGGGTCTTATTGAGTTTAACTTTAACTTCATGTGTCTAAAGCTGGCGTCACTCGAGCCAAAACAACTCGTTACTGCAATGACTGATGGGACATTTGCATAGTAATTACTTGGGTTGGTCTATTAGTTTTGCTAGGAGATGTTGTGGCTGAAATCTCGCCCTGTTTTGTCACACTGGAAGAGGTTTCAACGGAGCAACGACAGATCAGTGTAAAGGAGGGTTGGTAGAGGCGTTCGCTCAACTCTGTCCGGGTTAGTCAAGCCTAGTCACATTTATTTATACAACGCTTTTTACAACCACAGAGCGTTTCAGAGCAGCTTTACAGAGATAACAGGAAAATACTGCAACAAAGTTTGTTTCCAGAAGAAAAGAGCGTCTCAGTCCAGTGATGCTTCATTTCTGTTGTAAAAAAGTTATTAATTTAGTTAATTTATATACATATATATATATATATATATATACAGCCGCTCTGGAGAAAACCGTGATGTCATCGTCCAGCTCAGTTCAGTTCTCATATAATGCAGGAGATCAATAATATTGTTGAATATTAAATTAAATGTCCTAAACATTAGGGTTGGGGACTGAATGTGGTCTTGAGTTGAAGCCCGCTGTAAACGAGTGCCGGTCAGAGACTCACTCCGCCGCTGTAAACGAGTGCCGGTCAGAGACTCACACCGCCGCTGTAAACGAGTGCCGGTCAGAGACTCACTCCGCCGCTGTAAACGAGTGCCGGTCAGAGACTCACACCGCCGCTGTAAACGAGTGCCTTTCAGAGACTCACACCGCCGCTGTAAACGAGTGCCGGTCAGAGACTCACACCGCCGCTGTAAACGAGTGCCGGTCACAGACTCACACCGCCGCTGTAAACGAGTGCCGGTCAGAGACTCACACCGCCGCTGTAAACGAGTGCCGGTCAGAGACTCACACCGCCGCTGTAAACGAGTGCCGGTCACAGACTCACACCGCCGCTGTAAACGAGTGCCGGTCACAGACTCACACCGCCGCTGTAAACGAGTGCCGGTCAGAGACTCACACCGCCGCTGTAAACGAGTGCCGGTCACAGACTCACACCGCCGCTGTAAACGAGTGCCGGTCACAGACTCACGCCGCCGCTGTAAACGAGTGCCGGTCACAGACTCACTCCGCCGCTGTAAATTAGTGCCGGTCACAGACTCACTCCGCCGCTGTAAACGAGTGCCGGTCACAGACTCACGCCGCCGCTGTAAACGAGTGCCGGTCAGAGACTCACACCGCCGCTGTAAACGAGTGCCGGTCACAGACTCACTCCGCCGCTGTAAACGAGTGCCGGTCACAGACTCACACCGCCGCTGTAAACGAGTGCCGGTCACAGACTCACACCGCCGCTGTAAACGAGTGCCGGTCAGAGACTCACTCCGCCGCTGTAAACGAGTGCCGGTCACAGACTCACGCCGCCGCTGTAAACGAGTGCCGGTCAGAGACTCACTCCGCCGCTGTAAACGAGTGCCGGTCAGAGACTCACGCCGCCGCTGTAAACGAGTGCCGGTCACAGACTCACACCGCCGCTGTAAACGAGTGCCGGTCAGAGACTCACTCCGCCGCTGTAAACGAGTGCCGGTCACAGACTCACGCCGCCGCTGTAAACGAGTGCCGGTCAGAGACTCACTCCGCCGCTGTAAACGAGTGCCGGTCAGAGACTCACACCGCCGCTGTAAACGAGTGCCGGTCACAGACTCACGCCGCCGCTGTAAACGAGTGCCGGTCACAGACTCACTCCGCCGCTGTAAACGAGTGCCGGTCAGAGACTCACACCGCCGCTGTAAACGAGTGCCGGTCACAGACTCACTCCGCCGCTGTAAACGAGTGCCGGTCACAGACTCACTCCGCCGCTGTAAACGAGTGCCGGTCACAGACTCACACCGCCGCTGTAAACGAGTGCCGGTCACAGACTCACTCCGCCGCTGTAAACGAGTGCCGGTCAGAGACTCACGCCGCCGCTGTAAACGAGTGCCGGTCACAGACTCACGCCGCCGCTGTAAACGAGTGCCGGTCACAGACTCACTCCGCCGCTGTAAACGAGTGCCGGTCACAGACTCACGCCGCCGCTGTAAACGAGTGCCGGTCACAGACTCACTCCGCCGCTGTAAACGAGTGCCGGTCACAGACTCACTCCGCCGCTGTAAACGAGTGCCGGTCACAGACTCACTCCGCCGCTGTAAACGAGTGCCGGTCACAGACTCACGCCGCCGCTGTAAACGAGTGCCGGTCACAGACTCACACCGCCGCTGTAAACGAGTGCCGGTCACAGACTCACGCCGCCGCTGTAAACGAGTGCCGGTCACAGACTCACTCCGCCGCTGTAAACGAGTGCCGGTCACAGACTCACACCGCCGCTGTAAACGAGTGCCGGTCACAGACTCACTCCGCCGCTGTAAACGAGTGCCGGTCACAGACTCACACCGCCGCTGTAAACGAGTGCCGGTCACAGACTCACACCGCCGCTGTAAACGAGTGCCGGTCACAGACTCACACCGCCGCTGTAAACGAGTGCCGGTCACAGACTCACACCTAGGCCTGTCACGATAACAAATTTTGCTGGACGATAAATTGTCCAAGAAATTATTGCGATAAACGATAATATTGTCATTCCGAGACCATTTACATCTAAAATAATGATAATGGCATAATAATGCAGGTACACCTTTTCAAAGATCAATAAACTTTTATTTCTAAAGACTATTTAACACTGAAAATGGAAAACATTTTAAATATCCACAATAAATGAACAAAACAAACAAAAACAATAAAAGCAATGTCTCTGTTAACAAAAAAAAACACTTGAATAAATACCAAAAACAATAAATAAAATGGATGTAAACAAAACCCAACCCTAAATTATTTGTTATTAAAGCAAAGTGCGCTCCCTTAATAATTCCTAAAAAGCTGACAGTTCATCGCGATCTCACACATCTCTGTTATCAATAAAGCTGACTGCACAATGAATCTTTCATAATATGCACACTTTGTTTGTTATAATTAGAGGATTTGCCAGCATACAGAATTCAGCACTGAACAAAAAATCCGTTTTGAGGTGTGAGGGGAGGCTATCTTAGGGTGCTTTCACACCTGGATCGATTTGTTTTGTTCCGGAACAGATCCGAAACAGAATACTTTGTTCCGAATCAATTTAATACGTCACTCTGTTCACACCACACTGTTGTAAAGCGGTCCAAATCGCGCACCCTTCCAGGGCTTTCCTTACGCCATTAGATCACTACCTCATGCGTGCAGGTTGCGCATTCCATTGTGGGACATCGTCATGACAACAGTAGCCTAACACAAAATGAATCGCGGGTTGACTTGGTGGCGGTGCTACGAAGAGGTGAAATGCCTCATAGATATTTGGTCGGAAGTTTCCACTAGAAAAAAATGGTAACGGTCAAAGTGACCGGCAGAGGTTTCGTTAAACGGACATTTTGATGATATGCCGGTCAAATATCGCCTCTTAATTAGTCAAGTTGAGGAAAACTGGAGGCAGGCTATATAACTTAAAAAATGACATAATCAGGCCTTATAGAATGCAACATGTTATTATTATCCTAACTTTCAAATAGACGGAAAAAACCATGAACGTCTGATTGGCGTCAATCAACACCAATTGTTTTTTACTATGGTTTCACACACATTCACTTTTTGAAACATTGAGGCACGGATGTACCTAACACAAATAAATAAAAAATCTCCAGTTAACTCATTCATTTAGTTCGCTATTAAATAAGAGATCTAGCGCTAAAATCAGTTGTTTTTTAAATCAAGCTGAGCGCTCGTGTCCGCTGCTATCAGTTGCATGGATGACGCGCTGCGCGAGTTGCGCAATCTTCACTCGGACGCGCGTTTCTATCTATCGCCGTTGCGGAGACTCTGCACAGGCGAAGCACTGCTACTTGGGCGCAGAGATATCACGCAACACCTGAAATAAAGCTTGCCACAAAGAACCGGCTAAAGTAATGATTATGCATGAAACATTTAAATTGCTGATAAATTGATAAAGTTGACGATGCAGACTCGACATCTTCGCAGTAGTGAACGCGCCTAGAGAGAGAAATGCACACTTCATATTTATTAATTTATTAATCCAGGCAAATTTGTTGATGAAACATTGATTCAAATGAAGATACAATTTATACAAAACGAAATAAACTTTAAAGAAAGGCTTTCTACAAAACAAAACTAAATAACTGGTCAAAATCATGTCTGACCAATTCCAAATGTTTTCCGATATATAGGCCTATTGGTCATCTTATGATCCTATCTTACTCATTTCATGCGGTTCCCTTTTCATATAGCCTAATCAACATAGATGAAATAAAAAAATAATAACATTATATTTTTTATAAATATGAAACTTATATTTATTTATTTTTACTTATAATAAGCGTCACACCGCTCTGCTTTGCTCACATGCTCTGGGGTGTAGCCTAATGCATGTGTGCGTGCATGTGGTGGAGGGGTGCGATTTTCGAATAATAATCAACCCAGCGATCTTCGAATATTATTTTTGCTTGAAAATTTCGTTTTGTATAAATTGTATATTAATTTTAATCAATGTTTCATCAACAAATTTGACTGGATTAATAAATAAGAAGCAAATATAGTGGACAATATAGGCTAATAGGCTAATCAGGACACGGAGGCGTCGGCGCGTGCACACTTCTCTCTATAGGCGCGTTCACTACTGCGAAGATGGCGAGTCTGCATCGTCGACTTTATCAATTTATCAACTTTATCAATAATATCAATGGACCTGGCCATATTTGAAACGTCTCACTCAATCGTTTGTTGTTTAGGTCTATATTACAGCGGCGTGCGCTTTATTTGAAATGCAGCATGCGATGTTGTTTAATAACTTTCTAACGGTAGAGCCTGTTCCAAAACATAGCCAAAGGTCGGTGTATTTTTGCTTTATACATTTTAGGCTTATTCTCAAATTCATATTGTGTTAGGGGGGCGAGATTATTACGCAATTTTAATCGGACAATTTGACCGGAGAGATTTAATTTTGGCGGACATTTCATTTTTTTCATTTTTTTTCTCCCTGGTCGGAAGAACACATCTCCCGGATTGTTGGACACTACACACAAGAACACCGAAGTGTACAAGAAGATCAGCTATAAAATTAAAGAGAGGGGTTATGAACGGTCCGTCGAGCAGTGCCGCGCAAAGGCGAAAAAACTCCGACATTGATTTGTTCCGGTTCGTGGGTCGGTTGTGTTCTCACTACAAACGAACCGCTCCAGGGTTCGTCTTGAATCGAGCCGAGACCACCTCTTCTAGTCGGTCTCGGCTCGGTTGTTTTGTTCCGATTCAGAGTGTGATTGTTGTGTTCACATATGACCAAACGAACCGGGCCAAAAGGGAAACAGCCCTTTGTTTCGGAACAACGTCTCCAATTGATCCAGGTGTGAAAGGACCCTTAAATGCTTCTGATTGGCCATTGCGTTCAAGAAATCAACACGTGTCTGTGATTGGCTACATCGCTCAACGCTGCAGACATGTTAGAAATAGAAACTCTGGCCTGTAAATAGTTTCTATTTTGTTTTATTTGTTCTTGTTGCTTTTCTGCTACAGATAAAAATCTATTAGTTTTTATGTTTTATTCATAGATATTTCTAGTTTGCGGGAGTCCCGCGAATCGTTTTATTCTCCCGCAAACCGCACACACAGAGTGAGTGCGTTACCGCCCGCGCTCGCACTTGGCCATCAAGTCTAGAGCCGCGCCGCACTCTATTGCGTTGGGAGTGCACGTCTCTAGATCAAGGACCCGGCCCGAGGATAGTGTCGGGCCGGGTCGGGTCAAGTTCGAGCTCGGGCAGAGAATCTAAGCTCTAGTTCAAGCTAAGGAACCGAGAGTTGTCATCCAGTCTCTTTGGTAGAGAGAGAGAGACACGAGGAAAACAAACAAGCATGCAAATGGAAATTATCGTGTCCGGAAAAATTATCGAGCTCATTTTTTTTATCGTGCGATTAATTGATTTATCGACTATCGCGACAGGCCTACTCACACCGCCGCTGTAAACGAGTGCCGGTCACAGACTCACTCCGCCGCTGTAAACGAGTGCCGGTCACAGACTCACACCGCCGCTGTAAACGAGTGCCGGTCACAGACTCACTCCGCCGCTGTAAACGAGTGCCGGTCACAGACTCACTCCGCCGCTGTAAACGAGTGCCGGTCAGAGACTCACACCGCCGCTGTAAACGAGTGCCGGTCACAGACTCACGCCGCCGCTGTAAACGAGTGCCGGTCACAGACTCACGCCGCCGCTGTAAACGAGTGCCGGTCACAGACTCACTCCGCCGCTGTAAACGAGTGCCGGTCAGAGACTCACACCGCCGCTGTAAACGAGTGCCGGTCACAGACTCACTCCGCCGCTGTAAACGAGTGCCGGTCAGAGACTCACACCGCCGCTGTAAACGAGTGCCGGTCACAGACTCACTCCGCCGCTGTAAACGAGTGCCGGTCAGAGACTCACACCGCCGCTGTAAACGAGTGCCGGTCACAGACTCACTCCGCCGCTGTAAACGAGTGCCGGTCAGAGACTCACACCGCCGCTGTAAACGAGTGCCGGTCACAGACTCACACCGCCGCTGTAAACGAGTGCCGGTCACAGACTCACGCCGCCGCTGTAAACGAGTGCCGGTCAGAGACTCACTCCGCCGCTGTAAACGAGTGCCGGTCACAGACTCACGCCGCCGCTGTAAACGAGTGCCGGTCAGAGACTCACGCCGCCGCTGTAAACGAGTGCCGGTCACAGACTCACGCCGCCGCTGTAAACGAGTGCCGGTCACAGACTCACGCCGCCGCTGTAAACGAGTGCCGGTCACAGACTCACACCGCCGCTGTAAACGAGTGCCGGTCACAGACTCACTCCGCCGCTGTAAACGAGTGCCGGTCAGAGACTCACACCGCCGCTGTAAACGAGTGCCGGTCAGAGACTCACTCCGCCGCTGTAAACGAGTGCCGGTCAGAGACTCACACCGCCGCTGTAAACGAGTGCCGGTCAGAGACTCACTCCGCCGCTGTAAACGAGTGCCGGTCACAGACTCACACCGCCGCTGTAAACGAGTGCCGGTCAGAGACTCACTCCGCCGCTGTAAACGAGTGCCGGTCAGAGACTCACACCGCCGCTGTAAACTAGTGCCGGTCACAGACTCACTCCGCCGCTGTAAACGAGTGCCGGTCACAGACTCACACCGCCGCTGTAAACGAGTGCCGGTCAGAGACTCACACCGCCGGTGTAAACGAGTGCCGGTCACAGACTCACTCCGCCGCTGTAAACGAGTGCCGGTCAGAGACTCACACCGCCGCTGTAAACGAGTGCCGGTCACAGACTCACACCGCCGCTGTAAACGAGTGCCGGTCACAGACTCACGCCGCCGCTGTAAACGAGTGCCGGTCAGAGACTCACGCCGCCGCTGTAAACGAGTGCCGGTCAGAGACTCACACCGCCGCTGTAAACGAGTGCCGGTCACAGACTCACTCCGCCGCTGTAAACGAGTGCCGGTCAGAGACTCACACCGCCGCTGTAAACGAGTGCCGGTCACAGACTCACACCGCCGCTGTAAACGAGTGCCGGTCAGAGACTCACTCCGCCGCTGTAAACGAGTGCCGGTCACAGACTCACTCCGCCGCTGTAAACGAGTGCCGGTCAGAGACTCACACCGCCGCTGTAAACGAGTGCCGGTCACAGACTCACACCGCCGCTGTAAACGAGTGCCGGTCACAGACTCACGCCGCCGCTGTAAACGAGTGCCGGTCACAGACTCACGCCGCCGCTGTAAACGAGTGCCGGTCACAGACTCACGCCGCCGCTGTAAACGAGTGCCGGTCACAGACTCACTCCGCCGCTGTAAACGAGTGCCGGTCAGAGACTCACACCGCCGCTGTAAACGAGTGCCGGTCAGAGACTCACTCCGCCGCTGTAAACGAGTGCCGGTCACAGACTCACACCGCCGCTGTAAACGAGTGCCGGTCACAGACTCACTCCGCCGCTGTAAACGAGTGCCGGTCAGAGACTCACACCGCCGCTGTAAACGAGTGCCGGTCACAGACTCACACCGCCGCTGTAAACGAGTGCCGGTCAGAGACTCACTCCGCCGCTGTAAACGAGTGCCGGTCACAGACTCACTCCGCCGCTGTAAACGAGTGCCGGTCAGAGACTCACACCGCCGCTGTAAACGAGTGCCGGTCACAGACTCACACCGCCGCTGTAAACGAGTGCCGGTCAGAGACTCACGCCGCCGCTGTAAACGAGTGCCGGTCACAGACTCACACCGCCGCTGTAAACGAGTGCCGGTCAGAGACTCACACCGCCGCTGTAAACTAGTGCCGGTCACAGACTCACTCCGCCGCTGTAAACGAGTGCCGGTCACAGACTCACACCGCCGCTGTAAACGAGTGCCGGTCACAGACTCACACCGCCGCTGTAAACGAGTGCCGGTCAGAGACTCACACCGCCGCTGTAAACGAGTGCCGGTCACAGACTCACACCGCCGCTGTAAACGAGTGCCGGTCACAGACTCACACCGGCGTGTCTCTCGCAGGGAATGCTCTGGAGAAGATCGGGGGAAAGGAGTTTGGAGAGGCGGTTCTGGAGCTGCGCAAGAAGAACGGCCCTCTGGAGGTGGCAGGAGGTACTGCGGTTTACACTGAACTCTGCTGAACAACACATTCACAGAAAACAAACAGGCTCACATGTAGAAGATATTCCCTAAACAAAATAAATAAACAGGTCAATGGATAAATTACAAGGTCATCCATATATGCCACAGATGCTGTAGATAAACCATAACTCACTCAACCATGAACTTTCTGAAGTGATGAACACATTTATGCTCAGTTTCCACCATCTGAAATCATCTGGAAGGAAGGAGACGTTTGATGAATTTCTGGTTGAGTAAATCTGAGTTGTTACAGCTATGAAGAGCTGTGTTTTGATGAATTCCCTCTTTTATTCAGAGCATGTTGTAACGGTATAGATTGTGACTGATCAGTTGATCTGATGGTCTGTGAATCTTGGCTCTCCTCAGCGGCCGTGACCTCGGGATTCGGTCTTCCTGCTAAGTTTGTCATCCACTGTAACAGTCCCGGCTGGGGCTCGGATAAGTGTGAGGAGATGCTGGATAAGACTGTGAAGAACTGCCTGGCTCTCGCGGATGAGAAGAAGCTCAAGTCTGTGGCGTTCCCTTCTATCGGCAGCGGCAGGTACAACTGCACCCCTGAACACTGACACACACAGCACTAATGTTAAACTAACCCACCTAATGTTACACACACCGCACTAATGTTAAACTAACCCACCTAATGTTACACACACAGCACTAATGTTAAACTAACCCACCTAATGTTACACACACCGCACTAATGTTAAACTAACCCACCTAATGTTACACACACCGCACTAATGTTAAACTAACCCACCTAATGTTACACACACAGCACTAATGTTAAACTAACCCACCTAATGTTACACACACCGCACTAATGTTAAACTAACCCACCTAATGTTACACACACCGCACTAATGTTAAACTAACCCACCTAATGTTACACACACCGCACTAATGTTAAACTAACCCACCTAATGTTACACACACCGCACTAATGTTAAACTAACCCACCTAATGTTACACACACCGCACTAATGTTAAACTAACCCACCTAATGTTACACACACAGCACTAATGTTAAACTAACCCACCTAATGTTTCACACACCGCACTAATGTTAAACTAACCCACCTAATGTTACACACACCGCACTAATGTTAAACTAACCCACCTAATGTTACACACACCGCACTAATGTTAAACTAACCCACCTAATGTTACACACACCGCACTAATGTTAAACTAACCCACCTAATGTTACACACACAGCACTAATGTTAAACTAACCCACCTAATGTTACACACACCGCACTAATGTTAAACTAACCCACCTAATGTTACACACACCGCACTAATGTTAAACTAACCCACCTAATGTTACACACACCGCACTAATGTTAAACTAACCCACCTAATGTTACACACACCGCACTAATGTTAAACTAACCCACCTAATGTTACACACACCGCACTAATGTTAAACTAACCCACCTAATGTTACACACACAGCACTAATGTTAAACTAACCCACCTAATGTTACACACACCGCACTAATGTTAAACTAACCCACCTAATGTTACACACACCGCACTAATGTTAAACTAACCCACCTAATGTTACACACACAGCACTAATGTTAAACTAACCCACCTAATGTTACACACACCGCACTAATGTTAAACTAACCCACCTAATGTTACACACACCGCACTAATGTTAAACTAACCCACCTAATGTTACACACACCGCACTAATGTTAAACTAACCCACCTAATGTTACACACACCGCACTAATGTTAAACTAACCCACCTAATGTTACACACACAGCACTAATGTTAAACTAACCCACCTAATGTTACACACACCGCACTAATGTTAAACTAACCCACCTAATGTTACACACACCGCACTAATGTTAAACTAACCCACCTAATGTTACACACACAGCACTAATGTTAAACTAACCCACCTAATGTTACACACACAGCACTAATGTTAAACTAACCCACCTAATGTTACACACACCGCACTAATGTTAAACTAACCCACCTAATGTTACACACACCGCACTAATGTTAAACTAACCCACCTAATGTTACACACACCGCACTAATGTTAAACTAACCCACCTAATGTTACACACACCGCACTAATGTTAAACTAACCCACCTAATGTTACACACACAGCACTAATGTTAAACTAACCCACCTAATGTTACA